>NW_005356042.1:4366348-4420175 GCF_000412655.1 Myotis brandtii | reverse complement strand
GTCAGCTTCTTCTTTCCTCCCTCCACACTAGAGTCTTCCAGGTTTGGGTGTGTGTCCAGAGCATCAGGACAGCCTGGGGGTGTGGGTGCAGGCCCCCACCTCCTAGAAGAGGAGGTGAATGGGCCTAGAGTTCCCACTTCTCCTGGGGCCATAGATCTTCGGTAAACTGGTGATGACAGGCCCTTCTCACATAGTGCAGAACGTAGTGCAGTCGTGCCTGGGGGCCGGGGGCCCCAGAGGTGAGAGGAGAAATCCGGAGCTGAGGAGGGCTCAGCACCTGCCAGTCCCCCTCGGGGTGTCCTGCCCCGCCTACCAGATGGCAGGGCCCTGTCACTCTGGAGCCCTGTCCCCTTCCAGGAAGCAGTCTGCCTCCATCCATCTGACGTGGGGGCCACCGGGCGACGGCTCCATTAGCCGCAGCCCCGCTCCCATCTATCAGCCTTATCAGCCCATCAGGAGAGAGAATCTCTTTGGAGCCCGTGGTGCTTCATTCTCTCGGCACTATTTCCCCGTCTCCTCCCCAGGCTGCCTCCTGCTTGCCACTCTATGCTGTGGCCTTGGCTGCTTCTGCCATGCCCCATGGCCTTGACCACCACTCTCACCCCATGCCGTGTCCTCTCCCCTTTACCTCCCCATCAGTCACATGCCGGGGGTCTTTGCCACACGGCCCCAAGTGTGTTCTCCAGGGCCCACGAGTGGCCTGGCCCCTCCCCACCCAGCCCAGGCCACGTGGTCTGCACCCCCTCCCCTGGGAGTATTAGTAATCTGTCCTCGGAGTGAAACAATCTCATGTAATCTATCAGTGGCTATCAGGCCCATCAGAGGGCGGGGAGTGGCCAGGCCCAGAGATGGCGCCAACCTCCAGCGTTGATAAAGTTTCTGAGCTGAGCGGAGATGAATGTTGAGTAAGTGCAGGCCGCGCGATAGGATGTGGACTTGGCAGGGCCGCAGCTCTGGCTGAAACCAATCTCTCCCCTATCAGCCAGGCTGGGCTTTCTCAGGCCCCGCTCTTTCTTCCCGCCTCCTCCGCCTCCCCTTTCTCTGCCTTGCCCCGCCCGGCCCCTGCTCCTGAGGACAGGGGTGGGAGGTGAGGGGGGGTGGTGAACCGGCCTGATGGCCCTGGCCCTAGAGAGGGGGCAGGCTGGGGGCAAGATAGGGTCCTGATCGAGGCCAAGGGGGTGGCACCCAGCTACCTGGGTGGCTGGCTGAAGGTGGTGGCCATCCACAGCAGCTGGCCTCCCTTCAGTCCAGAGCCTGAAATCTTTGCTTAGCTTCTCAGGTGCTGAGAATAAACCCCAGCCAGCTGCCTAGTGCTCTAGCCCCACTGCTTCTCCACCTCCACCGTCCTCAGCGGCAGAGCCAGAACCCACCAACTCTTTCCGCTTCCGGAGCTTTGCATTGACAGTGCCCTGTCTGGAGTGGTCTTCCCTACTCACAGTCGCAGCTTTAATATCGCCTCCTCCTACGAGAATCTCTTACTCCACACCCACCTGCTATTTTCCATCCTATACTGCCTTAGCTGTTCATGGTATCTGAGATGCCACAGTGTGTCCACCCCCACCCTAATGCGCGCGCGTGCACACACACACACACACACACACGCACGCACGCGCGCTCACACCGTCTGAACCTGTTTGCTCAGGTTGACCTAGCAAGTGGCAGGCTCTCAGGACCCTTGTAGAAGGAGTTATATACTCTTAGGAATAACCCACATCTGGGGAATCTTCACCTCCTGCAAAGCCCCTTCCCATCCACTCCTTATTACAGCACTACAAGGTCAGGTGTGTAAATCAAGGCCTGGGCAGGCTCCCTACGCTCAGAGCCATATGCCCAGAACCTGGCCCGGCTCGGTTCTGCCTTGCCCTGAATGTCTGTGTGGGCAGACAGCCCAAGACCCGCGATGAGGCCAGGTGGGGGCTGGTGTAGGGCTCTCTGACTCAGTTTCCCCATCTGTAGAGAGGAACCAGTTTCTCCACAGGCCAATATTGAAGAGGGTTCTTGCAGAGCTTCATAAACTGTCAAAGGCTGTGCACTTGTGTCCCAGCTCCTGGAGGGTGGGGCCCTGGGTGCCAGTCATTGTACACCCCTGCTCTCCCTGCACCACAGCCGGGGAGGTAGGTGAGCATCCCCATAGAGTGGAGAGAGGCATGCTGGCCCTGGCCACACAGCGGGTAGCTGGTAGAGCCTGAGCCCTGGCCTCAGGGAACAGAGTTGGAGGGGGAGGTGGCACACCCCAAGATCCGGGCACAGCCCCTCATCATCCATCCTCACATGGGCTTAGACCCCAAGGCTCCCCTCTGGGGCCAAACATCATTCCCCAAGTCCCCTCACTCCTCTACCCCAGACTTCTCCTGTGGGAGCCCGGCAGGCTCCCAGCCACACCCGGCTCTGAGCCAGGCCATCTGTGAGCAGTCTGTTTCCTTCCCCCACACCCATCACAGTCACCTGTATTCATTAAGCGCCTACTATGTGCCCGGTGCTGTTGCAGAGGTGGGATACTGGCATGGGCTGAGGTTCGGCTCTGGCACTGAAAGAGATGGGAAGCCATGGGGGCTGCTGAGCAGAGGAGGGCAGGTCAAGGTGTGGAGGGTTCCAGGTGAGTACAGTGGGGGACACGGGTATAGACAACCACCCACAAGAGCGTGACCTTAGCATCTGTGCTGACAGCCCTGGGAAGAAGGAGCTGGGAAGCTGACCACAGTTGGCCAGGAGGTTGAGGCCTAAGGAGGAGAGGGTGGCCACAGGGCAAGGGGGCCCTGAGGCCTGGGAGGAGGTCCTCCTGTCCCAGAAGCTACACAGGTGGACAGTAGGTCTCATTGGGGGGCTGTCCTTCGTTACAGTAGCCCCCAGGCATAATGGGGACACAGGGACAAGACATCCACATGAGTATGGTTGCTGGCCTTTACCTGTCATCCACCCACCTTCTGCTGAGAGGAAGGTTTATTTTGTCCTTGGCATCTAGGCTTCCTCCACACCCTTCCAGTGAGGTAGGTAGCCAGCCTGGCTGCCAGGACTGTGATCGAGAGGGTGTGGGGAGAAGGGACCTGGGAGAAAGGAGAGAGAAGCTGGGACAAAGAACATTCAAGTGCGGGAAGGGAGGGCAAAGGCATGGACCTGGCTGGGTTTAGGGCCAAGTGAGAGGCTCTGGTGGCTGGGAGTGGGAGAGGTGACAAGGAAAGGTGCTAGTGTCTTTGCATGAGACTGGGCCACAGGGGGCCTGGGCTTTATTTGGGCACATATGCCTGTCCTTCCCAACTTTTAATAAACACACTGTTAAACGCTGAGTAACACTTTATTGTCTGTGAATTATATCTCCATAAGATCTTTTTAATTTGTTAGCAGCTGGAGTAGGTCCCAGTGGCTCTTGTCCATGAGAGCATGGTTCTGTGTTCTGAGAGAACATGGTGCCCCTGCTTGGCACGCCCCAGGCACTGCAAGTTTGTGCTTGATGCTGAGGGCATCTCTTTGCCCTCAGATGGCCCAGGGTGTGCTGGTTGTGACAGCCACCCTCCTCCAGTGTGGCTTACTGGGACAGCCGCAGTCACCAGCACCTCCAGGCTTGGCCTGGGTGCCTGCTGAGCTATGAGGCATACAGCCTGGCAGGTATACACCGCATCTGTGATGGGCACACCAAGACCTGGGAGGCGCAGGGCCAGGGACCCCGATCTGTGCCTCTGGAAGAAGAGTCTGAGTGCTCTGTCACAGGGTGCATTCAATCAGCGCCTGGCTGACCCTTGGTGGAGATAGAGAATCAAGCTGCTCAGTCCCCGTGTCTCCTCTGCCCCAGGCCCACTCGTGCAGTCCAGGTGTGTGTGTGGGGGGGGGCAGGAACAGAATCAAGCTGCTCAGTCCCCGTGTCTCCTCTGCCCCAGGCCCACTCGTGCAGTCCAGGTGTGTGTGTGGGGGGGGGGGGCAGGACCAGTGAGGGAGAGCGTCTGGCCCAGGTCCCCAGAACAGGCAGAGGTTCAGATGCTTGATCTTCTCAGAGGAACAGGCTGCCTGCTCAAATAAGCCAAGATTATCTTGCCAACATCCTCTTTGTGGTCACCCTAGCTGTCATTGGGACTGATCCTGGGTTGATGAGAGCCACTGGCAGGCCACAGCAGGGGCCTGTGGCCCCTCCTAGTTTGTACCTATTGAGGCTCCAGAGACCCCTCTGCACTCCACTGGGACCCTCTGTGTCGCCAACAGCATCCTTATCCTCATGGCCATTGGTGCAGTCCTTGAACACCCCATTAGGGCAACCGGGGCAGTGCCTTCCTTGAAGGTGGTTGCAGGTGGGTCACCCTTCATCCTCCCTCTGGGCACTTCAGGGCCAGCAGGGATCATCAGCTGACCAGCTCTCCCACCCCCCACTCTCATGAAAATTACACAAATGACTTGCAAATAAATGTGAGGCTCCAGGGACACGCAGACTGTGGGAGGAAGAGTTAATTGAGTGGTAAGAAGGCCTTAACCTGGCAGAGACAGGACAAGAGAGTGTCCTGGCAGAGGGACAGCATGGGCCGGGGCACTGTGGCTGGAGAGCCAGGGCAGCGGAAGGGGTTTGGTTGTCATTCTGGGGGTGAGGGTGGAGCAGGGAAGAGCTAGGGCCCAGAAGGGGCACCTGCTCTGCTAATGGACTAGACCCCACACTGGCAATGGCGAGGAGAGAAGCAGGCAGTTCAGGCCATATTTAGGGGAATGGGGTGGGCAGGAGATGGACCCACTGAGATTACCAGGCTCTATGTGATATTGGTGCCAGCCTTCAGCCTCCTGGTGGGAAGTGGGCATGAGAGAACCCACCAGGAGGGCTGGTCAGTGCCAGGGCCTGGCTGGGTGTCCAGGAGGACCTCTCAGAGCTCCAGCCTCCTCCTGTGGGTGCCTGTACCCCTCAAGAGGGCCCCCACCCCTCTGCTGCTGTGCTCTCCAATAAGGCAATGGTCCAGAAACCTGCCTCTGTTCATGTTAAAGAAACTGTTGAAGAACTTCTGATTAAGTGAGCCTTTTTTATCAGAGGCCCTACTGGGCATGCCCCTGTCCCCCTGGATAGCACAAGCTGACCTCATCAGCCCCTAGACTGTCTGGGGCCTCTCCAGTCGGGGCTCTGGGGATACCCTGTCTTGACCAAAGCTCCATATACTGGACTCCCTCCTGCTTCTCCAGGCTTGGTCCTGACCCTGCCTTGTCCCTACCCAGCACTCCCCTCTTCTAACCTGCTTCTCTCCGTCCACCTGGGCTGGAAAGCAACTCAGCTGCTTGTCAGAACTGGGCATAAGTACGAGGCACTTGGTCATAGGGGCTGTGGACAGTGGGTGGAGTCTGCAGGCTGTAGGGTGCAGCTGACAGGCGGGTGCGTGGCCAGGACCCAGGGGAGGGGAGTGTCACCAGAGGTCACGCTGCCTCCTGATGAGAGGTCAGGGCTCAGACCCAGCTCTGTCTGCTGAGCCCCCAGAATGACCGGGTCCCTGTCACCCTGAGCTCCCTAGAGTATGGCTCCCTCAGGGAGAGCAGGGCTGTCCCCATCGCCTCTCTGTCCCCGCCATGGCCCGAGCTGCCCGCGGCCCAGTGGTGGGAAAGTCTGAATCTGTTGCTATTTTCTCTCTGTTATCAGGGCCTTATCTGGCCACTGTGCCACCCAGAGGCCAGGGTCTCTCTCCTGGCAGCACTGAGCTCCCACCTGCCCACTGGCTGCCCAGAGCCAGCAAGACAGGAGGCCAGGCCTTCTGCCAGTCTTTTGCCTACACTGCTCTCCCCAGCCCCCAGCCCCTCAGCACCCCAGCCCTGTCACCTCCATCCCCACCTCTAGAGGGCCCGGTGGCACTTCCGTGGAGAGCTGAAATAGTAACAGTTGTAATAACCACAAATCTGTGCTCAGCACCTACTGGCACCATCTTGCCTGAACCCTGACCCCAGCCCATGACAAAAGGTTACTATCATTCCAGGCTTTCACCAAGGAAACCAGACTCAGGGAGGCATGACCTGCACAAGGTCACCAGCCTCAATGTCCTGCTGTTCCTTCTACCTGGAATGCTTTTCCTTGGCCCCATTTGCAGGCAACCTTGTCCCCTTCTAGGTCACTACTCATTTGTTGCCTCCTCCAAGAAGCCTTCCCTGACTGGCACCTCCACCTCTTCTTTGTGGCAAAAGCCACACTTGCATTTTTCATGTTTCTTTCTTGGGGGTACATCTTAGTTGCTGCAGGGTCTCCAATGCCTGTGGGGTCTGGCACTTGGCAGACTCAGGAAAGGATTGATGGGTGGATGAAAAAGTGAGTGAAGAACTGAGCTAGTGAATTGATGAGTGAGTGAATGAAAGAACAAGGATTAAAAATGAGCCATCAGATCCCAGGGTCTGCCTGGTGACCCTCTCCCAGCTCTGAATTTCTCCAGCCAGGCCAGGATATTGGTGAGAGAGGAGCAGGGCCCATAACCCTACAGTGTCCACCTGTCCCCCAAGCCAGTGAGCCTGCATTTAAAATCCCACTCTGACACAGGAAGGCAGATGCCGGTACCTGTTTCCCCCCCTGTAAGTTGGGACTCTAGAGGACGTTCCCAGGGAGGCATAAATGGCCCATGCAATGGGCAGGCATCAGGGAAGATCCAATGCAGGTGGGGGCTCACTGGGCCTTTGCCCTGGTTCTTTCACGTTTCCAACGGCCTGGTCGGGGGATGGTCAGAGTTGCCCCCATTCAACAAGGTGCAGTCTGCGAGGAGGGGGGGGTGTCTGGCCAGTGCTTCAAGCCACCTCCATCAGCAGCCACCTGGAAGGTCGACCTGGGGGCTGAAGTCCGGAGGGATTTTATTCCCTCCTCGGCTACCAGCTCTTGCTTTCTTCAAGGCAGTTATTCAGAAGGACCCCCCAGTTGCCTTGCTATCAAAGCCAGGAGTTCGTTAATCATTGCTGCTCCGGGAATTGGAAGGAGTTGGGATCATCCCACTGCACAGAGCCTGTCTCTGTAATTCAGTTTTAAAGCATGAAAAAAGGGAGTTGATGAAATTCCACTATCAGTGCTGAGCCAATATGCAAAATATCTCACCCCCAATCAAATAGCTATTATGTTTTCATTCCATTTCGGCATCAGCTTAATGAGCAGGAGACTGATCGCAGCGGCTGGCGTCTGCTCACCGTGATAACCGAGGGTCTCCGGGCAGCGGGGGCCATGCCCAGGGCTGCCCTGGCTGGCAGTGACCACTGTCATCACCCACATGCACCCCCCAGACAGGTGCTCGGCCTTGGGCATCGGCCTCTGGACCCCACCAGACAATGGGGTCAGCCTCGTCCTCGCTCTAGGTCATTTGCAGGTTAAGGAGAGGCGTGAGGCCACGCCTGCACTGAGAAGGGCCTTGGTCTGAGCTGGTATCTGGAAGGGTGGCTTATTGGAGAAGACTCCTCCCCACCTGCCCCACCACTGATTCCTCGCCCAGGCCCGTGAGCAGGTCAGTTCACCTTGCTGGACCTCAGTTTACTCATCTGCAAAGTGGGAGTGACTCAGGTTTCCATCTTGGGAGGTGTTGGGAAGTGCATTCGCCCATCATGACTGTCATAATGGCCCTGCCTCCCCCTCCACCTGGTCCTGTCACCCTCCCGCTGTCCTCTCCCACCACTGCTCCCTGTATGGTAGAAGTGTACCCTCCTCTCCCCACACACGGTCCCCATCATCGCTATACCCCTGGCTACAGGGGGTTGGAGGGGTACAAAGGACATTTACAAAATGCTGAGCACAGGGTAGTGCTTAATCATAGCGCATTCCTCCCCCCCACCACCACCATTTCCTAGGCCCTGCTGGGAGGTAGGTGGTAGTAGGTAGTAATGATGACAGTTGATGTCTGGGGCATATGTACTGTGTGCCAGGCCTGAGCTAAGTTCAAATACAGGTGTCACCACACTTCATCCTGTAAGGTGGGAGCTGCATGATTACTGAGCACAGAAAGCTAGAGTTCCTTGTCTGAGGTCACAGCAAGGACACTTCCTGCTGGCTCAGCTGTTAGGGTCTCTGGGCAGAGGGTCCCACAGGGGCCCCGCAGGCTCTGTCCTCACCCAGGACACCCAGGGAAGCATAGCATCTCAACAATCACCCTTGCCAGCTGAGAAACCTTCCTCCTGCGGCCCCAGGTGGAAACAGGTGCCATGGGCTTAAGCAGGGACAATGTGGCATGCTCTCTGTGCGCACAGGCGAGTGTGGGGCGGGATTCGCTGTGCTGCATCCTGGTTGTGGGCTTGTAGCGATTTGCTGGTTGGCAGTTGTCTCCTGCATTATCAGAGCTGTGTTAATTGTGCTGGAACTGAATTAGCAGCATTAGAATAAATTGCCTCTTTCTTCACGCTCATTGTCACGCCTTTGTGCAGAGCGGATGCAGAGCGGATGCCTTTGTTCTCCGGTAAATGGACCCAACAGGAGCTCAGGGCCTCCCTGGGTGGCTGAGGCCCACCTGGGTGAGGCACCAAGAGTAGGGGACATCCCGGGGCCTGACAGGAATGAGGAAGGGAGTGTCAGCCCCACCCCAATGCTCTGGTCCCTGCATTCCCTGAAAGCAGGTAGCTTCTTACCCATTCTCCAGAACAGGCAACTGAGGCCTTGAAATCCCATGGCCCATTCAACAGGAGGGGCCACAGCTCTGAGGCAACCCCTCCAGCTCTAAATGAGCTACAGAAGGCACCAGGGCTTCTAGAAAAAGGCCAGCAAATGGGCTGACCTCAGGACTGTGTGCTGACCACGGTGATGGGCAGTGCCCACTCAGGGCCGACTCCATGGGAGAGGGATCAGAGGCTGGCCTCCACTGCATCCAATGCTTCCCTACCAAGGTGCGTGCCGAGGGAGGTTACTGCGGGTCAGGCCTCCCACCTGTCCCAGGGGCACAAGTCCGACCGGTCTGGGGTGTGCCCAGCCCAACACAGCCTGCTTGTGTGGGCGCATTGACGAGAGCACAGAGGCTTAGCCTGGGGCTGGTTCTGTGTGGTCTGAGTAATTATAGCTCTGAGGTGTCCTGGGGAGGCTAGAGCTAAGGCCAGAGGGCTACAGCAGGGAAATGACCGTGCTGCCCTGTGTGGACCCTCTGTGTGCCTCTGGGTTAGGATCTACCTCCCCTCAGTCCCCCCTTCACCCCCCACCCCTGTCTCTAGGCTAAGAGGAGGTCGGCCCTACTCTCCTCTTAGCCTCGACTCCCCACTCCTCCCTCCTATATCATATCGAGGCCTGTCCGGATTCCGGGCCTTTGCACAAGCCGCTTCCTTTGCCCTCAGCTGTCAGCCTCCACCAACATCAACCCCTGAGATCTGCTGGTAGCATCTGTCTTTCTCATTTGACTCCCCCCCATCACAGCACATTTATAATTTTCTGTTGTTGCGGTTTGGGGCCTGTCTATTGTTTGACTATCTCCCCTGCCGGCCTGGAAGTCCCCGCAGAATCCAGAGGTCCCGGCACTTCTGCTTTCTAGAAGTGTCTGCCCTCAGATGTCCATGGACATGAGGAAAGGCACCTGCCCCCCAGGAACAAAGTTTCCACGACTATAGCGGCCATCACCCACCTGCGGTCAGAGAGAGGCCCTGAAATGCAAAGAGAAAACCAGCTTTGCACCTCCCTGTCCATGTAAATTGCTAGGATTTGAAAGTAAGCCTGGGAACTCAGCCACCACATTCTCTCATAGCCTCGTGGGTCTCCCTGTCCTGCTGCCTTGAGCCAGTTTCTGTGGCCGTGTGAGACGCTGGCTGGTTGCACAGTGTGACTGGATGGGCAGGCATCTAAAGCATCAGCAGGCCCCGCCTCCCTCCATCAGCTAACCACCCACCTTCTTTCACCCCCTGGAAAACCCTGGCAAAGCTGGAGAGAAAGGGCACCAACAAGGACACCAGTGATTCGGTGAGAAGCCCCTAAAGCTGGACATATTTTAGTCCCTCTCTGTGTTTTTCTGGGGAGAAAGCACTGGATTTCATCGGATTCCCAGAGGGGTCATGACATACAAAAGGTCAGGAACCACCAGCCACTGAGGTGTGAATCCCAAGCAAGTCTCCCTCTACTGCCCCTTGCCTGCCTCTGGGGACGGGAGCTCGGTGGCCCCTGAGAAGTGGCCACTCCATTCTTCCCTGCTCAGGTCCCCTTCTAGTGCTTTCCATTCCTGTCAAAACAAGCCCCATTCTTCTCCATCAGGAACCTCTGACATGTGAATTTGCAGATGCTGCCACAGCTTCTTGCTCTTTTCTTCTTGCTCATTTTCCTCGGCAGCAAGAGGGTCTGGATGCTTCAGGCTCAATGGCCTGGACCCAAAAGCCCCCGTTCCCTGCCCCCCATTCCATGGCTGGGGCTTGAGTCAGGATCCTCCCCCATACCACACCTGGATGATGAGTGTCATCTCCCTGGTGACTGGTGGGTGGGGCAGGACAGGTGGCTGCAGAGGAAGAGCTTGGGGAGGTACAGTAAGTCCTCACTTAATGTCATTTAGAGGTTCTGTGACTCTAAGTTACTGGAGGTGTAACGAACCAAATTTGCCCTAGGCTAGGTGATATAGCCACAGTTAGGTTCCTACAGTATCTCATCCATGTTACTTAAGGACCTGCTGTACTTGGGGCAGAGGCAGCCCCACGCCGATACCTGTCCCGGGGCCCAGGCTGAGACAGGGATAGAAGGGGCTTAGGCAATCTGATGAGCTGGAGGAGGAGGGGCACCTGTTCACCACTGTTCTCTCTGCCCACTGTACGGCACCATCTCTCTGACCCCGGAGCAGAGGTTGCCAACCTGGCCTGCACTCAGGGGCACTAGCGGGTCCAGCTTTGACACCCTCCCAGGGCTGGGCTGGGGTCAGGTCACCTGGACTCCCATCTGCCTTCTCACCTGTAATGTGGGCTCCATGGGGCTCCCTTGTAAGAGCCTCTGGGAAGGGTGGGGATTGGAATTAGGGGGCCCTAGGTCTGTGGCACTCTAGCCTCCAGAGGGTGACTGCAGACACCCGTGTGTTCACCTGTGCCCATCAGCTATTTATTCCTGGAATCGGCTTCTCGGAGACCTGTGTGCTGGGTGCTGGGGCCCACCCTCAAGAAGCTCCCAGACCTGGAACCTGGGTGTGGACTGCCTCCCAGAGGAGGGGTCTGGGTCAGAGGGAACAGCTATGCCAGGCCCAGGAGATGTTTACCCACAGGAGCTATGGGCGCACAGTGGGGCTCTGCAAATCCCCCAAGAGCGTACCTGTGGGACGAGGAAGGGCCACGGCAATCAGGCAGCCTCCAAGAGCTCCCCAAACCACAAGACTCCCCATAGTTGCTACCATGGTTTGGAGCAGAGGGGCGAGTCCGGGACGATCGTCCTGACAAGAGCAGTTCACTGGGCCTGTAGAGGCTGTAGGGCAGGTGAGGTGTAACAGGAAGGCCAGTGACCCCCAGGTGCAGGGGTTGGGCTGATGTGGGTAAGGTTCACACATCAAGTCACACTGATGGCTGCCCCCTCATGGCCTCTGACTCCATGGAGTGGCCAGGGCATACCATGAGGGAGCAGAGCCTCACGATTTCCCTTGGGCTGTGTCTGCAGGTTCCCTCGGAGACATGGAGGCTGGAGAGGAGGCTCAGGCCGCAGACATCGGCCTCCCAGAGCCGGAGGCTGTAGCACCTGAGCCCGAGGCTAAGGAGGAGCCCAAGCCCCTGAGCCCTTCCAGTCCAGGTGAGTCAGGCAATGGGTATGGCAGGCTGGGGTCTGGCACTCTGAGCCACCCCACACCTTTTCACATTCTGGCCTGTGACTTCATGAGAGCCAGTCCCCCTGGGTTTCCACACCTGTGAAGTAGCATTGAACTTGGTGTATCTGTGGGCTAACTGTGCCTGATGGGGCAAGGAGAAGCCAGGGTGGCTCCCAGCCAAGGGCTTGATCCCAGGGCTGGAGGGAACTGGGGTAACCTATTTCATAGATGAGGGAATGAGGCCCAGAGAGGTTACTGAGTTGCCCAGGGTCGCACAGCCTACGCACCTGATCAGGGATCTGACCCCCAAGTCTGGATTCACATTGATTCCCCCTGTCTCCCCACCTGCTCTCCACCCCACCCCAGGCACCGGAGTCTCTTCTTGGGACCTCCTGGTGGCAGTTTCCCCAGTGGAGGGTGTGACGCATTTCTCAAGCTGAGAACAAGTTTTGGAAGAAGAGGCAGCCCTCCACCCAGGGGTGAATTAACCTGACACCAGGAGGCTGGCTCAGGATAGCTGTACCCCCAGACATCCCGGAGACCCCTAGGAGGAGGAGCCTCACTGAGCAGAGGTGCTGGGGGAGGTCAACACCCGTCCTATTTTCTAGAAGAAACAGACTGGAAGGCCAGTAGTGGGAGGACGAGGGGGCGGGGCTCTGCCTGGGCCATCTGCTCTGAGCTCCAGCTCCCTCTCCTCTGCCTCCCTGGATCCTCCACCATGGCCGTGGGGGTGATTTTACTCCCATTCCCATTTCATACCACGAATGCACACCCAGGCTGAGGTACCCCCAGGCCGTCTGATGGAGGAAACAGCCACAGACTGGCCCATTTGGGAGGGTGGTAAGTGGGTGGGCATGACTGGAGTGAAGGAGAGATGGGGGGTTGGGGGAAGGCAACATTGAAATGAGATGTGGAGTAGACAGCAGGAGAGCTCTGCAGGGGAGGAGGGGGCGGCAAGAAGCTGAGGAGGGGCAGGAGGCGGGCAGATATCCCAGACAGACCTTTGTCTCTGGCTGGGAGGTTCCTTCTCACTGCGGACCCTCCCACCCCCAGCATTTCCCAGTCTCAGAGCGTCGGGGTCACCACAAACTCAGGAGCCCAGCAAGCCTGGTCCTTTAAGACCTGCTGGCCCCTGTATCTCTTTCCCCAGTAGCAGGCCCATTGGAGTCACCAGGGCTATGCAGTGAGAGGAGGCGGGGCCAGCGGGACTTGAACCCAGGGCTGGGGCTCCCATCATTCTCAGCTCACTGGGGACTGCGCGGCCATGGGAAGGGATCAGGAGACTGGCCTCTGGTGCCAGTTCTGGTTCATTATTGTTATCTCTGCCACCATCATCATCATCTCACATTGCCTGATGGAACACCAGCCTTCCCTCCCACTAGGCCCCAGCCCATGCGCCTGTCCTTCCTAAGCCTCAGTTTCTGAATCTGTAACTGGGCGTGAACCCCTTGGGGTGGCCGATGGGGCTGAGGGAGTGTGTGAGGGGCCCCTTGTCGCCATCACGATTACTATTAGCTGCCGTGCACTAATGGGGAGGCCTCTGCCAAAGGGCAAGTGGCTGGTTACTTATGGACTTTGACCCGGTGGCTTTCCTAGGGTGCTGGGCCCCTTATCTGATCTGGGAGCTGGGGCTGCATGGGGCGGGGTGGGGAAGGAGCTGGAAAAAACAGCCGGGGTTGCACCTGGCACAGGCCGTGGTGATAACTCGGTGATGGGCGAGATAAGGCAGCAGGAGCTATATCTGCCTCTCGGGCGGGCCCAGCCCGGCTCCCTCTCAGTGGCTGGAGCTCAAATGCCAGCCACGTTGATTTATAGCCAAAAATAATAGGACTTTTATACTGTGTGATTGATTTATTTGATGTTAATCATGGCCCTTATCTCGGGTATTAATAACCTGCTGGGCGCGTGACGTCACCAAGGGGGGGCTTTTATGGGAGCTCATCGATTGGGGGCTGAGGTGGTTATCAGGCCAGCAGGGAAGGCAAATATGCCCTTTGGGCTGGAATTGGGTGCAGGGCCTGCTGGAGAGGCCCCCAGCTGCCCGTGGAGGAGACCGGGAAGGCGGAGCCCACATGTGTGCCCCTGGCCTGGGCGTGCCCAGCAGGGCATCCTGCACTCTAATTATTAACAGCAGCCGGAATAGCAATTATTATTGCTACAATTAATGAAGGGAATGAGGGGTTTTAAAGGCCAAGGGGAAAAATTGAGATGCCTGATCCTCCCCAATTAGAACAAGTCTAGGGGTGGGTGACCTTAGGCCAGGGGTGGGCAAACTTTTTGACTCGAGGGCCACAATGGGTTCTTAAACTGGACTGGAGGGCCGGAACAAAAGCATGGATGGAGTGTTTGTGTGAACTAATATAAATTCAAAGTAAACATCATTACATAAAAGGGTACGGTCTTTTTTTTTTTTTTTAGTTTTATTCATTTCAAACGGGCCGGATCCGGCCCGTGGGCCGTAGTTTGCCCATGGCTGCCTTAGGCACATGCTTACCTGGGCCTTGGTGTCCTCCTGGCCACCAAGGATGGGTCAAGAGGTCAGGCAACTTGGTGCCCAGAGCTTGGTGGGGCCTGACGGTGTTTTCCTCTCTGCAGAAGCTAATCCCCCGCCCCCACTGCCAACACCGCACCCCACATCCCCTGAAGGCTCCAAGGAGATGGAGGGGCAGGAGCCAGAGACGAGTCTGGAGGAGGAGGCCAGCAGCTCGTGGAGCGGGCCAGGTAACCACACCTGCGGTCGTGTCCAGCAGCATTGGATGGCCCCAGGCCCAGCCTTCTGGGAGCCCTGGAGCTGAGCACTCTGGCAGCTCACGTGGGACAGGCCTGGCCTGCTGGCTGGAGAGGTTGGTGGCAACCCACTGGGCCCAGGCCTGTTCCAAAGTCCAGCCTGCCTGTGGGGCCAGTGGTATCACTGGAGGCCAGCACCAAGCTGTGCCGATGCTCAGAGCTGAATCCCAGGCCTGGTGTGGCAGACCAAAGTGGGTTCCTAGGAGGGGAAGGAGGAGCAGGCGATGAAGGCAGGGAAAGACATCCCAGGAGGCAGAAACAGCCGGGGGGCGGGGGGTGCCTTCCACGTGGGCTGGGGAGTTAGAGCTGTACAGGTGCTCAGGCCTGTGCAGGGTAGCCCGCCCCCACCTGCACCGAGGTGGCTGCTGGCACCCGGGAGATGGGAGGTAGCTGCAAACTGCCTGGTCGGAGACCACAGGGAATGTCTTTGAGGGTGGTTTTGGGCCACCAATCACACGCCCTCCAATTTGCAGCTGAAATTCTGACCTTGGAGGTCCTACCAAATGTGTTCTTTCTGGCCCCCCACCCCCACCCCACCCCAGTTCCACGCATTCGTGAAGAGAAGGAAGAATGTCGGTTGGTTGTCTCCGTGGTTCTTTGGTTCAGGGACACGGGGTGACTGTGGGAGGACTTGGCAGGGCTGCATCTCCAGGCGCAGGGACCGCTTGCCATGGAGGGCTGTCAGTGGGAGCTGGGGAGGAGGAGGCAGGGCGCGGTCCCTGATGACTGGAAGGATGGGAGACTGTACTCATGCCAGGCACATGCGCGACGCAGCAAGCATTTATTGAACACCTGTTACGTGCCAGAATCTGTGAGTGTGCACACACACAGGCGTAATAATACAAGTGAGGTTCATGACCGACCAGTGGGAAGAAGGTACATGGTGAGGGCCTCACCTTGATGGGGGGTCAGGGAAGTCTTCGCCGGAGCAGAGGGGCACCGAGTGACCAAGGGGATTGTCCAAGGTCACCAGCTGCGAAGTGGCAGCGCTGGGTGTGGACCCACCACCTGGCTCCAGAGTCAGCTACGGGTTTGTGAGCTCCAGCTTGAGTGATCACCCAGGCGGTGCTGTCCACCCTGCAGGGTAATGTCATCATCCATTTCACATAGAAGCATAAGCCCCTAGAGATCAGAACCTGACCCCCGGCCAGGGCCGGGGTACACCCAGGAGCTTCCTACACTATTTGCATCCTTGGGGGCCCTATCAGCTCCCACAGATATGAAATGGGCAGCGATGGGCTGATAAGTGGCCGCTGGCCAACCGCCGCGGTGGCTGCCCCCTATCAGACCCCAAGCAGGCCACACTTATCGCCCGCCCAGGGAAGCCAGAGAGGCCCAGTGGGCTCTTATCTCACAGGGGCCACCCGTGCCAGCAATGGGATGGCAGGGCTTCATCGGGGCCCAGCTGGGTTGGTGTCCCCGAGGGCACTGCCCAGCACTGACCGCCTGCAGGGTATGGTGCAGCCAGTGCCTGGCCACCTTCATCTGCAAGTCCTGGCACTCTTTGCAAGTTTAAGGCCCTCTCTCCTGTTCTCTGTCCCTCTGAGCCCCTCTGCCTGTCATGTGTGAGCATCTCTCTCTCCCTGTCTCTTTCTCTCTCCCTGTTTTTTTTTATCCCTGGCCTGCAGGTAATCTCCAAACCCCATGTGTGAGGAAAAATACAGCCCCCATCCTCACCAGCAGTTCATGAGGCAGGCTCAGGGGCACCATCCATCTATCCCCTCTGGGATGGGGGTGGCGGCTTGGACCACAGTGCACCGTACTCTGCCTGGCCTTGGGCCAGTGCCTGGGCCCGAGCCTCAGTTTCCCATCTGGCCTGCATGAGGGTGGGAGGTGGTCACCTCACAGGACCCAGAGTTCAGCGTACATGCTGCAGCCCATTCTGGCTGCCCTCTCTCACCTTTCTGGCTGCCATCTGCTGGTCAGGACCCAGGCGGCAGCGGCCCAAGAGAGAGGCCCAGCCTCAGTGTCCGTCTCTGCAGCTGCACAGTGGGTGCAGCGCAGTTGCCCTGCCTCCACTGGTCAGGGCCCGAGCAGACGGCCAAAAGAACCTCCAGGAGGCACCCACATGGCGCTGGGCAGAAGGGAGGCCTCTCCTCCCAGGAGGCCCTCCACACACACTGCATATACAGTGAGGTCCTGGATGAGCAAGGGCTCTGTAAGCACTGGAGTACGGGGCCCGGGGCCCGCTGGTGACCATCCCTACTCTCCCACCCCGTCGTCTCCAGGCCCCATTACCCTCGCTTCCTTCTACCACTGGCTGAGACCTGGTGACTCCAGAGCGCCAAAGCCAGGCTGGGGAGCTGTTCAGGTGTTTTTTTTCATTTTCTGAAGGTCTGAACTGTTAGCTGCTGGTGGCTTGGTTCCCAGGTGTTACTGCTTCAAGTGGGCCGCTCAAGCGGTCCTGCGAGCAGGAGCACAGGCCCAAGTCAGCCTGCCTGGCCTGGGTCCAAACTGCTGTGAGCACAGTCTTCAGGGAGCATGCACACACACGCAGGTCGCTTGTCCTCTGGGCCTCAGTTTCCTCGTGTGTCCGACAGAGCTGAGGAGAGTGCCGGCCCCTTGAGGGAGCTGTGAGGAGAGCGCCATGCCTGGTGCGGTGAGCACCTCGCCTCGGCATCACGCTGAGGGCTGTCATCTTGCCCCAGCCGCCTGGGCTCCTCTGGGACTGGGAGAATAGGCCGTTCTACAGGGAGAAGCCATGGTCTGGCACAACCCGAACTCCACTCCTGGGGCCAGCCAAGCTGTGCACCCGTGGAGCAGGGAGAAGCCCCTTTCCCTCCCCTGTGGGTGGTGTTCGTCTTGGCCCCACAGATGCCATTGCCCACCCCTCACCCAAGACGCCCCCACTGCACCAGAGCCAGATCTGCTGTCTGTCAGAGCCCAGGCCCAGGCTGGGTTTGAGGCCCAGCTCTGCAGTGACATCGCAGTGTGGTCTCTAGGAAGTCACCTCCTCCTCCGAGCCCCCAGGGGTGCATGAGGGCCAGGGCAGAGGTGCGCCGAGTGAATGCTGGAGGAATGCTGGCTGTGCCAGAGATGTTCACCTCACGGGGCTCAAGCAGCACCAGCTTGAACTGTGTGGGGGGAAATGAGCCGTCCTGGGGAATGTGTGACCCTGAAGGGCCCGACAGGGGAGGGGGCTGAGAGCGTGGGAGGGGAGGGTGCCGGGCGAGGACACAGCCCATGCAAAGGCTCAGAGGTAGCATCAAAGCCCAGCAAGGAGGCCCTAGGGCCTGAGGAGGGGAGGAGGAATGGGGAGTGACCAGGTGGGTAGGGTCAGGCCCCAAAGGAGAGGAGGTTGGGGTGGGAGCTGAGCCTTCATCCCAGCTCAAAGGGAAGGGGGCAGGCAACAGGAAGGGGGAGAGCTCATCCCAGCTCAAAGGGAAGGGGGCAGGCAACAGGAAGGGGGAGAGCTCAGGAGTTTTATCTTTGAAATGACCTTGTTTGCTAGAGGGGCTGACTGTTTAAAATTCTGATATGCAAATGGCTACGAGCTATAATCTATAATCCCCAAATCCTGTCCGGAAGGGCAGCTGCCACTGCCTTTGCTCTGCTGGCCCAGTGCTCTCTGCTCCTCAAGGGATGGCTCCACCCACCCCAAGTCCCACTCCTTCTCTGTGTCCTGTGCCCACACCTCCCACTACCCTCGTTCCCCTCCACCTCTCCACTTAACATCGGGAAAAAGCAGGTCAGACAGACAAGCACCCCCATTAGGACTGAGAGTCCTGAGGGTCCCATCTGTGTGGGGGTCCTGGGCCTGACACCCACCTCACGGTTCTGTCCAGGCTTCTGACTAATGGCAGTCAGCATGGCCTTGGCCTGCCTGGCAGATCACGAGGCGACTGATGAAGGGAGCGGCTGTAGTGTTTGGGGTCCCCTCCCCTTGGTAGTCCCCTAGGGTCCCTTCCCACCGAGTAGCCCCTCGGCCAGCAGAGGGAGGGTGACTTGCCCCCCTGGGGTGGCCAGAGAAAGCTTCACTCCTCTGACCTCCACCCTCCCTCCCCTCCCACCTTCTGCCCAGCACAGAGGGGACTCCAAAGAGCACAGTCTCTGTCTAGCTCTCCGGCCGCCTGTTTGGAGGCAGTGTGACCAGATGCCCTGGATGCTGAGCGCAGGGCTGATCACCGAGGGTGCTGTACTCACTGGAGAGCAGGAGGGGAACCCAGGAGGCCTCTAGGGCTCCCCACCAGCCCGGGGACATCAAGTGATCATGAGGACAGCCTGGGCTTCACAGGCGCAGGAAGGAAGGCGGTGGCCAGGGGCGGTGGTCAGGGCACCCAGCCTGTGGCCTGCCTGTGTGATCAGAGCCCTAGGAGCAGGGTCCCTTTCCCCCATAAGGTCTCAGGGCCTGGAGTTCTTTCCTGGTGACCACTGTTTACCAATAAAGACAATTGGGCAGGGCCTTGGGAGGGTGGGGACCAGGATACAAGGTGAGAGGACCACTGACAGGCGAGAGGCCTGTGGGCAGTGGGCAGCCTCCTGTGGGAGACTGATCGCTGGACCACAGCCTGGCTTTATCACGAGGGCACAGGCTGGCACTGGGTAGGACGTGGTTGAGCTGGAGCAGGAAGGGACGGGGGCGTAGAGCTGGGGACCACCTGCCACCACCTTTCACTCATCGACACTGAGCAGCAACCTGCCCTGAGCCCCAGACCAGGCAGCAACTGAGACACGCATGGAGCAAACAGTCCCCACAGGGCCATAGTCTGTCACCTCTGACTCCAGGGGTGAGTTGGTTCTGCTCCCCCAAAAGCCAGGGCGTGTGGTGGGGGAGTAGGCTGGGGTTCCCTAGAGCTGAGACTGAGATGGACTTTCCTGGGCCTCAAAACCCTGTCTGGGGCAGCCCAGTTTCAAGAGAGAGGGGCTTGGAGGGGGGACGAGGACCCACACCGGCCAAGAGAAGGAATGTGGAGCACAGCGTGGCTGCGTGTGTGCTCAGGACCTGGTGAGAACCACGTTACAGTTAGGGAAACTGAGGCCTGGCAGGACGCAGTGGCATGCCAAGGTCATCCAGCTCACAGTGGGCAGGGAGCTGGCATCTGAGAGGCTGTGCCTGTTTGCTAGGAGGTATCTCTAGGCTTCATTTCAGTGCCCTGCCTCCACCCCTCCATCCCTGGCTGTGTGATCAGGGCCCCAGGAGTGAGGTCACCTTTACCCATCAATTCTCAAGACCTGGAGCTCTTTCCTGGTGACCACTGTTTAAAAAATAAATCCAATGGCCCAAACACCAGTGTCACCTTCTTTGTCCCCAGCTCCATCCCCAGCCCTGGAGGGAGTGATGCGTAGGCTGGCCATGTTCCCACAACACTGCAGGTCGACAGAGGGAACAGCCAGGTGGTCAGAGCCCTAACCCCCAGGCCAAGGCCTAAAGGACAAATTGGAGTGGGGCTAATGAACCCCCTGGGCTGGGCTGGAGTGTTCAAGTGAGGAGCTAGCATGCACGGGTCCTGAGGTTTGAAGTGTGGGTGTGGCTCAGGCATTAGAGGCTGGAGTGGGGGTGGGGAGAGGTAGGATGGGGCATGTATGGGCTCAATGCCATGGACTGTGGGGAGACGCCTCCATTTTCTTGGCTATAAAATGAGGGGCTGCAGGGTTTTAAGTGGGGCGTTTGTTCAGCTGCCATATGGAGAATAGGTTGGGAAGCGGCTGCTGTGAGGGGCTGGAGGAGGCATCTGTCAGCCATTTCCTGCTGGGGGGGAGGGGGGTTTGGAGCCTGGTTCCCCCACCCGCAGGGACCCAGGGGGCCTGCTGGGAGCTGGGAAACCTCACCCTGGAGGGTGAGCGAGGGCGTAGGGCCGACTATCTGGGCCGCGCTCGGCTGACTAATCTTGTTGCCTGGAGTTTCTATGCAAACCTCAAGGTTTGTTATCGGGCAGTGGGCGGGCAGGCGGCTGAGGCAGGACGGCCTGTCCTGATGGACAGCCCAGGAGATGGGCCGATACTGCCCGGCCACAAGTCCCCTCCCGCCAGCTCGGCATGTGTGGGTGGGAAAAATCATTTCAGCTATTTTGCTTTATCACCGGGCCTGGCATTGCAGCCTGATAGGCCTATTTGTCTTAGATTAACAGATAGGGGAGGGCCGTGGAGGGGGATGATGGCTGATGTCAGGGGTCAAGCTGGAGTCAGCTCCAGAGACCAGATCCAGCGGCTGGGTCTTTCTGGAAATCCCAGGGAAGGGGGTGCACACCAGGTGCCCCAGAGGCACATGTTCCCTAGGATCACCTAGTGGGCTCTACATAGCCCCGACCTCCCACTTCATAGCTGAGCAAATTGAGACTCAGGGAGATGGAGCGAAATCCTGGGGAGCAGTCTGTGTGTCCCCGCAGTCGGCCATCCTTTCTTCCCAGGTGTTTCCTGAGCACCTACGGGGGCCAGACACGCTGCAGGTGCCAGCAGAGTCCATCGAACAGGAGCAGCATGGGATCTCAACCCAGGAGTGGGCAAGGGAAGGGAAGGCGGTAGTTTATTCACTCAACAAACACTTGTGTACTAAGCTCCTGCTCGGTGCCGACAGAGTCCAGGTGCCCAGGGAGCTGACAGGGAGACCGAGACTAAATAATAAGGAAGTAAAAATGTCATGTGTTCAAGGGGGTGAGGCTCTGGAATAAAAGAAAGAAGGGGAGCCATTCTGAATTGGGTAGCCAGAGTAGGTGTTGCTGACCCCATGTTTGAGCAAAGACCAGAAGAGTGAGGGGAACCAGCTGCTGTCGGGGGACAGTGTACCAGGTGGAGAGCACCGTGCAGGCAGGAGCCCTGAGGCAGGAGTGCTCTCAACTGGGTCTGGAGTGAGTGCAGGGGTGAGGAGGCGAGCTCAGAGCATGGGGGCCCTATCTGTAATGGTTGTCTTGGAAACAGAGTTCAGAGGTCACAGGCTTTGGCCAACACAAGCTGAGGGTGACTGGCTGACTGATGGATACCTAGGCTGCCCACCACCCCAGACCCCAAGCTCTTTCCATGACCCCTCCCCAGAGCATCGGTCCCCAAGCCAGGGTAGGGCCTGAATCCTTAGCCTGCGTCCACCACCAAAACTCAGAACTGCCCACCTCTCTGAGCAAGGCCCTGTGGGCGGAACCCCCAGGACAGGGCTGAGGTGGGACTATGAGCCCATGGCCCCTAACTGGGGTGCTGAGGCACAGAGATGGCCATGGCTTCCCCTATGCCCAGGCTGTTGACCCCCCTCAGCCCTGGGTAGTCCCCTCGCTGTGTTTAGCAGTTCCTCATGCAGAGGAGCTGACCACCTGGCACCCATATCAGCCCTGCCAGGCAGCTGCTCCTTGGCCTGTCCTGACTCCAACTTGGGGTCACAGATTTGGGGGGTGGTCAGGACATCTGGGAGGGGCAGGCTATCAGTGGGCAGCTCTTTGGTAAGACTCCCATCCAACTCTTCCATAGGAGCTTATCCCCATTCGCTCACTCGCTAGTACTTTTATTTATTGAGTGCCTACTGTGTGTCAGCCCCTGTTGTAGACACTGGGGGTGTAGCATGAACAAAACAGACCAGCCACTGCCCTCTAAGAGCCGCAGCCAGTAGCACAGAGAGCAGTCATCAAGGGGCACAGGCCAAGCAAGGAATGCGGACAGGAATAGAGGGTGGTTAGGGGCTGGGGTGAGCTCAGAAGTTTGCACAGAGAGCTCAGTGGATCCCAGGGAAACTGCCCCACAGAGCACAGCATGCAGAGATCCTGCATGCAGGGGGACCTGCAGGGGAGACAAGGACAGAGCAGGAGGGGGCAAGGGCTGATGGCTGGGCTGGTTGCCATGTGGGGAAAGGACTGTAGGGGTTCAGGGTGAACATGAAAGACCCATGAAAAAGCTGAGACTAAAATTTGGTGTCAGATGCCGGACTTCCTCAGAGGTGGAAACTGAAGCCCAGAGAGGTTAGGCGGCTGCCCCAGTGCCAGGACTGGACGATTGAGAGAGCTGAGCCTGAAGTCCACCTCCCAGAGAGAGGCCCCAGCCCACCCTCTCCTGACCCAGCTCCAGCTGGTTCTCAGGGATTCCCAGGGCCCCTCCTCAGAGGGTGCGGACACTGTGGGTGGAGGGTGAGTGAGCAACAAGGGACTCAGTGAAGAGGGTAGCTATGGCCCAGGTCCTGGGCTGTCCCGGCGTCTGGGGGGGCCCAGGCCTGGCTGCCTGCCCATGCTGCCCGCTGACCTCACCGGCCTTCCGGGAGCGCCTATCTGTGGCCAGGGCAGCCTATCTCGGCCGCGGGTGCTAATCAAGCCCGGCTTCCTCCTCCGCCCTCCCGCCGGCTTCCTGCCTCAGCCAGCCCACCCAGCCGGTTAGCTGTGTGTCTAAGCATCAGCCTTTGCCTGGCCTACCCCTCCCAAGCATCACTATGGTGGGGGTCCGCCTGCCCCCCCCCACGGCCCCCACCCCCGGGGAGCCTCTGGAGCCTTGGCTACCTCTTCCAGAAGTTTCCCTCCCTGCCCTCCTCCAGGGCCCAAAATCAGACCACCACAGCCTGGCCATGGTGCTCACTTCTCTGAGCCTCCTGGCCAAATGGCCCCAGATGCATGCAGAGGACCCCAAGGGACGGCAGGGATGGCCATTACTGGCACGACTATTGCTGTTCCTTTGTCAGTGCCAATGCTAGTGCTGGCACGGTCCCTCCTCCTGGCACCAGTGCTCACACTGCCACTCTTCCTAGCACTGTCACTGTTGTTGGGACTAGTACTGTCACGGTGACTGCTGCTGTTGCTAGCACTATTGCTGGCACTAACACTGGTACTCATATAGGTACTCTCACTGTCACTAGCACTGTCCCTGTCACCAGTAATGTTACTGTCCCATTACCCCTTGCTGGCATGACTCCCACAAGGCACCAGGGCAGACCTGGCTTCCAACTGTCACCTGTCTCGCTGGGGGCCTTTGGGTCCCTACTCCAGCTGCTCCTCTGGGGGGAGAACAGGATGTTCAGGCTGTCTGGAGATGCCAGGAGGGCTGGGATCGGCCCGGGCAGGGCCGGGCAGCAGGAAGGCAGCGTGTGCACGTGGTGGCTCTCTCCAAGCATGCCCAGGGCTGTGCAGGCCCGGAGCTGTGGTCCCCAGGGCATGGTGTCGGGCTCTCCCTGGAGTCATGTAGCCTCAGCGGGGGCGAGTCAGGGTCACCGGCAGGCAGTTCCCTCCCCTGTACCAGCTGGCTCTCATTGCCCAGGAGAGGGACAGAGGCCACCTGCTGTCAGGCATAGGCAGCACTGCCCTCGTGCCAGGCACCATTTGTCACGGGATCGTCCTCAGCCCCAGGAGCGGGCTCTTTGACCACACCCACTTGACAGAAGGAAACTGAGGCTGGACAAGCTGCAGTGTCTCTCTCAGACCCAGGATGGGAACCAGGCCCCCACTGACCCCACAGGCCTGCCAGCCCGCCCACTTGCCCTCCCCCGTGTGATTTAACACTTTGTTCTCAGAGAGCCCCTCCCCCTGCCAGATGAGCGGGGCTCCTTATTTATTTATTTATTACTCCTCTATCTCTGTGCGTAACTTTTGATTTCCTCGCTGTGTTTTTCCATTACGGCAGCGGTGGACGTAGCCGATAAGATCAATCCCGGGAGATGGGACAAAGGGGCCGCCATCGGCTCGAGGGCTGGTCATATCCTGCCCGAAAGGGCCGAGCAGGGCCTGAAATGAGGCGCGATGCTATCTGCGGGGCTTATTATGTGTCGAGGTGGGGAGGGGGCTCTGCCTGCCTCAGCCTCTCCCCGCTCCCCATCAGAACCCGCCTTTGCCCCCCCAGACAGACTCCTGCGTCCCACCATCCTCAGCCCCATCCCTCACAGGACCCCTGAGCGCCCTCGGCAGTGGGCCCTGGGAAGAGCTTGGCCCAGACACCCATCTGGGCTGTCGCAGTGCCCCTTGGCCTCCTGGGCTGTTCCTTCAGCTGAGCCTCAGTGTTCCTGTCTGTCACCAAGACTCCCTGTGCTGCGGGAGCTGCTGGGTGTAGTGGACTCTGGAGCCCTGCCCCCTTCCCAGAAAAGCACTCACACACCCGGGTGCCCAGGCTGGGTCCTGCACGGTGCTGTGATGGTCTTGCCTTGACTCAGCAGTTCAGCTTCTAGGAATTTATCCCAGAAAAATAATCTCAGCGTGGACAGGCATAGGGTGGCGAGGATAGCCATCACACCATGTTGAAGATAGCGAGCTGCTTATTTTATTTATTTATTTATTTGTTGCTGGCCTGCAGAATTTCTACAAGAAGGGGGAGAAATTATTCTAAAAGAAGCAAATCCTGCACAGACATCCCCACTGCTTGGCCAGTGTGTGCATTTCCCTACATGCACACAGTGGGTCAGATGTGCCCAGTGCTGAAGGCCAAGGGCAGGACAACAAGCAGATCTGGGGCTGACATGGGGCAGTCCCAACAGCACCCATCCCCTTCCCCGGTCCCTGACCTTTCCTGGTCCTGCCGAAATTCTACCTGTCCCACCCCACGATCTTGCTGGGTCTCAGAGGGCACACGGAATCATCTTGGCAGGAGCAAGGAGTGGAGGTGAGAGCAAGCACCGTGCCCCCAGACAGGGAACCCTGGTGGAGCCTGGCTATGGGCTCAGCTGGATGGGCCCAGTGGGGAGCCCCAAGAGTTCCTGAGCAGAGGCTCAGCTATGTCTGGGGTGGGGACCAACCTGTGCCTGCTGTGTACAGGGCAAGGCTCTCTGTACTCCAAACCTCCTTGCCTCTCTTCCGCAGCCCTGCCTTGTGCTAGTCATTATTCTCCCTTCCCCCCCGCCCCCCGCCAAGGGCATGAAGAAGGACATAGCATTGGACAGGGTCTGGGGCCTGGGTGTGAACTCAGTCACCTGCCTCACTCTGTGGCCAGGTCCTCTCTGATCCCCAGTCTCCTGGTCTATACAGGGGATAATACCAGTCCCTATGGCACTGGGGGGAGAGGGGGAAGTTTGAGGACTGAGTTGATCAGTACCAGGAAAGCAGGTGTCTGCTGGCTTTACATAGTGCAGTAAACACCACAGCTTTCACAAGATGGGGCTTTAACAATTCCTGGGACTCGGCCTCGTGCTGGGGTGTCCCTAGGGGACCCTGGGGCAGGGGGCCAGTGCCCCAGTTAGAGCCGTGGGGTGTGGGCAAGCCAGAGCCCTCCCTGTAGACCTCAGCCTCCCTCCCCATGTGTAAGCACCTCCTTTGTGGGCAGAGCAGATAGGAGGTGCTTGGTGCTCAGGGACTGCTGCCTTTTCTGGAAGGGTCTTTGTAGTCCCTGCAGGGCTCACCCTACATAGGCAGTGGTCGTGTCATGATATTCTCCAGTGTGTTGGCTCGGTGCCCACTGCTGCCCCCACCCCCATCCCCGGCAGGACAAGGCGAGGGGCTCAGCAGTGGCAGCGGGCCTTCCCTTCACCCTTGTGGCCACCAGCCTCTGCCCAAACCCTCACTCACCCTCACGCCCACCCCACCCCCTACACATTTACAGAAGAGACAGGGGGTCCTGTGAGGACGATGTCCCAGCCTAGCTCAGGGAGCAGAGTGGACTGGCCAGGCTGGGGGCTGAGAGGCGGTGAGCCGGAGGCTGGAAAGAAGGAAGGGCCCTCTCTGTGGCGTCGGCCTCTGGAAAAACAGGGGCCAGGGGCCAGGACGCCCAGGCTGATAGGGGCCAGATAAGCTATTTGCACAGGAGGTATTTTCTTTACCTTATCACACATCCTGCTTCCAGCCTGCCTACAGGACGAAGCAGGGCCCGGAAAGCCAGGGACCCCGACCCCAGTGCTCAGGCCTCAGGGTCTCCTAAGACCAAGTACCAGGGCCAGGGGCTGGAGGGGCTTCCTCTGCCCACTTCGCCGGTGAGAAGATTGAGGCCCAGGGACCAGGACGGTTAGCTTTTTAAGGAGGCGGGAGAGGCCATGAGTCCTGGAGCTTGGAGGCACCCAGGAAGCTGTGGTTCTTAGGCTCCATGGGGCTGAGGAGAGGCTCCATCCAAAGTGGGGAGCAGAAAGGAAAACTCAGCGAGGGCAGGGCAGCGCCCTGGGTCCAGCACACGGCCCCTAAGGAGTCTCAGGCCTACTGCCTACCCCATGGCTGCTCCTGCCAGTCAAGCTGGTCCTCTTGGCTGTGCCTGGAGGGGGCAGAGTATCTGAGACACATCCCACCCCAAGGAGCCAGATCTCTGGGCAGTCACCCACCACACCCTCCCCCAAGACTCTGAGCTGCCGACAGGGCCTCGGAAAGGGCACCTCTGGGACTGAGTGTGGCCCCCCTGCAGCCCTTCCTACCCACCTGGGGCCCAGTCAAGATGACAGCCAAGGCCTTGCCAAATCCCGGCCCCACAGACACCCCTTTCCCTAGGGCCACCCCCTCACTAGGAGAGGTCTCTGGGCCTGATAGTGGTGAAGGGCCCCTACAGGTCCCAGGTGAGCGATGGGGCCCCACCCTGCTCTCTGGCTGTTTCCAGGCGGTCCCAGCTCCACCATTAGCCGGGGCCAGGGTTCAGCCCGATAAAGATGGGCTGTTGTTCTGTATCAAAAAATCAATAATCCCCAGTGATGTTCCAGTGATAGGGAGAGAAGTTCACAGGCACCAGCTGGCGGCAGGGTGGGGGCAGGGCCAGGGGCTCCAGCACCTGAGGCTGCTCTCCCTGCTTGTCCCTCACCTGGCTGGCTGGCAGGCTGCTCCATGGTGGACTCCGGTCTCAGCAGTCCCCCTCCTTGCCCCACCACCTCTTTGTGGGTGGGCAGCCTGAGAGCTACCCCTGGAGGAAGCCCAGAGCAGCTAGGCCCTCCGCAGGGTCAGGCGGTGAAATGCTGGAAGGTGAGAACAGAAGCAGAGGACAGGCCAGCACGGGGCCCCTCTCATGCTCAGCAGGACCAGCTGCCCCATCTCCCAGGCCTATGCTTGTTGATTAGACTGGAAGGTCCAGCTCCGGTTCCGCCTCCTTCCACTGTCCTCTAGACACGGACGCTCCCTAGGTCCCCAGCAGTATTGGTGCCATCAGGACAGAGCTGTTGGCAACCCCAGCCCAAGGGGCTAGCATTCTAGTGGAGAGACAGAGTTAATAAGATATAAGAGTCAACTCCGCAGTGCTGGGGTTGGTGGCCTAGGGCCATGGTCGGCAAACTGAGGCTCGCAAGCCACATGCGACTCTTTGGCCCCTTGAGTGTGGCTCTTCCTAAGCCTTAGGAGTACCCTAATTAAGTTAATAACAATGTACCTACCTATATAGTTTAAGTTTAAAAAATTTGGCTCTCAAAAGAAATTTCAATCATTGCACTGTTGATATTTGGCTCTGTTGACTAATGAGTTTGCTGACCACTGGCCTAGGGCATCACCCCTGCTCATGCACAAGGTAATTGGGCACCGAGGCCCTGGAGCGCCCCCCCCCCCACCCCCAGTCACTGAGCCTGCACCCACTGGCCCACATTGGAGCCGGCCAGTGTCGTCCTGCCAGCCCCCTCTGCCGTTAGTTCCCAGTAACGTCACCTGCTGGCTCTGCCTTGTCTCAACCCACCTCACCTTGTCCAGCCGCTGTGCAGAGCTTGACAGGAGAGGGCGGTTCAAGAGAGGGCTATTCCAGAGATGGTGCCTTGCCCAGTGGGCGGGCATTCAGCCCAGGTCCAGTGGAAAGAGAGTCTCGGGCAGGTGCAGTGGCCCGGGCAGAATGCCGTGGTTCTCCTGGCAGGTGTGTCCCCCCAGGAGAAGGTCAAGATGAGGCCTCAGGGTCCATCTTGCCCCTGCAACCAGCTACTGTGAGCATAGGATCTGTGGGAAACTGCTTAAGAAGGAAGGTTCTGGGCTTGAAGCCCTTTGAAAAGCTCTGACCTGGGATGAGAGGGAAACCCCCTCCAGGGAGGACTTGGGCTCTGCACACTGTACTAGCCTGAGCACTAGGGTGGCTGGGTGCTAGCAGAGGCTGGGCACCCATAACCATACCCAAAGGCCAGCAGGGGCCATGGTGGGCAGAGAAGCTGGAGACTTCCCCAGGCGATGGTGGGACCAGGTCGGGGACACCCAGGAGGCCCTGTGCGGGGGAGTTGGGCGGTTCCCAGGAATGTTCTCTATCAGTGAAGTGGGCATTGGTCTTGGTCATAGTCCCATCCACATCTCCAGTGCTGGGCACTCCATAGCGTTAAATAGCACAGAAATGATCTGATGGAAGTGTGGCCCTGTGGTCTGTGGCCAGAATAGGGGTAAGGGTAAGGGTTGAGGCATCATCTCAGGGGAGCCGGTCACTGTCTGAGGGGCAGCAGCCGGCATTGAGCTCAAATGGCTCCTGGCTCTGCCAGGGCATCCTATATCCCCCGCGAGGCCAGAGGTCCCAGATTGTATGTGCTCTTATTTTTAAATGATGGCAGCAGGCCCCCGTTTTTGTTGTTGTTTTGGGGGGAGGGGCCTCTGTTTATATTCACGTCCTCAGCTCACAGTCCCCGGCTCCTCTGGCACCATCTCCCAGACCCTGGCCTTCCTGTGGTGGTCCAGGCCCTCTGAGGGGCTCTGTGGGGATGCCCAGGCCAGAGGCAGGGTGGAAACCCTCATCTGGGCCATGAGCCACTGATCTACTGAGGCTCCAGGTGGCTTTGCTTCCAAAGCTTCCTCACTCCCGTCACCATTGCCTCCCTCTGCAGCAACACATGTCAGATTATTCCCTTCATCTTGGCCGTGCCAGCTGCCATGGGGCTGGTGGGGTCCTGGGATAGCCTGGGACAGAGCCTCAATACTGGGGGTGTGGCCTGTGCACACGGCCTGCACATCAGTATCGTTTACTCCCCTCTCAGCTCAGTTGCTGCCACCTGTGAAATGGGGATGGGAGTGTGCTGAAGGCCTACATGGTGCTAGCCATGTGATGTGCCAGATTCCCTGGCATGAGGGCACACTGCCTGGGTTAGGGTCATGTATTTGGGGTCAGAAGGATCTGGGCTTGATTGACTGTGCTACTTGCTGGCCATATGACAATCCCTCAACCTCCCCAAGCCTCACTTCCTTGGACTGGCAGAGAGCAGGAGAAAGAGACCCCACTGCTTTTCCCCAAAAGCTCTTTTAGCTATGTCCTCTCAACACTGTGTCCCCATAATTCATAGATGGGAACTGGAGGTCTTCAGATGAGGCAGGATCTATCCATAGGTGCTGTGGCCACTGGTGACAGAGCCAGGGCTGAAATCAAGGTCTGCTCCTTTTTGTTTCCTGATGTGACATTCAGGTGGGCTGGCTGTCGACCTATAGCTCTGGGTCTGCAGGTCCTGAGGCCCCAGGCTGGGTGGGCATGACAGCCTTTTTTGTGCCCTGGAAGGTATGAAAAGGTCAGCAGCAAGCCTGTCAGCAGTCCCAGCTAGGAGTCTTGCTACTGCCCCAAGCCTGGAGAAACCAGCCCAAATGGGAAATGCTGCATAGCTCCTGCAGATGTGCAGGCCTAGGGGAGAACTGGCAGCAAGGGTGGGCCTCCTGGGAACAGCTGGCTGTCCATAGTGCACTGTGACCTCAACCCACAGCCCTCCTCATGCCCCAGGGCAAGGATCTGTCTCAGCCTGTTCCCAGTTCCACATGGGAACCCTGAGCCAGGCTCCGCCTCCTCTGGGCCTTGTTGCCCCATCTTTAAATGGGAAGCAAGAACAGGGGCCAACAGGATAAGGCCCAGCTGGTGGGATATTCCAAGAAGCTGATGGGGATTAGCCTTCCCCTGCCATTTCTGCCAAGGCCCAGATTTGCCCCCGTCAGCCAGGTCATTCAGGAGGGTCACACGTGAGCAGGGCCACAGCATCCATGCAGAACAAACCTTCCCCTCCCAGTGGGCACAGAGCAGAAGGGAAGAGAGCCTGGCCAAGAATATGCAGGGACTGCAGCTGGGCCCAGCTGGACCCCACTGCCTGCTTGCAGGCCGTGCTTCTGTGAGTGCTCATCGAGCACTGACTGTGCAGGCCCCGTCGTTCATGTACCATATTCATTATGTCATTTCACCCTGCAATTAAGGTGCTCTTATACCCATTTCACACAAGAGGAAACAGTGCCGGGAGGGGAGTGACCTGTCCGCTGGGAGATGGCAGTAGCAGGATACAAGCACAGGTTCTAGAACAGTGGTTCTCAACCTTCCTAATACAGTTCCTCATGTTGTGGTGACCCCCAACCATAAAATTATTTTTGTTTCTACTTCATAACTGTAATTTTGCTACTGTAAACAATATGTAATTATATATGTGTTTTCCGATGGTCTTAGGCGACCCCTGTGAAAGGGTCGTTCGACCCCCAAAGGGGTCGCGAACCACAGGTTGAGAACCGCTGTTCTAGAACCAAGGTCAATTGCTAACGCTGCAGAGAAGACAGACACTAGATGGTGATGGCCACATGGGGCTAGAGGAGGAGCCACTCAGCCTCCACTCTTTGTCCTTCTTTCTGTCCTTCTAGGGCTTCAGCTACCATCCAGCTCATGGCTTTCCTGGCCAGGAGGGTTGAATTGAGGACAGAAAAGGGGCTGGATTTTAGAGCTGGAGACCTTGGACAAGTCACATCACCCTCAGTAAAATGGACACAGTCCCCAGTGTTCCAGATCATGGGGGGCGGAGGCATTGAGGTGTGTCTGTAGTGGGAGGTGCTGAGCAGGTGTGTGAGTGAACAGGTCTGCAGGACATAACATTGCCAGAGAGCTTGTGCCAGCCAATAGAGGAGACAGCCATAATCTGCTGTGTGACCTTAAAGAGTCTCTTGCCCTGTCTGGGTCTGGTTTCCATGTTGGTACAGGATGTGTTGGAAACACACACTCTCAGGGCCCACACAATCTCCAAGCCAGCCCCACTCTGGGCCCACACCCAGGAAAACTTTTAGAACCCCATGAGGAAGGCAGGGGGCCTACTTACCCTGGAATTTCCCCCCTCTTGCCCTCTCCCTCCCTCTCTCCCTCTTGCTCCTTTTTCTCTCTCTTTTCTATGACTTTTATCAAAGGCAAACAGCATGATCCCTGAGATAGGGCCGCTCCCCAGCAAAGCCAGGGCCAGCTGGCCCACAGGAGCCACAGGGCGAGGCCGGGTGGGAGTGATGGGGCTGATTAGATAAGTGAGTGCTGGCAGTGACCCCAAAGTGAGCACTCACATGCTGATCCCACAGCCCACCATTCAGGGCGCAGAATGCCCAATGGTTGGACTCTGTGCTCTGGAGTCCACCAGCCATTAGCATAAAGGAGGAGCCAGCCAGCAGGTACAGGAGGCAGCAGCCCCCAAGCTCGTGGACACTCCAGCAAGCCTACAGAGCCGCCCCAAGTCAGAGCTGCAAACCAGCCTGCCAAGGCCTTTGCTCAGGGAAACTGAGGCCTGGGAGGCTGGGCACAGCGGGCTCTGGAGCCAGAAGTTCCAAGTTGGAGCCCTGGATCTTCTGTCAGAAAGGAGCTCAGGCTGGTCTGGGTGGGTACCTGCTGTGCAACTCTGAGGGAGTTGCTCAGGTTCTCTGGGCCTCCTTGGCAGGATGAAGTGGGAAGAGTGGAACCTTCTCACTGGCTTGTTGTTCACGGTGTTGAGGGAGGTCACCACCGGTTCCAGGGTGGGCAGAGCTGGGGGCAAGGCTGAGAGCAGCAACTCAGCGGCAGTCCTGGGCTGGGCCTCAGGGCGCCTGGGATCCCAGGGGAGGAAAGCAGTGCTGTCCACATCTATTAACATGTTGACCTCTACTTACACAGCCGCCAACCCAGCAGGTAAACTGAGGCTCAGCAAGGGGTGAGCAGAGGCAGGCCCTGGCCCCAGCCTGTTGATTCCAGCCCCCAAGTCTCTCACTCAGCCACTCCCTCCACCAGGCTCCCAGGAATGGGTCCTGACCTGGCCTGGGTGGCAACACTCAGCCCTGCTCCCTTCACTATCCCCTTGGGATGCCATTGGAGGGTTTTGAGACCTAAATAGACGTGTAAATCATATAAATACGCAAAAACTGAATTTTCTCTTCTGGTTCCTCACAGATGCTTGGGGGTGAAATTGAATCCTGTGCTGCATGTTTGTTCTGGAAATAACATGTGTGGGGTTGTTTGCCAGAATAAATTAGTCTTTGTCCTGATGCTGTGCCTATAGTGATGGCCTGACCCCATGGGGGTGGGGGAGCCACCCAGGCAGCAGGGCCTGCCCCACCGCCCTGAGGAGGCCATCTGCAGATGAAAAAACTGAGGACAGAGCAGGAAGTCAGCCACTGGACAGGAGAGCTCAGAGCTGGCCCACTGTACCCCCCACCTCCTCTCCAACAGCCTCCCTATCCTGTTTTCTCTATCCCCTGCTTCGGCCCAGAAAAGGGTATTGAGGCCTCGCCATGACCATGGCTGGGCTCTAATTCAAATCCCACCTATTTACTGTGTACCTTCTTTGTCCTTGCCCCACGTGCCCACCTGGGGTTCTGTGACTGAGTAAGCACTAAGCCATGAGTCCAGAGACCTGGGTTCGTCCCCCCCTTTAGCCTGAGCTCGCAGTGTGGCTTGGGTGCTCCTGGGCCGCCCTGGGCCCTGGGTTTCCTATCAGTGCGGTTGAGAACTGGCCATCTGCACGGCTACCACTGTCTGGGTCCTCCAGCTCTTACCGAGGCTGTTTAAAAATAACTGCATCTTCCTGCCTGTCACTCTCCCTGTCAGCTGTCACCCCTAGCTCCGCATCCCCACCCCTGAGCCCCTCGCCCTCGCTAATTTCTGCTTCCACTCATTCTCAGCCTTGAACTGAGCCCTCATGAGATACCCAGTCTGCCAGGAGTAAGGGGTCCCACCCACCCCCACTTTTCTGATGCAATTTTAGTTCTGGTTGGGAAGGGGTCTCTGCTAGGTGCTAACTGGGCTTTGACACTTGCTTGACCCCGTTTGCCATGGGAGGGTTTGGGCAGGAACTGGAAGCTGGAAATAGGTTATCTGAGCAGACAGGTGTTGAACATCACTAGGGTCACCATGGACAGCTGCACAGGCTGTACGCTGCACAAGAGTCCTGGGTAAGCTGGGGCTTAAATCCAGCCATGTTCCCCTCACCAAGCCGGGCACCTGCCATGGCCCTGCATCCACCCACAGGGGGCGCCTGAAATGGCTTCCCCTGGACCAGGGAGGTGGGTTGTCATATGACCATTGCCAATCCCCAGCCCAAGTCCCTCAGTCCCCCGGCCTCTCCACCTTTCCCAGGCCTTGACCAGCCCCCAGCAAGCCCTGGCTGGTGGGTTCTGTCCCCAGGCCTGCAGAACAGCCGCCTTTATCAGGAGCCAGCCCTCTCTGGCAATGCATGATACCCAGGAGATGGAGCCGCTGCCGTGGGGAGCCGCTGTTATCTGGGAGGCTCGGCCCGCCAGCCGTGGGGCTCCGATTAGGGAGCATGGCCGTTTGCCTGTGGGTGCCTATGTGGGCAGGTGGGGGGCAAGCCAGAGCCAAGGCTCCGGAAAGGGACCATGGGTCCCCACAGGTATGACAAGCAGGGGCAGACTGGGAGGTCTGGGGCTGCCCCACTCTTTCTGTTGCTCAGGGAGTGGCCTGAGCCAGCTGCCTTCCTCCCACTCCGTGTCCCCATGTCTTGGCCCACACATGGGAAGACTGAGTTGAATTCTGATTCCTCCTCCCACAGGAAGGTGGGCACCAGCCCCAGATGGAAGGTGTTGTCTCCTCATGGGGTTCCAACAAGGCCAGGAATGACTCCTACCAACATTCTGCACACAGAAAAGAAAACAGGGAGTCATGGCCACTGTGCCTGTCCTGTCTATGGCCCCAGCAGGAGAACTAGTGCCGGAGGAGCAAGTGGGAAACCCGTTTAAGAGGTCCAAGTGCGGGCCAACCCCTGTGTGGCTTATTGGTATCTGGTTGTCAGGATAGGGGTGAGCCATTGCATTAGGATTCTGGATCCCGCTGCCCTAAGTGGGCAGTGCACAGACTCGGCCCGTGGTTGGCTCCCTACGGACAAACGCATGGATGGACAAATGAGTGCCCTCCCCATGTCTTGGCCCACACATGGGAAGACTGAGTTGAATTCTGATTCCTCCTCCCACAGGAAGGTGGGCACCAGCCCCAGATGGAAGGTGTTGTCTCCTCATGGGGTTCCAACAAGGCCAGGAATGACTCCTACCAACATTCTGCACACAGAAAAGAAAACAGGGAGTCATGGCCACTGTGCCTGTCCTGTCTATGGCCCCAGCAGGAGAACTAGTGCCGGAGGAGCAAGTGGGCAACCCTGTTAAGAGGTCCAAGTGCGGGCCAACCCCTGTGTGGCTTATTGGTATCTGGTTGTCAGGATAGGGGTGAGCCATTGCATTAGGATTCTGGATCCCGCTGCCCTAAGTGGGCAGTGCACAGACTCGGCCCGTGGTTGGCTCCCTACGGACAAACGCATGGATGGACAAATGAGTGCTCAGTGAGCTCATCTCTAGACCGCCTCTTCATTCCCCCATCTCTCCCTCACTCACCCACCCAGGCATCCTAGGTGGGTTGGCAGAAGGCTCAGACCCTTGTGGGAAGGCCACAAAGTGACAGAGCCACCCACTGCCCCCCCTCGTTGCGGGGCAGATAAAGGGGCGCCGGCCTCCTCGGCCTCGCCCTGGTCTCCTGCCACCTTATCTGCCCTGGGGAAGACAAGGACCCAGTTAGAACGTTTTAGCCAGGCCTCCTGGCATATTTACACGTTATCTCTGCCATTAGGCCGGCAGTTATCTGATAATCGGGCCCATTAAGGCCACAGCCTGCCCAATCGGGGCTCCAGGAAGTGGGGCCGCCACAGCAGCGCTTGCTCGGGGACCAGGCCAGGCCACGTGAGGCCTTCGTGGGCCCAGGCAGCCTGTATGGCACCTGAGGCCTAAGGTGGCCTGGCCTTCTGAGCAGAGGTTGTGCAGCCTAGGGAGGCGAGGCTGCCATCTGAGGGCATGGCCACCACCATCCCCTTGTCCGATGAGGACACTGAGGCAGGGACGGGGGTAAATGCAGGTGTGATTCTCCCAGGGCAGAATTTGTACAGCTGATAAATTTGTACAACCTTGGTGGCTTAGAACATCAGAAATTTATTCTCTCACAGTTCTGGAGCCAGAAATCCCAAATCCACGTGTTAACAGGGCCTCGCTCCCTCTAGAGCAGCGGTTCTCAACCTGCGGGTCGCGACCCCTTTGGGGGTCAAACGACCCTTTCACAGGGGTCGCCTAAGACCATCCTGCATATCAGATATTTACATTACGATTCATAACAGTAGCAAAATTACAGTTATGAAGTAGCAACGAAAATAATTTTATGGTTGGGGGTCACAACATGGGGAACTGTATTTAAAGGGCCAGAAGGTTGAGAACCCCTGCTCTAGAGGCTCCAGGGGAGGGTCCTTCTTGCTTCTCCCAGCTCCTGGGGCCCAGGCGCAGCTTCCTCCTGGCCACATCACTCCATCTCTGCCTGTCTTCACACCGTCTTTTTCCTCGAGTCTCTCTTCTGTGTCTTTTTCCTGTGTCTCTTATAAGAACACTAGAGGCCTGATGCACAAAATTTGTGCAAGAGTAGGCCTTCCTTCCCCCAGCTGCCGGCACCAGCTTCACTCCGCCACCGGGGACCCAGCCTTCCCTCCAGCCACTGGCAGGCACCCGGGTCCCACCCTCGCAGCCCCGGCTTTGTCTGGAAGGACGTCGGTCTAATTAGCATATTATGCTTTGATTATTATAGATTCTTCATTGATTTAGGGCCCATTGGATGATCCATAATGGTCTCATCTTGAGAGCCTAACTTGATTATATCTACAAAGACCCTTTTTCTAAGTAGGGCACAATCACAGGTTCCGGTGGAAATATCTCTTGGGGGCCACCATTCATTCTACCACACAGGTCATATGGAACGTGTGGCAAGCCTGGGCTGAACCTGGGAGCCTGAGTGTAGACCCTGTCCAAATCCAAGTTCCCACCCCGTGTTAATGACCACTGTAGGGCCTCACAGCTGAGGTCCATCTGTCTGTGGAAACGTAATGGAATCCTGGCTCTACAGTGGATGCCACTCCTCTAGCCATGCTATGGAGTCATGGCCAACACCACACAAGCTGGCAGAGCCCAGAGAGGGTGGCCCTTCTCATGGCACAGGGAACCTCAGGCCCCTGGGAGCCTTACAGCCTCAGCTAGGAGACAGGCCATGAGAGAGGCCATGGCTAGCCAAGGACCTCAGCAAGAATCAGGGTCCAGATTTTCCAGAAAGTGCACGATGGTGTGGGAGCAGCACAGTCTGGGGTCACCCCTCATCATCAGGGAGTAAATGGAACTGATCTCAGCACCACCCAGGTGCAGATTCTGGCTTTGCTGAGGCCCTGGCTGTGTGCCTCCGATGCCCCACCAGGCACTGTGCTAAGCATGCTAGGTGGATTAACTCATTCAATCCTCGTACCACCCAAGGAGGTAGGAAGTATTGGGGATCCCATCTTATAGATGAGGAAACCAAGACCCAGCATTTCCACAGCTGCCCTCACAAGCCAGCTGTGCAGATTCGGGGATTCAGCCCATGGGAAGGGGTTCTTCATTGATTTAGGGCCCATTGGATGATCCATAATAGTCTCATCTTGAGAGCCTGGGAGGACAGTGCGATGGGATGGCAGTGGGTCTCATCATCATCATCCTCTGCTCTGTGCCCATCCCAGTGTAGACAGCAGGGGTGGCTTGGCTCCATGCATGCATCCTGGGTGCATTGCCAATGCCACCCTGGGCTGCATGAGGGTCACAGATGTTCCTGATACAGTGGCTCTAGTTCCAAGGCCACACCTGTCCCTGACAGAGCAGCCGTACACCCCAAGCAATGCACCTGCCTGCTCAAATCCAGCTGAAGGCACCCCTCATTGTCCTCTCTCTGCAGCCCATTGTCTCCAGGAAAGGTCTTGCCACAGGGGCTGGCCGGGCCCCTGAAGCAGGCACCAGCCAACATCCCTGTAACTCAGGCCTAGCCCACAGGGCAGTACTCCCTCCTCTGCCCTGCAGCCCCCTGACTGTTTCTGGAAGGCTGAGGCCGCAGAGGTAGGCTGGACCTGGGCAGGCAGCAGGGCTGGGTGGTCACCATGGCTGGCGCTCCTCACACCTCTGATGTCTCTCCCCACAGACGAGCTGGAGCAGGTCCTGCAAGATGGGCAGAGGTGTGTGCGGGCTCGACGCAGCCTTGCTGAGGGCCTATCCTGGGGCCCATTCCACGGGAGCATCCAGAGCAGAGCCTCATCCCCCAGGCAGGCAGAACCGGTAAGGAGCCCCAACCACGGCTAGCCCACCCTCTGGCCATAGGGCAGCAGCCAGGGAAGCATCCCACCCAGAGCACAGGCCCCTTACACCCCCTGAGCCAGTCCGGGAGCTCCCACCACTTCATGTGAAATACATCAGAAGATGTGGGTGTTGGGACCAGGAGGGCTTCCTGGAGAGTTCAGAGACCAGAGCCCCCAAGGGACCTTGGGTGATACAGGGAGGGCTTCCTGAAGGAAGGGTTTTTAAGGGTCCCTTCATGGATGAGTAGAAGGTGGTGAGGCAGAGAAGGAGAAGGGCTTTCAAGAGGAGGAAGCAACAAGGAGCCAAGTGGTAGGGCTGGACCCGGTGTTTGGCCGTGTGGCTGGGAGGAAGTCAGGGACCTCACCCCCCGTCCAGGACTTTATGGGCAGGGGCCCTCCTGGTGGTAAGCCAAGTGGTCTTCTGGGCACTTGGGGACAACTGCAGCAGGAAGCAAGAGATTCATTCTGGTTTTGTCCCTGTGGGTCCTTCTGAGGACAAGGAGAGGGCACCTGTGGTGCCTGAGTGTCACAGCACCTCTTCAGCTCTTGCTAATCTCCCTCTTTAACAAAGAATCCCCGCCTGGGCAGCACCCTCCCCCTAGATGAGAAAAGCACCAGGGTAGCTGGGCAGGGCAAAGGAGAAGTGATCCACAAGTGCCTACCTCAGGGCACTAGAGCCAGCAGCCCTGCAGCAGGGATGATCCTCTTGTCCTCTGGCCCCAAGCAAGGAGGAAACGGCGGAAACTCCAGGATGGATTTCGGCTTTGTGGAAGGGGCCTGATTGGGCTCCACAGTGGGATGGGGCCTATGGTGTTTAGAGCAGTCTCTGGAGGCAATGAGCTTCCTGTCACTGGAGGCATTCAAGCAGCAGTTGACTCTTCAGAGGTTAGACTGCTGGGAGGCAGTTAATAGTTGGAAGGAGGAGGGGGTGGGGCTGGGAGCTCTGTGGCTCTGGTCTCTGAACTCTCAAAGTGTAAAGAACACCTATGAGCGGTGACAGGACAAAGGCAGGGTGGCTGCGGGCTTGGGGTCTCAGCATGTTCTGAGTGGAGTCTGCACCCATCTCCTGTGCTCTCTCCTGGGGATTATCAGCCCCTTCCAAGGTGGACAGGTGTGTGTTCCAAACTCTCTGCCCACACGGTGCTGTGTGCCCATGCTTACACACAACACCTCCTTTCCTCCCCCTCCCACCCTGTGAGGCAGGACTGCTGCCCCTGTTCTACAGATGAGGAAACGGGTGAAGTGACTTGCCAAAGCCAACCAGATCAAACAGCAGAGGGAGAATTGGAACCAATGTCTGCCCAACCCCAGGGACCCCTGCAGGCTCCATAGGGACAGGGCTGAGGAGTCCGGAGACACGGCCCTCCCCTCCCACCTGCAGCTCCTCTCTGGAAGTTTTGTCCTCCTGGGGCCTGGGGCACAGGTCAGCCTGGGGAGACTTGGCACGAGGCTGGAAACGCTCTCCAGGCAGAGATAATGTCCGAGGGGAGTGAGGGTGCGAGCACCGGAGAAGCCAGCAACCTTTGAGGCTCTTGCGGAGGAGCCCAGGGAGGAAGGAGCCTCGCCTGCTCTTCCCTGCAGCTTTATCTCCCGCAGAATTAAATCCCTGATTAACCCTTATCTCCCCAGGAGGCGCTATCTCTGCCTTGGCGCCGAGTGTCCAGACGCAACGTACAAGATGATTGATTTCTTAAAGATACGCGAGCCTTTCTGATACTTCATTTATTGTCTAAATATTTTTGCTAACGTTTCAGTGGGCCCCTTATCGAGCTCAGCTGATGGGTCCCAGTTCTCTCCTCCAAGCACCTCCTGCCCCAAATCATCCTATCAGCCGCCTGGCGGTATTCACTCTTTCAAGAGGGAGGAGGGGGAGGGGCGCCGAAGGGGTGTATTGGCCCTTTCCTGCTGGGGGTGCAGGCTGGAGAGGGGACAGGGTGGCCGGACTCTGGGAGTGGGAGCTTTAGGAAGGACACAGAGGGCACAGAGCCTGGCAGCGGATTAAGAGTTGGTTCTGGCACCAACCTGCTGTGTTAACTCAGGCAGGTCCTTCCCTGATCCAGCAGCAGTTTCCACTGTTGAAAACGAGGGCTTGGAGGCCCAGCCAGCTCTAAAATTTGCAGTCAGTACAAGAGAAATGTTCAGGATGGATGGTGGATGGATGGGTGGATGAGTGGATGGTGGATGGGTAGATAAATGCATGACAGATAGATGGATGGGTGGATAAATGAAAGAATGGGCAAATGAATGAACAAACTTTCACCCCCAGCTTGGTCCACATTTGCTTGGCCCCTCTGTGTCCAGGGCTCACCCACTTTAGCCATAAGACCATCACAACATCAGTGAGACCTGGGAGGGACCCCATGGCAGCCAAGCAGGGCAACAGGTTCACTGGAGAAAGACCCTGCCTGAGAGGTTGAAGTGGGACCCCCTGGGCCCTGACCTACCATGTGGCCCCAGGTGTCTTTGCCCCGAATCAGTGTAGAGGATGGGCCTCCTTGGTCCTTCACCTGGAGATGGAGGTGGGGGTGGGGCTGGGGCCCTTGGCTCTGAGCAGCTTTCCATGCAGGAAGCCTCGAAGGCTGGCACCAGGGGTCACTGCCATGGCAGAGCCAAACCTCACTACAGGGCAAGCTCTGGCCAGAAGCCTGGGGAGGGGGGGGCGCTGAGGCAGGGTGCCTGGGTACACTCCTGGTGATGCCCCTCTCTCCCTCTTTGGTTCCCATTTACGTTTGTTTGTAATAGGGAAGAATGCCCCCTGCCCATCACTGCACTGCTTTCCCCTGACGTCTGGGACACCCAACCTGGGTGTGGGGTGCTGTGAGTTCTTTACCCAGGTGGGGAGGCACTGCAAGCTGCCCTGCATCCTGCTTAGTGCACCTGCTGAAATGTTTCCCAGCATTCCACGTCAGGGCGGCTTCTTCCCCACGCGCCAGGTGCTGCTGGCTGCAGCTGTCCAGCCTCCATGTTCCCACCTGGACATGTTGTGACACACCCTGACAGCAGGCGGTTCTGACACACTAAGATCTGGGCACAGCAAGGCAGCACCGGAGCTGGCCTGCCAGCTATGCCTGCCCACGTCCCTGCCCCACCACTGCCTCCTTACTTGCCAGCCCGTGGGCCTGTCCATGCCCCTGCTGCTCCCAGGGACCTCTTCCAGCCATCGCAGCCCATTGTCCTCTGCTCAGTATACCCAGCAGCCCATGGGACCTCACAGGAAATGCCCTGTGGCTCTGCTGCTCCCTTCCCCTTCCCACATTACTGAAGGGTAGCCTGGCCCAGACCCGGGGTGCCAACAGGTCACTAGGACCATGATGGTCAGGCCCTGGACGAGAGCTTTACCCTGGCACTGTTAACTCACCTTGGCCATGAGGCAGTTCAGAGAGGACCCCAGAATGTAAGAGTTTCCCGTGGCTGCTGAACAAAGTGCCACAACCTGGTGTCTTAAGCAGAATTATATTCTCTCCTAGTTCTGAGGCCAGGGGGTGGCAGGGCTGGTTTCTTCTGGGTCTCGGAGGAAGGATGCATTCCAGGCCTCTCCTCAGCTTCTGGTGGCTGCTGGTGGTCCTTGGGGTTCCTTGGCTTGGAGATGTGTCAGTCCCACCTCTGCCTCTTCTTCTCTCCCTGTCATTGGATTTAAGACCCACGTGGATAATCCAGGATGATTTCACCTGGCTTTCCTTAATTTAATCACATCTGCAAAGACCCTTTTTCCAAACAAGGTCACATTTGGGCTCTGGGTGGACATATCTTTGGGGGCCACATCCAGCCGGCTCCACAGAGCCAACAGTCAGCAGAGCGAGGGCCCAGCCAGGTTGGCCCCTGGCTCTGCATAGGACAGCCCCGAGGGGATGCTCAGGTCTGGGCTTGGCTGGAACACCGGGGTAGGGAAGAGGGCATTGTGGGGTGTCCTGGAGACAAGCTCCAGACAGGAGACCTGCTGCTGGCTTTCCTAGGTCCCTGGCACCCTTCCGCTCCATGCCTCAGTTTCCCTACCTGCAGTTGTGGGAGCTGGGAAAGTGCCACAGGGTCTGGGAGGTGCTGTCGGCAAGAAGGGGCTCCAGCTACAGAGTCAACCCAGACTGGCCTGCAGGGGATCCAGGAGGAGGACTCAGCTGGTGTCAAAGACCCGGGACCCCTCCCACCACACCAGAAAGACTATTGTCCCCTCCCCTATCGTCTGCCTCCTCCAAGTCCCATTCCCACTGATGCCCACACAGTGCTCCTCCTCACCCCTCCAGGCCTCACCCCACTGTCCTGGCTACAGCTGCCCATACCCAGCTCCTGCCCCACCAGGCCTCAGCCCTTCTCAGCCTTGTCCTGTTTCTCCAGCACTTTCCCTTCCAGCCTCCACAGCTTCTTTCTTGCTGGCCTTTCCAATCCAGCATCCTGCCAAGACATCAGGGACTGCATGTTCTGTTAATGGTGCCCTGCACCTGGCACAAAGCATGCCCTCATTCATTCAGGGCAGCATCCTGCCAAGACATCAGGGACTGCATGTTCTGTTCATGGTGCCCCTGCACCTGGCACAAAGCATGCCCTCATTCATTCGGGACTATTTGCCGAATGATTGAATGAATGAATGATTGAATGAATGAATGAAAAAGCTGCAGTGATTCAATGGAGATCATGCATACCTGGGTTATAATCCTATGTGCAGAAGCCACCACCACCACCACCACCCCTCCCATGGCCTTGGGCGCCATTAACCTCTGTGGGCCTTAGTCTCCTCTCCTGTGAAATGGGTTCTTCACAGGGTCTGGGGAGACAAAGGGGCCTGAGGACTGAAAGGCCATTGCCTCTGGCAAGGTGAGCTGGGGACGTGGGCGGGGCTTCTCAGGATGGGCTGAAGGACTGAGGACTGAAGTTGGGGGGGCCCCAGTCAGAGCCCACTCTGGCCTGCCCCAGTTCTGCCCTCTCAGGAACCTGCCTGTGGTAACCTGGGGGAGGGCCAGTGGCCCCGCTGACCTTCTGCAGGGCTGTCTGCTCCCTGTGCCAGGCCACCCTCCCCCAGAACAGGGCCCCCACCTCACCCTCTATGCGGCTTCATGAGAAGCACTGCGAGGTTTGGGAACAGCCTCAGATAAAGTTGTCACAGCGGATGCGGCGGAGATAGGGTTTCTGATGGTTATCGGTGGGCACAGAATCCAGACACTGACCTCTTTGTTGGGGAAACAAGGAGTGTTCTCAGATGCACCCAGAGAATTTAAAGTGGCCGCCCGTTATCCTGGGGCTGGGTGGGGCCGCCCTGGAGCCAGGAGGGAGGAACGGGGGCAACCCTACGGGGCTGTAGGCAGGGCAGGCAGGGCTTCTCGCTGGCTCCTGATGGGGCTGAGAGCGAGCTAGACCCACACTGGGCACCCAGCCTGGGGGCACCCATGGAGGAAAAGCAGCTGGTGGTACACACGACTCTGTTAGTTTTGGCTGGAGGGCCAGGGGAAGTTGTGAATAGTCCCCTCCAAGCTTGCTCCCCCTGCCCACAAGGCAAGGCAGGCTAGGAAGGAGGCCTGTCTCTGCCCAGCGCCTTCATCACCAGAGAAAAGGGCTTCTGTTCCGAGGCTGCTCGAATTGGGGAGAATATAGTAGGGAAAAAGGAAAGAAAATAAAGGGGCAGCCCCATGTTATGTCAGCCCCTCCACAGAGGGAGTGGACTGAAATTTGCCCCTCACCTGGGGCTCAGCGTGCTCCTGCAGGCAGGGAGGTGGCCTTCAGGCTGCAGCCAGCAGACATGGGGGTCCAGCTGCCTGGCATAGGGCTAGGGACTGGCTCAGGGCTGGCTGGGGGGTGGGATAAGGGCAGGCTGGGCAAGGCCATGCTACATTCTCCAAGAGCCAGGGGTCCCTGCACCCCTCGGAGCCAAGTGCCACTCAGGTGGTTGTGCCCCACCCTTTTCCAGCCTTCCCCATTTAAGTGGGGGACCAGCCCACCTTGGTGTTAAGGGCTGAGGGAATGTGGGGGTGAAAGTCAGTCATAAAGTTCTGGATCTCCTCCTGGGAATCAGGTGTAGGGTCTGGGACAGAGCCCCCTTTAGGCCCCTGCATTCCCTCCCTCCTCACTTGCCCTCACAGATAGGGGCTGTCACCTAGCCCAGCCAGGGCAGCCACCAAGCGCAGGTGCTCAGTACCCACTGGGACACAGAGATGGGCTGCTCTGGGCAGAAGGCACAAAGCTGGCCGGGGACATGGCGCCACTGCCGTCCGTCCGTCAGCTTAGAACGTACATGGAAAATTAGGGGTTCTGCAGCGTCAGCAAAGCTGAGCGCGGGGGTTTTTATCATGCTGCGAACACGCGCTCCTGAGAGTGATAAGCATTAAACCGACCGGGAGGCTGTCAGTCTCAGTGTGAGGGTTTAGAAATATTGGGACGAATAATTAGATTTCATATCGTTACCGCAGCACCCATCGGAGGATCAGGCAGATTAATTTTTTTTCACCCTCCTCTACTCATTAATATTCATTAGAGACTCAAGGAGACCCAGCCTCTGCCTTGCTGCTGGTTCACCCACCGCTGTGCCAGCACCCCCCATCCATTCTACTTTGCCCTAGGCCTGACCCCCTGCTGTAGCCCCAGCAGATGTCCCAGCCAGCAGGGACCCCTAGCTGGCACCCAGCTCCCACCCCTGCTCTGCAGTGTCAGAATCACCAGGTGTCAAAAGGAGGGAGCTGCTTGCCATCAGCCGGCCTGAAAGCAGGCTCGTTGGTGGAGATGCCCACCCCAAGTTGACATTTAGCAATTGCTGGCCCGGTGCCCCAGTGGACACCAGGCTCCTGGCCCCAGAGGCACAGGTCCTACTTGGTGTGTCCTATTGGCCAAAAGGAATGCAAAAGCAAGGGTGTTAGTGGTAGGGGCTTGTTTGCCATGTGCTGGTCACATACCAGACAGGTACTGTTCCAAAGGAGGGCTTCACACAGATTGCTTCTTCCCAATGCCCTAGGGCCGTGGTCGGCAAACTGCGGCTCGAGAGCCACATGCGGCTCTTTGGCCTCTTGAGTGTGGCTCTTCCACAAAATACCATAAAATACCACGTGCGGGCGCGCTCTTTGGCCCCTTGAGTGTGGCTCTTCCACAAAATACCATAAAATACCACGTGCGGGCGCACACGTACAGTGCGATTGAAACTTCGTGGCCCATGCACAGAAGTCGGTACTTTGTGGAAGAGCCACACTCAAGGAGCCAAAGAGCCACATGTGGCTTACAAGCCGCAGTTTGCCGAGCCGCAGTTTGCCCACCACTGCCCTAGGAGAAACTGAGTCACAGAGTCATGGATGAGACATGCCCTGCAGGCAGGTGGCAGGGCAAGGATGGGTCCAGAGTGAGCAAGCAGACTCAGGCCACAGTTCCGATCAGGAGGGGCATCACCCATTTGCAGAGAGATGCCAAGACCCAGGGAGGGCTTCGTGGTACTGGGACAGGTGGAGCTCTCCCTGACCCACTGGCCAGCTGTTCTCTGCTCACCTGTTCCATGACCAGGGTGCTCCGACCTGGCTGGGAGTTCTTACCGGGAGTGCCCGGCACACCGGCCTGATCTCGCAGGGTCCCTGAGTCTGCCACAGGGTGGGGACAAGATGCCGAGGTAGTCAAAGGGGCGATGCCCTGCCCAAGGTCACAGTGGGAAGGTCAAGCCTGGACTGGATCCCAATGCCCAGCTCTGGAGCCCCTGTGGTCCCCACAGCCAAAGCCCAGGAGAGTGGCGTGGGCTCAGACCTGGCGTGGAGGTGTCCGGAATCCATCAGAGGACATCCCACACACCATGTCCTGCCCTGGGCATCCCACCATGGCAGCATCCCCACCAACTGCCATGTGCACAAAACCACTGCCATTTAGGTGGTAGCATTTTCAGGTGACAGCAAGTGACACTGATTCTTTAGTTAAAGGTCCTGATGCTCAGACCTTTCTAAGTAAAAGGCATTTATTAGCATAAAACAAAAAGTGCCCAAATGTTGACGTGTGCCATAACTTTCCATATGGGACTCAGTTGCTAAGCTTGGGGACCTCCAGGAGGAGGATCCCAGAACCGGGGTCCAGTGCTGGGGCTGAGGCCCAAGAGGCAGCAGCGGTCACACCCACTTCTTTTTTTTTTAAATATATATTCTATTGATTTTTTTACAGAGAGGAAGGGAGAGGGAGAGTTTGAAACACCGATGAGAGAGAAACATCGATCAGCTGCCTCCTGCACATCTCCCACTGGGGATGTGCCCGCAACCAAGGTACATGCCCTTGACTGGAATCAAACCTGGGACCTTTCAGTCCGCAGGCCGACACTCTATCCACTGAGCCAAACCGGTTAGGGCTCACCCCCACTTCTTCAGGCAAAAAGGGCCACGGTTCTGCCCTGCCCACCAGCCAGCCATGGGTCTGCACCCCAACCCCATGTGTAACCAAGAGCTGGGCCACAGAGTGGGGCTGCAGGCGGCCGATCCCCGGCCAGCCGTTTCCAGGCACAGGCTGCACTGGGACAGGGGACACGTGTTTCCTCTGCTTAGCTGGGCTCCGGAAATCAGGCCACCCCCTCCGAAGCCCCGCGGACAGCAGCCTTGAGAGCCTAATCCAGAACTCTTTCCTTCCGGATACTGCAAAAGCCAGCTTGCAGACCCTGCCGGGAGGGAGAACACTGCTGGGCAAGAGGCTGGCGTGACCGTTCCCTCCCCTCCCCCTTCCTTAAGCCTCACTTTCCTCCCTGTGAGACTGGAGGACACGGCCTGCTCTCCAGGCTGGCCCAAGGCTGGGTGGGCAAGGGGCTGTTCTCGGGAGCCATGTGGAGGGGGCCAGGGACTGAGCCAGGCTCAGCATGGGGACATTGTACTACTTGGGGACCTCAGTGAGTGGTTGGGCCCAGGAAGGTGTTCTTTGAGTATCTGCCATGTTCTGGCCCCGGGATGGTCTGAACAAAAGTGGGCCTACCCTGCCCTGCAATGGGTAGGGAGCCCCACTGTCTGGGAGGACACGGAAGCCCCTTTCCTGGGGGCCTGCCATCTCCTCAGGACCAATCTCTGCCTCTCCCCATCGAGGCCCTGGGGGCCCGTGTGGGAGGAGCCTATGCCTGGTGCAACCCCATGCACCCCGTGGATTTCACGAAAACCCAGCAGCCTGCTAAGATGGGGGTGGGGGTGGTAAGGAGAGAACACAGGTCTGTGTGTGAATTCCCTCTGTCACTGGCTGGCTGAGTGACCTTGAATATGTTGCTTGATCTCTCTGGACCTCAGTTTCCAAGAGAACCCAGCTCCTAAGCTCTGAAAGGTACCACTAGCACAGCATTTGACAGGGAACAGGCCCACAGCCTGGTCCAGCCATCCTACCAGGTGGTCTCTTGGGCTTCCCCGCATGTGCCCCGTGGAGAACCCCTAGCTGGGCTCTTCCCATTCTCTGTCCGTGCTGACCCCCTCCTTTCTGCCCCCAGAGCCCGGCCCTGACCCTGCTGCTGGAGGACGAAGCCTGCTGGCTGAGGACACTGCCCCGGGCCCTGACGGAGGCTGAGGCCAATGTGGAGATCCACAGGAAGGGTTGGTATCTGGCGCTTCCCTCTCTGCCTTCCGGAAGGTGGAGGTCCTCTCCCAGGGCCGGCTCTTAAAGGGAAACCAGCCTGCTCTGGGCCGGGCCAAGGGACTGGCCAACACACCCCTAGCACTCTGATTAATGCCCACCTGGGGTCGCACAGATGTCTGCCCTGGAATGGGGGAGCAGGGTCAGGAAGCCAGGACCGCTCTCAGGGCCTCGGGGATACCTCCAGGGCAGCGGAGGAGCCCAGGCCAGGGAGGCCAGGGACCCAGCAACAGGTGCCCACTGGACCTGCCTGTGCATTTTGGCCACTCCTGCCTCCCTGCACCTTCTGGAGGGAGGGTCCCTGGAGGCAGAGCCTGGGTGAGGAGGAGGGGGAACAAGATGGGGGTCCTTGCCCCCCTCACCTTCTCAATTCAGAGTCTAGGCCAGGCAGATTCAGGGGCTACCATCTCCATCACCACAGCCCTGCTGCCCTGAGTGGTCTTATTCCTGAGGAAGGTGTGGCATGGCTTCCAGTGTGTGAGGGTCAGGGTGGTGTGGACCCTGCGCACCTTCTGGAGGGAGGGTCCCTGGAGGCAGAGCCTGGGTGAGGAGGAGGGGGAAAAAGATGGGGGTCCTTGCCCCCCTCACCTTCTCAATTCAGAGTCTAGGCCAGGCAGATTCAGGGGCTACCATCTCCATCACCACAGCCCTGCTGCCCTGAGTGGTCTTATTCCTGAGGAAGGTGTGGTGTGTGAGGGTCAGGGTGGTGTGGACCCTGCCCCCCATTACAGATGAGGCTCAGGCCCCAGGGGAGGATGTGGAGACATCCTCGTGACTTCTACAGACAGGAGGGCTGTTGGCCATGTGACCAGCCAGGAGGGCTGTGCACCTACTGACCACAGGAAACATACCTCATTCCCCATTTTGCTAAAATGTTCTGGGGGGTGTCACCCTCACCACCACCTCCTGAGCACACAGCACATTTGGCTGAACACCCAGTGGAGGCAGAGCTCCATCCTGAGGGTGGCTTTGATTTCCAGACAGAGCCAAAGGCCATTGGAGATAAGCAACAGTCCTGTGACCAGCTCCTCGGCCCGGCCCCTACCCACCTGGGGGCTGCCAGGGCCTGGCAGGGGTACAGAACGGATGCTGGGCTCAGCATCTGGGGACCTGGGCTTTCCATCCTGCCCTGCAGTCAACCATGCACCTGGTCCCAACGCTTCACCCTCTGTACCTGTTTCCCCATCCACAGGGGGGAGGGAACCCTGGTCCCTCCTCCCCACCAAGGGGTACTCTAAGGACCCAGAAAGCAGCTATCTGGGGACCTGGGCTTTCCATCCTGCCCTGCAGTCACCCATGCACCTGGTCCCAACGCTTCACCCTCTGTACCTCAGTTTCCCCATCCACAGGGGTGAGGGAACCCTGGCCCCTCCTCCCCAAGGGGTACTCCAAGGTCCCAGAAAGCAGCTAGAGGAGAGGGCTGGGTCTTGGCAGTGAGTAGTCAGCCATGAGACTATACACCCAGCCAGGACGTGGGTCAGTTAGCACTACTTGGCCCACCCTTCTTCCTAGCCTGGTCAGCAGGGCTCTGGCCACCTGTGTCTGTCCAGGCAGGATAAGGGTCCTTGCAGTTAGTAGCCTTGTGCTGGACACTGGAGGTGGATTATTGGGCAGCTCGCCAGGGTCCTGTTGGATAAGGCTGCCCCCTGCAGGCCACCTTGAGAACAGTGCACCAGCAGAGTTGAATGGAGCAGGCTTGCCAGTCCAGGGCCTGGCCCAGTGGCTACCAGGCGCTCTGCCACCTGTCCTCCATGCCGCCCCTCTCCTGGAAAACAAAGCTCTGCTGGCACCCTCAATTTCCACTCAATGGGTTCAGCTCAGGGCAAGAAAGCCCAAGGAGGGCTAGGGTAGGCCTGGGGGACCACCCAGCTGCCCCACAGATGCAGGACGACTTGTGGAAACCAACCAGCCACAGCTGTGCACCAGGCTTGGTCACTCCCTAACTGTGGCCTTGGCTCCATCCCCCATCCTGGGCTTCAAAACTCTAGTCTCTAAGATGAGGTGCTCGAGAAGATAAGAGGGGAGTCTTTGCAGAGCTGCTGTGTCCTGGAGGGCCTGGAGCTGCTGGTCCTCCCATCACCGTGCCCTTACCCCTGCAGATGGAGCCCTCTGGTGCAGGCTCACCAAGCCAGTGCCAGCAGGGGGACTGCTGAGCGTGCTCCTCGCAGCCGAGCCCCACAGCACCCCCAACCACCCTGTGAAGAAGGAGCCTGCAGAGCCCGAGTGCCTGGCTCCCTCACACACTGACATCCAGCTCCTGCCCCAGCAAGCCGGCATGGCATCCATCCTGGCCACAGCAGTCATCAACAGTGAGTACCACCCTCGGGCCACCCCAGGTGCATGTGAGGACCAGCACAGTCCCCAGGCGCAGGGCTGCAGGTGGTACTGAGGAGCTCAAGATCTACAAGATCTGTGACCACTGGATCGGAGCAGAGGAGGAAGTGTGCTGCAGGAGACATGCACAGGGAACTTGAAAGAGGGGTTCCAGGAGGGGGAGGGGCTCCAGGCTGCAGCCAGCTCATGAGAGCAACAAGGTTGGCTCATGAATAGTGATGGGGCAGCCCTGAGCAGGCTGCAGGGAGGCAGGGCAGCAGCGTGCAACTAGCTAGGGCACAGAGGCAGCAGGGTCCCCAGGGCCCGGGTCATACACTGGAAAGATCCAGTAAACAAGCACAAACCTGAGCCCGTGCCTCCCTCTTTGGAGCAGAGCAGGTTTGTTTCTCAGCCTCTGCTGGCATGTGGGCCACCCCTGGCCCTGCCCACTAAACACCGGTACTGCCCCCTTCTCAGCACACACTAAGCCTCGGAGAGTTGTTGTGAGAGTTAAGTGAGATTCACACATTCCACAAATACTTGTTTAATATCCACACTGAACCAAGCAGTGGAGGCACCAGGATCACCGAGGCAGGGCGCTGGCCAAGCCTGAAAGGACCAATACACCAGAGAGGTGACCTTACTTGGAGGTGGTGGCAGCAGTGGAGGGTACGTCCCAGGAAAGAAAGCAATGACATGGTCAGACAGTAGCAGGGCTACTTTAGTGGGTGCCTGGGAAAGTTGCTCGGACATGAGAGCAGTCAGGTTTGGACCTGCATACCGGGAAAGAGCAGCTAAGTGGTCACCCACCAAGGCCCAGGAGGTGGTCACTGTGGTTGGAGCCAGGCAGTGCAGCAAGCGCAAACTGGGCAAATCTGAGGGTGGTTCTAGGCAAGAATGGGATTTCTTCTCAGAGCAAGGAGACCGCCCTAGAGGCTTTAAACAGCAAAGGGTGTGATCCAATCTGGTTTTAAAATCACCCTGGCTGCTGGGTGGTAACTGTGGGGTTGCAAAATTCTAAGAGGAAGCTTTTTGAGCAAGTCAAAGGTCATTTGATGCAAGTGGATGCAGCTAAGGCATAGCCTGATGGGACATTGGAGCCCACAGGGACCAGCCAGCTACAGTTGGGTGGGTGAGGAGGCGGCAGCAATCAGGAGGCCAGGAACTTCGGTGTGACTGGCTCGGTGGATGTTGGTCTGCACCTTTGCTGGCGGGAGAGTCAGTGAGGAGAGCTCTGCTGAGTATCCTGACCTCTAGGTGGCTGGGAAACGTGTGCTGGGGCTCAGGGCACAGTCAGAGCTCCACAAGCTCCCTGGGGAGCCCTGGGGCAGGATGAGACTCCCAGGGAGAGACAGGGCCTGTGGACACTAGAGTTGCAGGAGGGGGGCGGGGTCTGCCGAGGGAGGTGGTATCTGCTGTGTCCAATTGTTTTTCTTGTTTTTTTAATTATTGATTTTGAGAGAGAGGAAGGGGGAGAATCGATTTATTGTTCCACTTATTTATGCACTCATTGGTTGATTTTTGTATGTGCCCTGACCAGGGATTGAACCCACAACACTGGCTTATGGCTCTAACCAACAGAGCTGGCCAGGGCCCCAGTTTAATTCTTGAAACTCCACCACTCTGGGAAGTTTCTCACCTGTTAAGTGGGGATAATGGCAATACCAGCTCGAGGTGTTTGTGCAAGTGACTTGGGCTGTGCCCACCCAGGACTTGACCATTGGTCAGTCCACCTGTGGTCAGTCCTGGGTGGCTGTGGCTTGAGCTGGCCTCCAACGCTCTGACCCCTCTCTTGACTCTGAGGCCTGCAGCACAGTCCCCAGCATTGACCTTGCAAATACATTTTTAAAAAAACACTGGTGGCCTCAGGTTCCCATTTCAGGTCAAGGCCTCAGCTGATACAGAACAGAGCTGCCTTGAGCCCCCAAATAAAAGGGAACTTGAAAAGCAGAGTAAACACAGTAGGAAGGGAACAGAACCAGAAAAACTGCAAGTAGGGGGCACGAGGGTGGCCACCTCGCCCAGACAGGTACTAAATTCCTGAAGAGAAGTGGAGAAAATGGGAAACCTGGCAGCCTCCTGGGTGGAGGAGGAGCACCTGTGCAATAGTTATGGACCCAGGACAGACATCGGAGAAGCCAGGCTGAGAAACACATCCTAACCTGCAGAAGTAGAAACCAGATGATAAGGAACCCCAGGGCCCTTCATCCCTCCTCTAAATCAAGGTGCAGAACAAGCCCTCCCCTGACCATCTTCAGCCAAGAGGCAGCTGGCCACAGAGCAGGGGCAGACAAACAGAACATTCCTTTAAATTCTGCTATATAAACACACTGAGAACCAGAGAACGGGTGAAGCAGCCATCAGAGAAATCTTCACCTGCTGGAAAAATCAGCCCTGCGATCCAAACTCCTATAAACTGAAAAATTAAAGGCAGCTTATTTGTCGTAAATTTGGTGGATTCAACTGTGACCATTCAGTCAGTACCTGATGTGGAACCATCCACCTGTATGGGGGGTAACACAGGGACAGAAAGGGCTCCTCTTCCTTGCAGCTCCTGGCTTCACCTCCTGCCCACCCCTACCCCAGAAGCCACCCAGAGCCATGTTCAACTCTCATCCTGGTGCCTGAGTGCAGGGGATTCATGCACCTGGTCCCTGTGTGCCTGGCCACTCACACACCTGTTCACATGCACACACCTGTTTCATCCTCCACAAGCACCAGGGTCCACACCATCCCTCACAGCCCCCTTACCAGCACAAATGCACCGGCACACGCTTGCCCACCTTCCTCACCTGTACATGGTCACCCCCACGGAATAACTGACACAACCACGTCCTGGACCCGTCTCACTCCTGCAGGTGTCCACTAGCATGCCCATGCTCCTCCCATGAACACCCCATGAGGCCACAGCATCTCCTTATGGGGCTCACTGTTGGAAGGCAGCCTGGAGGGCATCCTGGAAACCCATAGAGAGGGCACCCCGGGTTATAAAAGGACAGATAAGAAAGGACAGCTGTGATGGGAGGAGGAAGACCAGGTCACAAACCTACTGCTTAAAGCAGGAAGACACCAGAGGCAACCAGGGCAGAGCCCTCACGTTGCAGAGTCCACTGCCTGGCCCTGGGTTGCAGGCGGCCCCTCTTGCTTCCGGAATGTCCCCTCAGGCTTCACCCACCTCTTGCCCCACAGAAGATGTCTTCCCCTGCAAGGACTGCGGCATCTGGTACCGCAGTGAGCGGAACCTGCAAGCTCACCTCCTGTACTACTGTGCCAGCCGCCAGAGTGCCGGCTCCCCTGCCACAGCCGCCGCTGACGAGAAGCCCAAGGAGCCATACCCCAACGAGCGTGTCTGCCCCTTCCCTCAGTGCCGCAAAAGCTGCCCCAGTGCCAGCTCCCTGGAGATCCACATGCGCAGCCACAGCGGTGAGGCTCCACTCCCCCTCAGAACCCCCGCCTGCTTGCTGATAGCGTGCCCACTGCGCCCAGGCGACAGATGCGCCTGTGTGGTCCTCCCACCATACCACACAGCCTCCCACAGCTCCCAGGGCATGAGGCCCATCTGTGGCTGTCTGAATGGTCAGCTCGGGGCTGGGCCCGGGCCGGGGTCCTGGGAGGCTTGAAGAGCCCTCCACACACAGCCCATGTCACGGCCCCTCACTGGGCCCTGTGTTCCAGGCGAGCGCCCCTTCGTGTGTCTCATCTGCCTGTCGGCCTTCACCACCAAGGCCAACTGCGAGCGGCACCTCAAGGTGCACACAGACACACAGAGCGGTAAGCAGGCTGGGAAGGGGGCAGGAGGCGGGTCAGGGGGTGTCTGTGGAGCCCATTGGCTCCAGGGCCCTGACACCACAGACCATCTGCAGGTGTCTGCCACAGCTGTGGCTTCATCTCCACCACAAGGGACATCCTCTATAGCCACCTGGTAACCAACCACATGGTCTGCCAGCCAGGCTCCAAGGCTGAGATCTACTCGCCAGGGGTCGGGCACCCCTCGGCCAAGCTCCCCCCAGGTGAGCCCCAGGGGCCCCCTCTGAGGGCTGGGAGGGGGCTAGTCCATGAGATACGAGAGGGTCAATTCGGTCTTGGCCCTCGACCACCTCTGCCCAGCCCAGCCCAGCTCTCCCTTCCCACCCTGCCCCTTCCTCAGGTCTGGCCCAGGCAGGTCCTGCTCCAGCCCTGAAGTGTGGCCCTTGGGGTCTCCCTGCAGACAGTCTACCCGGCTTCCAGCAGCTCACTGCCCTGCACGGCCCCCTGGCCTCCTCCGACCTGGGCCTGGGGTCCACCTCATCACCAGGACTGGACAGGAAAGCCCTGGGCGAGGCCACCAATGGAGAGGCCAGAACGGCCCCCCAGAACGGGGGCAGCAGCGAGCCCCCAGCAGCGCCCAGGAGCATCAAGGTGGAGGCGGCCGAGGAGCCCGAGGCGGGGGCAGGGCCCCCAG
>NW_005356042.1:4362626-4364985 GCF_000412655.1 Myotis brandtii | reverse complement strand
CCCGGCCCGCCCTCAGCCCCGCCGACGCCTCCTTCCCACTCGGACAAGGGCGTCCAGACCCCCAGCAAGGGGACGCCGGCCTCCCTGCCCAACGGCAACCACAGGTACTGTCGCCTGTGCAACATCAAGTTCAGCAGCCTGTCCACCTTCATCGCCCACAAGAAGTATTACTGTTCCTCGCACGCTGCCGAGCACGTGAAGTGACCGGCGGCCACACTACAAGCTGGAAACCGCTTCACACGCCCGCTGCTCTCCGGGAGCCAGGGCCTGCCGGCCTGCCGCTCATAGAGACGGAATCACCCGCAGGTCCCAGGTGTTGGAGACTCTGGCTCCTGGGGAACGCAACAAGCACAGGCCTCAGCAGAGGGGACTGCAGGTGGCAGCACCCGCCTGGATCCTTGGCACTTAATAAAGAAGTTCAGTTTGATGAGTGGAGTGATGAAGCAGCCTAGTTCTCTGCGCAGAGGGCCCCGCAGGGTGGGGCGCACACTGGCCAGCACCTTAGGCACTCTGTGAACCAAGCACCCAGAGGCCCACCACACCACGTCCGGCATTCACACAGGCCACTGCAGTCAGGCGTGACCAGGCCCCCTGCCAGAGTCACACGCTAGTGGTCCTGAGAGCTGGACCGAGCTCCAGGTCAGTCTGATGCAACCACACACAGAATTGCTGCCCTGCCAGCTCTGTACCCACTTGGGGCGCATGGAGAACTGGAACTTCTAGGCCCACTGCTGCCCCATCCCCTTCCCCACAGGATCCAACCAGAAGCTCTGCTTTGGCCACCAGACACCAAAAATAAAGGGCTTAATCCTACCCAGCTGATAGTCTTCCCACCCCGCTTGGTTCCAGACCTGGATGTCACCCATCTGGTCACAGGCCACCAAGGTTCGAGGGATGGGCATCTTGGGGAGGATGAGGCCCTGTTGTTACCAACGCTGGTGGGAGAGAAGGGGCAGTCAGTAGGCACCAAAGAAGAAGGTGGACAGGGGAGAGGACACCATGACCCCTAGGACCGGGGGGACCAAATTCTGAACTAGGTGTAGCATGGCACCTGTGGTGGCTGCAATGGGGGTGAGGAACAGGGGTACCCCACCCCCAGTCTGGTTCTGTGGGGGTTGCTTGTGCCATGGCTGGACTGGACGATATTAGGCCAACCCCAGTAGAGTCTAGTCATGCCCTTGCCGTTTGGCATCAGGGTAACTGGGCCACCCTCCAGCCTGGTGTCCTTGCTAGAAAACACACCATCAGCCCTTTCCAACTTTGCTTGAAGTAGCAAACACAGTTTCACTCAGCAGCCTACAGTGGATAAATGTGAACTCTGACCTTTGACCTTTCTCCATCTTCCTGCCACCCACCCAGACTCACTCTCCAGGCCCAAGGCAAATTTCCCTCCCACCCAGCCCCACAGAAGTGACAGGCTAACATAACAAGCTTGTGTCTGGACAAGAACAGTCTCCATGGCATCATCCGCAGGCAAGAGCCAAACACACACCTCCTGCTTGCTCTGAGCTCGTCCTGAGTACCAGGGCTTGACCAGACAGGATCACTTGGCCAGGGCCACCGGACAGTCAGGATTCCCATACCGTTAGGGTCCTGGGCTCCGGGAAAGGGTTGGGGGAGTGTCCCATGGGAGCCAAGCTGGCCTGTCCTCTAAAAGATCAACCTGGCCTCAGTCCTCCTGGGGTGGGGTGGGAGAGGCGCACAGACCCTTGGCCCTGCTCCTCCTTTGCATTGTTCTGCATTAATTTGCAAGGAAAGTTCAGGAAGCTCTGTCTCTGAGCTAGATCACCGAATGAAGGGAGACCCTCTGATCTCCTCACACTGTTCTCAAAAAATTAAACCTAGCAGTGGATTTTACTGTGCATAAATTTTAAAATAAAAATTTAAAAAAGATGCTGGGGAACATCAGGGATATGGCTTCTTACAAGCAATAGATGCTCAACAGGAGAAAGAAATGCAACACAGACTCATCAGATGGGGGGACCATTGTCCAGCATATTTACCCCTCCTCAAGAGCCACACCCCCATCCCTACACAAAGTGACCACAGGAAGGCAGATGTGAATGGAAGACAGTGCCATACAGAAAATAGCCTGTTTCCATACCTGTAAATATACGTGGGGGTGTGCTCAATGGTTGTGCAGCCCCTTCTGAGAGAGTTCAGTAGGCAGAGCCAACCTGAACTGCTGGCCTTGTCACCAGGGGAGTCCTGGGCTCTGTAGCCTACTGCCCTCACCCAGGCCTGGAGAGGTGGCTCAGCTTGGATGTTCTAGGGCAGCACCACACAACTCATTAAGGGCCCTACAACTGGGTCCCTTGCCCCTTCACTATTCACCGTCCGCCCCCCCCCCGCCCCGCCC
>NW_005356042.1:4353178-4362598 GCF_000412655.1 Myotis brandtii | reverse complement strand
CCCCCCCCCCGGCCCCGCCCCTAGGGTAGGGCTAAATACCCTCCTGCCCCCTTCCTTCTGAGACCCTGGGTTTCCCACACCAGACTCCATCAGCAGACACTGCCTCCTCAAGCCCCCCACCCAGCAACTCCACCACCTACACCAGAAGCTGCCACCACCACCTGCTGCGGCCACTGTCCCAGAGTCCTGTGATGGTACTAAATGACCAGTCCACACCCAGATCATTGCCATCCACAGCGCTGCTCACCCACACGCCCCCGGGGACAACCTAGCTCCAGGAATCGCTGCCGGTGAACATTCCTGGCACCAGGGGTCAGCAGCAACTCATTTATGTGGGCCAGCAAGCCAGGATCAAAGCCTGCTTTCCTAGCACGCTGCAGACTGGCCAAGCCTTCAGGTCCTTTGTCTCCTGAGGACACAGAAGGAGGGGATGGGAGGGGGCAAGGAGGGATGGAAGGTGGCCCATCACACCCAGGAAGGGGCCTCAGGAGGACATGGAGATGGACGCCCTTACAGAGCTTGGAAGTGAGTCAATTTCCACAGAAAGGGAAGGAGCAGCAAAAATCACCAGCCAGGGCAAGAGGGGCCCAGACTGGGGTCAGCCTTGGATGAAGGGAACATAGAGAAGCCAGGGGGCTCCCAGGCAGAGTCCCAGCAGGTGCCCGGTGGTAATCAAACTGCTTCCACACACCCGAGGTAAGGCCTGTCCTGTCACTGTTCTTAATGGAAGGGACAGCCGGCTCAGGGGGGTGCAACTTGCTGCCACAGCCCCCGCCCCATGAGGACTGCTGGGAGCACTGAAACAAAGTGCACACCTGGCCCAGACTGCCCTGCACATGGCCACCCCCTGGCTGCAACTGGGGTCCCCTCTGTGCCAGGGCCCCAGCCTGGCTCAGAGACCTGCCCTCACCAGGACTCTCAATGGTGACAGCTTAGAATAGCAGGGTTTGCCTGCATGTCCTTCCTGCCTTGGCAAAGCAGGCCTCTCTCCCTTTGCCTAACAGCCACCTCACCGACAGGGACAACTTAGGAGAAAGGTTCTCTGAATACAGTTGGTCCCAGGTCCCAAGAGCCCTCTTCTCCCCATGGCTGCATATGCATCCCCTGAACTAGTGAGGAGTCCACATTCCAGCACCTCCCCTAGCGGCTGAAACAGGTCGGGCCTGAGAACCTGCGTTTAATCAGCTCCCAGCAGATTCTTCACTAACAAGTTTGAGAAATACCCACACAACAGGAGCACAGACTCTTAGCATCGTTCTAGCGAGTACAGGTGGAGGGATAGGAGGGTCCCCTGCTGAGGAATGCTTGTCAGCTGGGGCAGGGACAAGTAGGAAGGGGACTGGATCTTGCAACCTGGCAGGGGTGACTAGACCACTGTTTCCCCTTCACAGAGTCTGTGGTTGACCACCCCAGTGTCCTGGACACTCGTCCTGATAGCTTTCTGTCCTTCATCCATGACACAGAAAGCCTTTGAGCCCTGGCCCTGCTAAGCCTGGATGACACCAGTGCCCAGAATAGCCAGGGGTAACCAGCCCCAAACATGGAAAGACACCCTGTATGTATAGAGTGTTGCCGCCCTTCCCATCCCAGAACACAAACTCCAAAGGAAACAACCACGGTCCTCCCAGCCACGGAGCACCTCTCCTAGAAGCTGGTTTGAGGAGCCACAAATTTGTTTCCGCCCATTAATGCCCCCCGGGGGAATCCCCCTGCAGTGTTAGGGTGTGTTCCTGACCACGCACTGACCTAATGATGCTGAGTGGAAAATGCAAGTGCACAAAGGTACAGACCTAACTGTGGATTCAAACACAGGTAGCAAGGATATAAAAAGCTTCAAGGGATGGTGTGATTGGCAGAATGACGGCCCCAAAGCTGACCATGTCCTAAGCCCCAGAACGTATGAATCTGTTTTCTTGCACGGCACAGGGGAGTTAAGGGTGCTAACCAGATGACCTTGAGACGGAGAGACGACTCCAGAGGGACAAGCCATGCAAAGCCCAGCAGCGCCCTGGCAGGCTGGCTGGCCAGCTCCGAGGCATGAGAAGAAGCCAGGTGTACTTCCCACATCCATGGGTGGTGTGCATATCTGAACCTGAAAGCCAGGCCCAATCGAGGGAGAGCAATTGGAAGAAAGATGTCTCAAATCCTGGGTGGACAGAGTTCAGTCCTAGCGCCCCCTGAGGAGAGTGGCCTGAGCTCACCTTCCAGACCTTCGAGACCCAAGTCAATGGGGTGTAACTAGAGCTGCATCCAACCCTTATCCAACTCAATTCCTGGTCATTTCAAAGGGAACAGCCCCGCAGACGAAAGACAGATGGATGGGGTCGGGGGTGAGGGGCGCTGAGAAGCAGAGAGAAGCTCCCCAGGATGCTCTGTGCTTGAACCCAGAGCCCGGCTGGAGGCTTAGAGCTGCAGCCGCCCCAAAGCAGTGCCACACCCACGGGGCCTCGCCAACCTCCAGCTGCCCAAGGAGGACAGGGTGGAAAGGAAAAGGGGACACACACACACACACCCCTCTATGTGCTTTCATATCAGCAGTTCTCAGAGTGGGCTTCAAGGAACCCTAGGCAGCCCTAAGATCCTTTCAGAGGGTCTGCAAGATCCTGTTTTGAGCCTTCTTTGCACGAATGGCACAGAAGCCACAGTGGGTATGACAAGTGAACCTTAGCACAAATAAGGCAGCTGTACCAGATGTGGCAGTGCCCCTCTGCCCACATGTTGATTAAGAATGTCCTTGATGAAATGTTAAAATTTTTAATTGTAATAAATTTCCACAGTTGACCACAGTCTTTTTTTTTAATCCTTACCCGAAGATATGTTTATTGATTTTATTTTATTTTTATTTTTTGAGACAGAGGAAGGAAGAAAAAGAGAGAGAAATACCGATGTGAGAGAAACATTGATCGGTGGCCCCCTGTATGTGTAGTGACCGGAATCAAACCCACAACCTTGAGTACGGGACCATGCTCCAACCAACTGAGCACCCGGCCGGGGTGAGCACAGTCTTTGAATACCTGTGAGGAACAGGGAAGTGTGTGCTGGCTGCCTTTGAGGACAGCCCTGGGGGACTGAGTTGCAATTTGAACTCCCTGATATTTTCACGGGACATCTTTGTCTGATTTGAAAAATGAATAATAAAAAGGCTGCGCATATTCAGACTTGTGTATTGGGTAGACCCTTTCTAGAAAATAAACAGTCTGTCCCTTAGAGGGACACAGGTGACAGTATTTGTTGCCACTATAAAAACTGGAGCTTTCAAGTGAAAATTAGAACTTGGGGAATCTTGTATTCACCACTGTCTGCTCAACAGATGCTCCTTAAAGACTCTTCAGGTGAGATCAGTGGCAATAATGAGTGTCAATGTCTCTATGTTGTGAGATGAATGATGTCACTCTGGAAGCTCTGCATGACTCAATGAGCCAATATCTTTCAAATGACAATGCAGGATGTCACAAAATCATAAATGGGTAAGATTCACTCACCCAGAGAAAAAAGACACTAAAATACAGGAAACAATGAGAATGACAGCTGAGTTATCATCAGAAAATAATGGAGTCCAGAAGACAACAAAATAAAAATTTTAAAGAACTAAAAGAAGTAACAGTCAACCCAGAATTCTACATTCAGCAAAAATATCCTTTAAGAATAGGAGCAGAATAGTCATTTCAAGATAAACAAGAGTAGCAAGCAAATTTGTCGCCAGGTTAAAAGAAGTGCTTCAGGATGAAAGGAAATGACACGAGTGGGAACCGGGGTCCACATAATGAAAGGAAGACGGGAACATAAAAAACCATTTCTCACCCTGGCCAGCGTTGCTCAGTGGTTAGAGAACCAGTGCAGCAAAGGATCTCGGGTTTTATTCCCGGTCAAGGGCACGTGGGTTGCAGGCTCCATCCCCAGCCCTAGTCGGAGCGTGTGTGGGAGGCAACCAATTGATGTGTCTCTCTCACATTGATGTTTTTCTCCCCGTCTCCCCCTCCCTTCCACTCTCTCTGAAAAGCAATGGAAAAATGTTCTCTGGTGAGGATTAACAAAAAAAGAAAAAAACAACATTTCTCTTTCTGGCTTTAAACTTTTTAAAAGTCAAATACCAAAATAAAAGTGAAAGTGCTGTCTTAGGTTTATAACTTATGTAGGGGGGTAATTGTGTGTTTCACTGTGCACAAATTACCTCAATGTAAAGAGCAAATAAGCCCACAGCAGGACACTACTGAATGTGAGGGACAAGGCCTGGGGTGCCACAGCCCGATGGGACCCAAAACGCCCCTTGGGGGGTCTGAGCCCTGCAAGGGTCTCCTGAGCAGCGGCCACATCATATGTTTTTTCTTTCTTCCTGAGCACCTGCCTGTGTCTGTTTCCCATGGACGCCTTATTTGGAAACAGCGTCTTTGCAGATAACCAGGTTAAGATGAGGTCACACTGGATTTGGGTGGGCCCTGATCCAATCGCTGGTGTCATAAGAAGAGGAGAGGACACAGGCACACACAGGGAGGACTCCGTGTGATGACAGAGGCAGAGAGTGGAATCATGCAGGCACAAGCCAAGGAGCACCAATGACTGTCAGTAACCACAGAAGCTGGAAGAGGCAGAAGGAACCTCCCCTGGAGCTTACAGAGAGCCTGGCCCTGCCCACCCATTGATCTCAGACTTCTGGCCTCCAGAACACTGAGAGAATAGATTTCCGTTGTGTTAAGCTACCCACCTGTGAGGTACTTCGTTATGGCAGCCCCAGGACACTCACCCAGGGGCCTTATAACTTCATCTCATGAATTATTGTGATTTGTGTGCAGGTTTTACCTCCTGTACCAAACAAAAGGTTCCTTAAAGACAAAGCCTGCATTTATTATTGTTACGCCTGGCACTTAACAATGGCTGGGGACAGTGGAAAGACAGTCAGTGAAGTGCCTTATGGACCTTGTACCACAGATGAGGACCAACAAGGAAATACTTTGCCAAGGCCTTCAAAGGCTAATGTTCCTCAGAGTCCTCATTATTTCTTCTATGCCTTTTCTCTTTCAAATATTTTTATTGATTTTAAGAGAGAGAGGATGGGAGAGGGAGAGAGAAACATCGATGTGAGAGCTGAACACTGATTGGCTGCCTCCTGCACAATCCCCACCAGGGATCGAACCCACAATCCAGGCATGTGCCCAGAACAGGAATCCAACTGACAACCTCTTGGTGCCCGGGACGATGCCCAACCAACTTGGCCACACTGGCCAGGGCATCTATGCTTTTTCTTAAAGCCACATTTTGTCAGCATTGCAAGTGAAATGATTTTATCTTTCTCTTTCAAACCTGCCACAAAAGGCAAGTTCAGTGGTCTTCTGGGAGGTGACAGATTCATTATTCAATAAAGCTACAAAAGTGTACATTATTCCAGCTACAATGTGCAAGATTAAAGAGCTTTATAAACTTTCAAGTAAAAGATAATGTATGAGAATGAAATGTGCTAAACAGAGAGCCAACCCTGTTTAGGGAGATCTGGGGAGGAAGGAGTCAGTCCGGTCAGGGTTCCACGGAGCAGGGTCCCACCTGGAAGGACCCAGCTTGCAGAGCTGGGAGGGACGGCCCACCCTGGGAAGGGGGGCTCCAGGGCATCCGCTGGCTTTCCAGTGCTGTCTCCCCCACTCTTTCTTACGATTGGTCTCAGTAAAGTGACAGGGCAATGATTGTTTCAGTAAAAACTGTTTTATACTAAAAGCTCCCCGTTTTTAGGATCTTCCCATGAGGTCGGGCCACTATCAGGCATTTAGCGTCCTACTTAAGAGCACCTTGGGTGACATTCTACTTCCAGCCCTGCTTACAGGTAAGGACAGTAAAGCTCGGATGGCTCAGTGAACTTGCCACTGGGCTCGTGTGTAGAGAGCAAAGGCATCAATTCAGGTCCATCCAACTCAAAGCCTGAGCTAACCTCCATTAAAGTGAGAAATTAGAGCAAAGAGACACACTTAGCCACCTGAGCACATGCTAAGGAGCCACTACTTCTTGTCCTTCCTGTAACCTCATGACTTCCAAGAACTTAGTCCAGTGGTTCATACTCACCATGGTTGGCCACCTACAGTCCCTAAAATAGGCCAGGTTTTCAGCCCCAGAACCTATAAATGTGACCTTGCTTGGAGAAAGGGTCGTTGCAGATGTGATTAAATTAAGAATCTTGCGATGGGGCAATTATCTTGAATCATCTGGGTGGGACCCAGTGTCATATTGCAGATCCTTACAAGAGGGAGGTGTGACACACTCAGAAGCAGAGACGGCCATGGGACCATGAAGGCAGAGACTGGAGTGATGTGGCCACAAGCCAAGGATGCCTAGGGCCCCCAGGTCATGATAGAGGCAGGGAGAATCCTCCCCTAAAGCCTCGGAGGGAGCGCAGCCCTGCAGACACCAGGAGTCTGACCTAGTGCTACTGATTTCAGACACTGGCCTCCAGAACTGTGAGATTATAAATTTCTGTTGTTTTAAGCCCCCCGGTTTATAGTTCTTTATCACAGCAGCCCTGGGACACAAAGACACTCACACACTGTCTTACCTCAAAATAAACCCTCTAGTTTTAGCAGCGTTGAATCAAGAGAACAGGAAGGACAGCTGCCCAGCAAAGCCTGTTTGAATTATCATTTTATTGTAAACTCTCTAAAATCATGGGAGTGACTTATTGTAAAATCATGGGAGTGAGCCAGAAATTTCCCACTGTGACAGGGGTGCTGTGGCTGAGCCCTCGGGTCCCCTCCCAACCCTGGCCTTAGAGTCAGGCTCTAGGGGCACCTGCAGGATGCACAAGGGTGCGAAGCAGGATCTGAGCTATCCTTTGCCTGCTGTGAGAGGACAAGAAGCCCTGATTATATTCAAGAAAACAAAACCCACCGCAGATGCCTCTTGGTTGCTAAGGAGACAGAACAATGCAAGCAAGCCAAGCAGGGAAGCCTGGGCTTGGGAGAGACCTTGTTGTGAAGGACTCCAGGCCCACAAGCATCAGGACAACTGGGGCCCAGAACTGCAGTCGTTAAGTGACCTTGGGCAAGTCCCTTCTCCTCTTAGGGCCTCAATTTCCCCAGAAACTGAGAGCTCTGTTCTGGCTTAAGTGGCTCTCAACCTGTGGGCCTGGACTCCTGGGGGCCTGTGTTTATGGCCATCAATCATATCTGCACAGTGGCCAAGCCCATTTCTCTTACATCTGCACCTGCACCTGACCTGCTTACAGGAGACCTGCATTAATTGTCAGAGCAACTCTCCTTCCTCATCACAGATGTTCTTATTCAACAGACACTTCAGTGCAACTTTCTGGGGTGGGGGGCTCTCACGTTAGACTTTTAAAAAATTTTAAATCTTAAGTTGAGAAGGTCAAGAAAAAGCAAGGGGCAGTGGAGCAGGCTGGAGAGGACAAAGGTTTGTAGTTAAAACTGAGGGTAAGTCCTGCCTCCTCTGTGTCCTAGTGGCGTGATGCTGAGCCAGGCATGGAAACTCACCAGCTTTTTTTTTTTTTTTTTTTTTTGCTGCTCCAAAATCACGGCAGGAGCAGAGGCACATCCAGCCCAGGCTCTGTGCGAACATTAGCTGGACTGTATTCCCGTTCCAAGTCTCTAATTTACCAACGACACAGAAAGCGATTGACCAGAAACCGAATCAAGCGGGTCCTGGAATCTATGTTTCAAAAGGATTCGGTCGGCTTGGGCTTCTCCAGGGGACAGCTCAGTGCTCTGGTGGCCTGTGGCTCCAGGCTCCCAACTCCCCAGTGAAGAAGAGCCAGCACCTCTGGAACTCGATGACACCCTGCCAGTTCCTCACAGGTGTAATGCTCCTGAACTTGAACTAACCTCTCATCAGCCTGCTTCTCTGTGCGGCATCTCCCTGTTCCAGGTGCAAGCTGGCCGGTTCCCTCCAACCCCCTTCAGGACACCTTGATGGGCTGGGAAAGAGCAAAATACACATCAAAATAGGGGGGCAATTTCACTCTCCGGGTGCAAAAAGGGAATAGAACCACCACCTCTCCTTTCTTAGATTATTTAATCTAAAAAACTTGTAAATTCTTTTTTTTTAATTTTTTTAAAATATATTTTATTGATTTTTTTACAGAGAGGAAGGGAGAGGGGATAGAGAGTTAGAAACATCGATGAGAGAGAAACATCGATCAGCTGCCTCTTGCACACCTCCTACTGGGGATGTGCCTGCAACCAAGGTACATGCCCTTGGCCGGAATCAAACCTGTGACCCTTCAGTCCGAAAGCCGATGCTCTATCCACTGAGCCAAACCGGTTAGGGCAAAAACTTGTAAATTCTTGCTCTGCCTCTTTTGAAATGTATATAATTTAAAATATATAAATAAATATAAATATTAAACCATATATGTTTTATAACCCAGGACTGTCTCTCCTGAGGACCTGGGAGCTGCCTCGTTGAATGTGATCATTAAGAAAAAGGCCCCCTACCTCCCAGTTTCTGTGGAGGACAGGATACTATCTAAGCAGGTGCCCAGCTCCCAGCTGCAAGCCTGGACCCTGTCAGAGACAGAAGTGTTTCTATTCCTTTAGATAAAGGCAATTAGCTGGCACAGATGGCCCTCCCATTACCAGGTGGACTCAGCGTGAACTACATCTATTTTGATAACACATGTCAGGGGCTGCATCTCTGCTAAACGAAAGGGTGGGCTCTCCTATCTCCCATTCCCTAGCAGATGTGACACGCATGACATTCTGGGGTCATGCTTATCCGGTAGTGAGACCATCCTCTCTCTCTCTTCTACCCTTGTAGACAGGTTTCTGGGTGGGCAGACTTATTTTAATCATATTTCCCCAACAATAGATGCAGGTGAGGGTGTAAGCCCGGGTCTGGACTGGGTCAGACACTTCTGACTGTGGACAGTCCCCTGCACCTCCTCAGCTCTCAGATGACAGCACGGGTAGCTGCCTCAGTGGCCAATGAACAACACGGGTTTGAATCGCATGGGTCCACTTATACACAAATTTTTTTTTCAATTGACCTGTGTAGTTCAATCTCAAGTTGTTCGAGGTTCAACTCTGCAGAATCTGAGTGTGCAGAGAGACAAGAATTTTCAGCTGCGTGGGAAGTCGACACCCCTCACCTCCCAGTTGTTCAAGGGTCAACTATATTTTGTACTGTAACATATTAGATAAACCTATAAAGGAACTCTTCAGCTTTTCTCTTTTCCTAGTTTCCCATAACGAGCACGTATTGTTTACAGCTGAACACTGGCAGTGGGTATGTTGTGGTTAGGGACACGGATGTAGGCTCCTCGAGGCAGGCGCTGGGTTTCCCTCCCTCTGAAGCCCCTCAGTGATTTGCCCTCCTGAGGCGTTTCCAGGTGCCGGTGGCCTCTGAGGAGAAGGGGCAGATTCTGAGTGAGTGTCCTGAGGGCTCCCAGCTGCTCAGAGAAATACTGTGCCAAGATGCCTTTGCTCAGGA
>NW_005356042.1:4331532-4353118 GCF_000412655.1 Myotis brandtii | reverse complement strand
GGCAGGAAGAGGGTGGAGAAAACAGAGCAGGCATCACTGGCTGGGAGTCCGGCAGCGACCTGGTTCTGCCTGTGTCCGTAGGTGATTCTCTCCTTTCTAAATCTCAGTTTCCCCAAAAGTAAACCAGAAGAAGGAAATGATCATTTATCAAGACCAGTATTTGCCAATTATGCAAATTCATTTGCATCTATTGTTTGACTAAGTGGTTCACAATCTTTTAGTCTCTGGACCCGCTTTACACTCTTAAAAATTACTGAGAACCCCAAACAGCTTTGATTTATGTGGGTTGTATCTATAGCTATTTATCGTATTAGATGTTAAAACTGACAATTTTGAAATACTTATTTTATTTAAAACAAACGAGAATAAACCCATTACATGTTAACATAAATAATGTTTTTACAAAAAAATAGTTCCAAAACAAAAAGAAAATTCAGTGGGAAGAGTCTGTATTTACTCTGGTGCAATGCATTACTTTGGTTGACGTATACAAAGACAATCTGGCCTCACATGACATGTAGTTGGAAAGAGAAGGGTGTTATACCCTTGTCAGACCATCTTGGCTGCATGAAAACTCAACAAGTGGCAGATTCCTAAAGATTAGCTCAGATGTGGAATCTGCTGCCATATCACTAAACTTTTCATTCACTGTTACATTAAAATCATTTGGTCCCCTGGCTGGTGTGTTCAGTGGTTAGCGCATCACCCCTCGCACCAAAGGGTCCCAGGTTGGATTCCTGGTCAAGAGCATGTACCTGGGTTGCAGGTTCGATCCCCAGCCCTGGTCAATGCGTGTGCAGAAGTCAACCAGTTGATATGTCTCTCTCACATGAATGTTTTTTTCTCTCTCTCTCCCTATCCCTCCCTTCCACTCTCTCTAAAAATCAATGGAAAAAAAATATCTTTGGGTGAGGATTAACAACAACAAAAAATCCATTAGTCAACTGTGCACTTTGAAAGGGTCTGTTACCCAAGAGGCATGATTTCAAACATCCCACATTGGGTCACTTGGAAAATTTAACTTCACTGAGTCATACTAATCTTCCAAACGGTGACACACTTCATTATATAATAATGCATAGCACGCATTAATATCACCATCAATTTCATCAGAAATGTCATTAAACACTACAAAGCTTCAAACTCAGGGTGAAGACAGACTCTTCTAAATTCTAATTTTCACTTGAGAGCTTGAATTTTATCATTAGCAACAGGTATTGTCAGCCGTTCTCCTTGAAGCAGCAGGCTCATTTGGTGAGCCTTTGGGAAGACTTGGTGCTGTGTCACCATGGCCTGTGGAAGTCATTGCTGCGTGTGAACACGCACTGCGTGGGAAGAACGGCTGGCTCAGCTCACAGCACAAACCTGGCACGCAAGCCCTCCCTCCACACAACCTGCACACTTCCCATTTTCTCACCAAAAACATTAAAAATTCAGAATTTAAGAGTTGAGATTCAATGCAATTAATACTTGTTGCTGCCTCATCAAGGACAGTCTCAGGGGAAGCCGTGTTTCTTTGACTGAATGTGTGAATGTAAAGGGCACAGTGACCTTGAGCACAGCTTGTGGCCCCAGCCTCCATCCAACTCAGATATCAGCAGTTTCACTATGTTGCTTCTGCCCTGTCAGTGAGAAAGTCACCTGGTAAAAAGGCAAATGATGTTGCCCTGGCCAGTGTGGCTCAATTTGTTTGGACCTTTTCCCGTGTTCTGAAAGTTTGCTGGTTCAGTTCCCAGCCAAGGGCACACGCCTGGGTTGTGGGCTCAATCCCCAGCAGGAGGCAGCCGATTGATGTTCTGCTCTCACATTGATGTTTCTTTCTCTCTCTCCCTCTCCCTCTCCCTTCCTCCCTCTCTAAAAATCAATTTTAAAAAATATTTTTTTAAAGGTAAATGACATATAAGTGGTTTGTATGGCACAGACCTTGAGGGTTTTGCTGACCACACTTTGAGAACTGCTGGATTAAGTACTCACCAGCTCCATTCCAGATCACGGGGGTGAGCTCTCTATTTTGCCAAAGAAGAAACTGGAGGCTCACTGACATTAATGTGGTGTCTAGACACACAACCAGTCAAGGCACAGCCCAGTGCTCCTCGAGTCCCCGCCCTTCTCCATGCCGGGCTGTGCCCCTCTGTCTCTAATGCAGCGGGAATATGAGTGACCACTCTGACCCCTGACCCCCACCCCCACACAGGCCAGGCGGGGAGCATCCGATCCTAGAGCACTCAGCCCAGTGGGTGCTAAAGCCCCCCACCCCACACAGGTCCAGCCCTCCATCCTCTGCCCCTCCAGCCCTCCCCAGGTCACCCCCTGGGCCTGGGGCCTGGGGCCTGGGGCCCCTGTAACGGGAGGTGGCCTCCACCAGCTGGTTGGCTGGGGCCTTCAGAGGCCCAAGCAGAAGCTCCCATCAGGTCACCAAATGACCCACTGCATGGGGGTACCCAATACGCCAGGACACTTCACAGTTTACCACACACATTTCATCCGCCTTCCCCCTCAGCACCACCACGAGGATCCGTCCAAGTGGAAAATGAGAGACGGAGGCTGGGAGAGGGCCCAGAGCTACTCCCTTCCCGGAGCATGGCTCCCCAATTCCCACCTCCTCCACCCTCCCAGCCTCTGCACCCACCCAAACTCTCCGCCAGAAACCACTGCTGGGGCTGATGCCAAAGACAAGACCATAGGAAGGCCCTTAGTTTCATTCAATAGGAGAGTCCATTGGGTCTGAAGACCACATGTCCTGCCAGGTGGCTTCGCCCTGGGCTCTAGAGGAAGTACATAGGTGACAGGTGGGTGGCCTGCAGGTGGGTTTGTTTTGCGGTGGGGGAGTCAGGGTCAGCTGAGCAAGAAACGTTTGCCTCTGCGTCCAACAGGGGGATAAACACCTCTCATCTCAGGCAGCCAACCATGACACAAAGAACCGGGAGTTAGAGGGTCAGGATCTGGCGTGGTCTCAGGTAATCCAGTGGGTCTTCTGTGGGTCTATGTGGGTCATGAGTGATTTGGGGAAGGGGTTCTTTGCAGCAAGCCATCTCCCAGGATACTCTCAAAGCAAAAGGGTTACGGGGCTTCTCCCATCCCTGTTTTCTGAGAGCACAGGCTGAGGTAGAGTCCAGCATGGTCCCAAGACGGCTCAGAGGGGCCCACACACAGCAGCACCTGTGTCCACTGAGCTCAGCTACAAGTGTGCAAGTGTGGGTGCCCTTCCCTCATGGAGGCCCCCGACCTTCTCGTCCTCCCCATCCATCCCTCCGGCCCTCCTGGAAACACAGTCCCACCACTGCCTGAACCACCCACTGGGTTGGCCCCAGCTTAACGATGCCTTTCCACCCTTGCTGACCCTCCTTCATCCTACACAGGCGCCCGCTGCCAGGGCTGCACTGGGCCCTCTCTGAAAACGCACGCCTCCAAACAGCTCTCCACCAAAACCTCTCTGAAAACGCACGCCTCCAAACAGCTCTCCACCAAAACTCTGCTCTCAGTGACCACTGCAGGGGCCCAAGAGGACAATAATCTCGAGAAGGACAGGAAGCGGGTCAGGGGTCCGTGCCTTTGCCATGTCTGGCTCCGGGGTCAGGAGCTCACCCACAGGGGAACAAGTGGCTATGCCTGAGGGTCAAAGTGGGCCCCATAGACTGAGCTTGCACGTTTGGGAGTGAGGGAGCTCAGAAATGCCTCCCATTTCTCGTTAAGTCAAGTGCTCTCCTCTGTTTATAACCCAGAAACCGTCCCACGTGGGGAGTCTGGCCCAGGGACAGAACTCTAAAGGGAGGGAAGCAGGATTCCTATTTCCTGGTCGTTCTTAGCCCATATGAGTGGCAACATGGAAATGGCCTCTGTGCAAATGATGGGGCAGCGGAAAGTGTCTGGGGAAGCTGGGTACACTTTCGATGTGGCACCAGGTGGCACTGTCCACAGCCAGACTGATGGATGGATCCTGGCAAAGGACAGAAGTGCATCCCTTTAATACCCACCAGGATTTTCCCCCCGGATTTAAAAAAAAAATGCTTAAAGTAATAAGTAACAATGGAAGGTCATAATTTTACCTGATGAAGGGCTGGGTCCTTTCAGCTTCTTCTTATTTCTCACCTTCCAGAGGAGGTGAGAGAGCTACTCAAATGCAGTCCAGTCTTGAACTCCAACCACCTGAGCCAGGACACTGTGACATCCTCGTTCATGAAGAAAGTCACTGGGGACCTAAAGCTGAGAGCCACTGGCAACAGGGGTATCTGCCCTCTCCTGGCCCTGCCAGCTGTAGTGGAAGGACAGACACCTGCAGGACCCAGGAGTGAGCAGGCAGGAGTGAAGGCAGAAGGGGGCGGAGAGGGGCTGGGCAGCAGCAGGGCAGCCCTCAGACCTGCTGAAATCAGGCTCCTGCAGCTGGCGCGGGGGCACAGCTGCCTGGGGGCCTGCGACCTCCCTCCTGCCAGTCTGCATCTTCTGGGGTGTCTCTGGGACCACACTGTAGCTGGTGAGGTGGGCTGTGCACCTCTGCAGCCCCTCCGCCCTGCACCTGCACAGCCGCAGGAAGGCCACAGGAGCTTCTGGAACATGAGGCTGTAGATGACAGGCCGATGGCACTGTCGGTGTAGACACAGATGCGGCAGAAGAGAAGCACCCAGGGGCCAGGGAAGGCCGGGCCAGAAGGAGCTGAGCAGCACTAGAGTGCGGTAGGGCATCCACAGGACAGCAGCATCTGGTGACCCGTGTGAGGGGGGCCCCTGGAGCCCAGCACACCTCACGGCTGGCGGCCAAGCAAATGCCACTGGGAGGTGCAGCCATGGCTCCTGCCTCAGGACGTGTTTCCTGAGTAAGTGATGAGAATGTTACTAAAATAAGGACTTAAGTTATTACTGCTTCTCCACTGGGCTATTCACTGAACACTTCCATGCAGCAGCCCGGGGCTGCCATCCAGAGCTGCGCTGCTTGATAAGATATGAAATATTTCCTCGAGGGGTGGTGAACAGTCACTGCCCTCAGCCCCCCAAGTGCACCCTGCCCCAGCCCTCTCAGATTCCCACCAAGCGAAGAAGATCGGTGCCTGGAGCAAGGCCTCAGGACCTTGATGCCACAGTGGCTGACAGCCCGTTGTCTCCCTGCTTTGGGCCCTCTCCACCGCATCTCGAGAAGGTGCCATTATCATCTCCCTTCGGCAATGTGGAAGCAGAGGCGCCGAGAGCTGATGGATCAGACAGCACAGCCACCATGACTCAGCTTCTCCCATAGTCCGTCTGCACTCATTGAGGTCTGAGGGCCCCTTCCAGCTACAGCCATTCCCTTTGGGTGGAATCCCATTCCATTCATTCAGCCCAGGAGTGAGTCACCAGACTCAGAAAGACAATACAGTCAGGAGACGGGGTGGGGCCAGGGGCAGGGGTTTTACAGCTCAAGGACAGTCTATTAGGGTCATGGTTCTTTATGCCAATGTCTGAGGGAGGCGGGATATCAGGGAGGGGGAAGGGACATGTCCCCTGGCCCACCTCACCAGCTACAATGTGGTCCGAGAGATGGCCCAGAAGATGCAGAGGGGCAGCCACCAGCCTGGCCCATGCAGGGAGCTTCCCGGGGTCCCCTCCTCTGCTCTAGTCCTGGTGCCCCTCTGCTGCCTCCTCCAGGGTGCAGAGGCAGCAGGTGAGAGTGTGGGTGCTGGAGCAGGCAGGCCTAAATTAGATCCCTGCTCCCAGCTTCCTAGCTGTGTGGCCCTGGGCAGCCCACCTAACCTCTCTGAGCCTCTCTTTTCCACTTGTAGCATCAGGATAACAGCAGTCTTCTCATGAATTCTGGTGAGGAAGAGGGGCACCCATGAAGTCATCACTCTCTTTGCCCCAGGAACTTTGACTTTCTGTGTGTCTGGGGCTATGTTACGCCCCAGGTGTGAGCACAGATCTTTGCTGCTTGAATACACCTGACTCTGTTCTCCCTCTCTCTCTCCCTTCTTCCCTCCCTCCCTCTGTCTCTCCCTCCTTCTCTCTGTCTTTCCTCTCCCCCTTTTCTCTCTTTCTCCTGTCTCCGTCTCTGTCTCTCTCTCTCCTGTTTCCCTGCCTCTTTCCTTCCTCCACTCACACCTCTTGCTCATTTACAGGTGCCCTCTATGCTGTTTCTCCCTCCTCAGTCTCTCCGAGTGCCCATAGTGGTTACATGTGGGAACCTGTATACACCTGTCTTGGGCTCCAAACATGTAAGGGTCCTGCTAAAACCTGAGGCAGATTCTGTCCCTCCATTCAGGATGCCCTAGATCAGTGGTTCTCAACCTGTGGGTAGCGACCCCTTTGGGGGTCGAACGACCCTTTCACAGGGGTCGCCTAAGACCATCAGAAAACACATATATAATTATATATTGTTTTTGTGATTAATCCCTATGCTTTAATTATGTTCAATTTGTAACAATGAAAATACATCCTGCATATCAGATATTTACATTACGATTCATAACAGTAGCAAAATTATAGTTATGAAGTAGCAACGAAAATACTTTTATGGTTGGGGGTCACCACAACATGAGGAACTGTATTAAAGGGTCACAGCATTAGGAAGGTTGAGAACCACTGTGCTAGATATTTGTCCCTGCTCCCCCTAGTCAAGTGCTTCCAGCCCACAGGACCCTCCCCCGCCCTTCTCCCTGCTGATCTCAGAGCCAGACACCTCCTGCCTCAGACCCTGCAGTGCCTTCTTCTCCACCTGGAATGTTTGGCCTGGATATTTGCTTGGTGGGCCCCTTGCCACTTCAGATCTTTATTCCTCTGTCTGCTCTCAGTGAGGCCTCTCTGAACCTTCCCCTACACCCCCTCTCCTCCCAGCTTTGTATCTTTCCTTATTTCCTTTCTTTTTGTGGTGCTCATGCTGTCCACCTGCCACAAGCCCAGCAGGGCAGGATGTCTGTCTTGTCATGTTCTCCCCTGTGTCCCAGCACCTAGAACCATGCCTGGTATATAGTAGGAGCTCAGTAGACACACGTTGAATGAACAAATGTTAAGCTGCATCCTTATTCTCCGCCCACTTACACCTTTGCTGTATCTCCCTGCCACTCTCTGGTGCTAATTCCTCCCACCCTCCAGCACCCGCCTCCTAGCCTCACCCAACCCCAAAGGAGACATCGATTACCTGCTTCCTGGAAGATGGGAAGCCTTTGGGCCTGGGCAGCAGCCCGCCGTGCCCCTGCCTGGCCCATGGCGTGGCCCCTACTTGGTTTCTGCCTCTGTCCAGGCCTCATTGGCCCTGCGGTGGGGCAGGTGAGACAGGGAGCTCTGGAGCAAGGTTGTCCCCATGAGCCCGTGGAGGACTTGGCTGCCTCCTGCACACCCCCTACTGAGGATCGAGTCCGCAACCCAGGCATGTGCCCTTGGCTAGCATTGAACCCGGGCCCCTTTAGTCCACAGGCTGATGCTCTATCCACTGAGCCAAGCTGGCTAGGGCCAAAGACATTTCTTGTCCCTCATGGCCAGGCTCATAGCCTAGACCTGGGTCCCCTCACCCCGCAATATCCAGGCCACCAGGTCAATACACATGGCAAGGAGATGGAGGCCAGACAGGCACAGCCAGGGAGAGCCAGGATGGGGACAACACCTGAATGTCAGAAGGCCTCAGTTATGTCCTAGTTCTGTGTGGCCCTGGACATGCCACCTATTTGCTTAAGGCCTGGAAGTGGAAGAGCTGGGTTTGAATCCAGGCAGCAAGCTTCAGAATCCACATGCTCCATCAGAGGCTAGAATGCCGCTCAGGTGCTAAAAACAGAACTGGAAAAGACCCAAGAGACTGTCCAATCTAAATGCCCACTTTCCAGATGGGGAAACCGAGACCCAGAGGAATGCAGGGATTGACTTGGTGTCCCACAGCGATTTACCAACAGAGGCGAGATGAGAACCCCACTTCCAACGCCTGCCCCTGGCACCAGGTGCTTCCAGGGTCCCACCCAGCTCCCCGCTATGCTCAGCTGAGCCTCGTGGAAGTCCTGGCTGCATCGCTTTGTGGTGAGGGAGATGGAATGCAGGTGGAAGGCTAGGAGCACCTACCTCTCCACAGTGAATGCCAGGACGGAGCAGGAGGAGACGCTGATGCCCAGATACTTCAAGTACATGCCTGCGGATCCACTGCCCAGCCAGGCTGTCGGAGATGTTTGGCAGCCCCACAGCCACCAGCACATTGAGGTCAGCCAGGGCCAAGGTGACCAGGTAGCAGTTGGTGGGTGTGTGCATGTCCCGCGTGGTCAGCACCACCAGGACCACCACGGCATTGCCCACAATGCCCACCACGCAATTAAAAGCACCAGGAAGACGGAGACCTTCCTGTACTCAGTCGGGCCCAGGACGGCAGTGCCTCACTCCAGCGACAGACACATTGCTGGGCTTGTCTGGCTTGCTCCCATTTTCTAAGGTGGCTGATCAGGTGCTGGAGGCAAGAAGGATTTCCAAGAGGCCTCCACCACCAGTGGGGCAGCTGCAAGGCCTGACGAACTCCTGCCTCTCCTATGAGCCAGGCCCCGGGAACATGCAGAAACCCCCACTTATGAGGTTATCTGCTCAGCCAGGTGAGGTGATAGAAGAGGGAATGCATGGTCTAGTCCAGTGGTCGGCAAACTGTGGCTCGGCAAACCGTGGCTCACGAGCCACATGCAGCTCTTTGGCCCCTTGAGTGTGGGTCTTCCACAAAATACCACGTGCAGGCGCGCGAGCCACAGTTTGCCAACCACGGGTCTAATCTTTACCAGTAATATTATTAGTGAGTCAATCCCTCCACAAGCCCAGTTTCCTGGTGGGGAAATACAGGTAACAGTCACATCTGACACAAAAGACCGTGTGGGGATTAAACCAGGCAGCACGCATGTCGAGCCCTTGGCTGGCACGTGAGTGCTCACTGTCAGCTGCCCTCTGTCATTAGGAAGTCACCACATAGCATCGCTAGGCCTCAATGAGCTTATCTGTGAAATGGGGAGAATAAAGGGACCCAGTGAGATTTTCGTGAAATGTTGAGGCTTGGAAAGTTCTGGGTCTGGAACCTGGTGAAGGCTCAGTGTCCATTATTTAATGTTAATATTAAAACTTTAATCTCTTTGAACCTCGGTTTCTCCATATGTCAATGGGGATAATAACTGTAGCTCCTCTCACGGTTCTGTGAGGAGTGAGTGAGATGACACACCAGGGTCTGTGGTGCAAAGGCTGGTTTCCCGGCGGCAGAGCTGGAAGCTGATGACCGGCTCTTGCCCTGTCTCACTCTGGAAAGGGACCCGGAGTCAGCCAGACCCCCTTCCACCTGTTGTACAGAGGTGCTCCCTCCCTTCTCAGGCTTCTGGGGATGACAGCAATAGGGGTTTTATTATGAGCTGATAGAGCCAGAGTCATCTGTTCAATGAGTGAAGTCAAAGCTGGGACTTGGGCAGACAAATGAAGGCACGGGACACACACACACATACACACACACCACACCCATACCTCACACACATAAAACACAACACACATACACAACACATACAACATACATACATATGCCACCCACAACATCATCACATACACATGCAACACATATACATACACAACAGTCACATGACATACTTACCCACAACACACATGCACACAATATACCTGCGACACACCTGCACACACATCCAAGCATGCGTATGCAATACAATCACATCAATGTTCACAAACACATGCTGTACACACAGCCCATAAGTCTCCCCCATGTACACCAATACGCAGAAACACACACATATACCACCAAATTACTCATGAACCAAAACTCCCCTCCACAGCATACCCAACACACACAAATACAAGAAACCTCAACACACACATGTGCAGCACACACCATGTACACCAATACGCAGAAACACACACATATACCACAAAATTACTCATGAACTAAAACTCCCCTCCACAGCATACCCAACAACACAAATACAAGAAACCTCAACACACACACATGTGCAGCACACATTTCTTCATGAATACACACTTGCACTCTCCCACACACACCCTTTACCCAAAACCCAGGGACCCAAATGTGCACATGCATATGTAAATATACAACATAGCTCTCTCGCACCTCACAACACAGGTGTATGTACTGTAAACATGGACACACACCATCTACTCTCCCACGCCACACAAGTACACAGAACACACACCACACCCCTGTACTCACAGACACCTGCATAACCCCACTCACGGATCCACCGGACTCCAGGCCCATCGCTCTCCTGAAAATGAGCCTCCCTTCTGTTTAGGAGAGGAGACGATCACCCCAGAGTCCCAGCATGCCGCTGCACGCCCCCCCCAAAGGCCTCATGCCCCTTCCAGCGGAAGAGGCTGGCAGCCTCGAGGACTGAGTCCAGAGTTCTCACAGCTGCCCCTCCAGATGTGCAAGCCCCCCGCCACCACTGCAGCCATGCCTGCCACCTCAGCATTTCAGTGAACACACCTCCCCGCCTCCCCCTACTGCCTGCACTGGTCTTTCTCCACAGAACCTTCCACCAGGTGGGCAGCTGGGACTGCTGTCTCCCAGCCCAGCCCCAGGAAACCTCGCAAGCGCTGAGAACTTACTCCGTGAAGAGCCTTTTCCTCCTTTTCCCAGGGAGACAGAGAGGGAGGGAAACCAATCCTGCGAGGACTCAGTCCATGGACGAAGGCTTCTCATCCAGCAGGCTGCAATGCCGCATACGTATGTACAGACACAGGAGCCGGCCAACTTCTCCCCGCTCCCTCAGGTCCTTGTCCCCCCTGCTCCCACATTGCTGAACGTGCCAACCCCATGTCAGCTGATGTAACCCACCCAGCAAGGAGACCTGTGAGAAGAAAGCCCAGGGCCCTCCCCTCCCTGGCCTGGGGTGCGGGTTCCCCAGGAGTTCATCAGGCTGGGAAGGACCCCCACTAGCCAGGTGAGTCTTTGACAGGTGGCCTGACAGGAGGAGGCAGAGACCGGGGAGGAGGGCAGGGACAAGTCCCCTTCTCCAAGAGAGGCCAGTGCTCAGCTGCCTGGAATCTGAAGGTGACCCTGGTGGGGGCCTCGCCACAGAGGGCCCTTCACAGTGATCTGGGACGGAAAGAAGGACACACTGCTGAGCACCTCCTGTAGCATGTGCCAGAGGGGAAACGGAGGCTTGGGAGTGGGAGTGGCCGGCTCAGGTGAAGGAGTGGGACTTGGGCCCAGGGCTGGAGGCTCTGGGGGGCAGGGGTGCCCAAGACCCTTCCTGCTGAGGCTGGGGCTTGCTGCTGTGCACCCCAAGAGGAGCACAGTTGGCACCCCTTCTCTTGGGAAAGGACCCCAAAGGGGCCTCTCAGCTAGCTCAGAAAGCAGGAATCCCAGACCGTTTCCCCTCAATAGCCAGGGGCCCAGCTCTTCCCAGGCCTTTAGAATGAAGATTCCAAGCCAGGGCGCCTCCTCAGAGCCCAGGAGGACCCATTAGAATGCAGGTTCCTGGGCCTCCAAATCAAGTACCTAGGAGCAGTGCCCTCGAATATGTGTTTTAAAAGCCTTCTCCCCCAGAAACTCCAATGGCCACTAGTGTCCTCTTTCTTTACATTTTAATTGTGAAATGTAGTATTATATAGAAGGCATACAAAAGAGAAATTAATGGTTGAATGAATAAAGTGAGCACATCACCCCTGCCCTCCCAGCTCCTGCCCTCCCTCCAAGGAGGTTTCCACTTCCCAGCCACACACCTGCAAACAGCATCCTCTCTCCTGCCTGCGTGTGAGCCCTCTGTAACCAGGACCACACGTAGTTGTTCGTGTCCTGCTAATTCCCCTCGCATCATCGTGCTGAGACTCATCCCCACTGGGTGTGGCTGTAGCTCATCCATTCCCATAGCTGTGTAATATTTCCCCACAGGACGAGGCTGCAAATGTTCGTGCATGATGCACTGTCGCTGGACTTCTGTACAGGAGCTCTGGCTCGGTGGTATTTTCATTAGTTTGGTCCCCAAAACGGCTGATTTCCAGGACCTGGCTGAACAGAGGTGAGTGGAGAGGAGAAAGGACTGGTGGGGAGAAAAAAGGGTGGGAGGTTGTGGTCCCTAGTGCCTCTGAAACACAGCACCCAGCTCCCCACAGGGGCTGCCTGGGATGGCTAGGGCGGCTATGACTCCACAGGCTATAGTCGCACGCAAGGCTCTGCTGCTCCATCTCTCGACATCTGCTGCTGCCACGCCCAGCCCACCACCCACACCTCTCCTGCCCTCTCCTCCTGGAGGTACTCCCAGGAATTCAGCTCCATGGACAGCTCCAGGGCTGCTGTCCTCCCTCGACGGTACTGAAACCACCCTGCTGCCTTCCATGCAGGCTTCCAGAAGCCACAGGCTCAGTGGCCTTGGGAGAGAACAGAATCCAATGGCACGGAATGGGGCTACAAAATTGTCTGCACCAAAGCCCTCATCACAAGAAGTGAAAATGAAGGTCCAGAGAAGGAAAGCAGTTTGCACATTCACACAGCTAACAGCAATAATGGGTGAAACTGGCAATGAAAACTGAGATCCGGTGAGTATTTGTACATCCCAGACGCCTGGCTGTCTATGTGGGGACTGCCTCAGTCAACTCACACAGCAGGCAGGTTGAAAAGTAGGATGCTATCCTCCTACCCCCTCTGAAGGAGAAAGCTCGTCTAGAAGCAGCAGAGCTGGGACTGAAATATGCTTCTTCGGTCTCATGCTGGGCCCTTCCTCCATACCGCTCCCCTTGCCCTTGATCTTGGGGGGTTCTTCCCTGTAGGACAGGAGCAAGACAGCCAGAGCAGCAATAGCATCCCTGCCCAGCACCTACGTAGAGAGTGCTTTCAATCTGCCTTGGTTCTCATGCTCACCTGTGGACAGACCACATTTCACAGATTCTCTCATGTCCCCACCTCTGCGTGCCCAGGAGTCCTGTAGCCAGCAGCGATCCTCACCACCACCTCCCGCCCTCCAACCACCAGCAGTAGCAAAACAACCCTTAGTGGCATTCCCAGGAGTAACACAGTTACATAGCATTTATCTATAATAATAAAAGTGTAATATGCTAATTAGACCAGACAGCCAAATGAACTTCCAGATGTCCTTCCAGACGTCCTTCCCAACGACCTTCTGGACAAAGCCAGGGCTGCGAGGGTTGAGCCCCTTGCATGAATTTTGTGCATCGGGCCTCTAGTCTATATATATAAAAGGCTAATATGCAAAGTGTCCCCTCAGGAGTTCGACCGGGAGACCAGGAGTTCGATCGCTCACTATGACATGTATTGACCACCAAGGGGCGGCATGGAACAAAGGAAGGCCCTGGTTGGGCAGCCGGAAGGCCCCGATCTGCCCTGATCACCGGCCAGGCCTAGGGATCATGCACTGGACCTCTAGTTCATAATAAAACAACTTGCTGACAAATGTCCATTCAGAGTGTTAAGAACTTGACGCTGTGTCCCCACAGCAGAGATCTGACTGTTAAAACTTATGTCTTAAAGAAGTACAGGATAGTATTTCCCCTTATCCACAATTTCAGTTACTCAAAGTCTACCATGCTTCAGAAATATTAAATGGAGCCCTAACTGGTTTGGCTTAGTGGATAGAGCATTGGCCCAAGGACTGAAGGGTCCCAGGTTTGATTCTGGTCAAGGGCACATACCTCAGTTGCAGGTTCAATCCCTGGCCCTGGTCAGGGCTCATATGGGAAGCAACCAATCAATGTCTCTCTCTCACATAAATGTTTTTCTCTTTGTCTCTCCCCCTCCCTTACACTCTCTCTAAAAATCAATGGGAAAAAATCTTCAGGTGAGTATTAACAAAAATTTAAAAATTCGTATGTTTTAAATTATGCACTGTTCTAAGTAGCGTGAATAAATCTGCCATGCTGCGGGGAATAAATCATCCCTTTGCCCAGCTCCCCAACCTGAAGTTACTTAGTAGTTGGTCAGTTATAAGGTTGACTACCATGGCGTCACAGTGCTTATGTTCAGGTAAACTTTATTTTACTTAATAATGACCCCAAAGCGCAATAGTAGTAATACTGGCAATTCAGATATGCCAAAGGGAAGCCATAAGTGTCTCCGTGGAAGAAATCCCAGGCCTTTAGTAAAGTCTCTGTGGTAGGAACTGAACTTCCATCCATCCATCATCCATTCACCCAAACCAGCCTGCAAGGGCCCAGACGGGGGTTGGGGGATGCTGGAGCTGAAGAAACAGCAGAAATCCCCAGCCTCAGGCACAGAGGTCCTAGGAATACTTCCCCCAACTTCCCCCAGGGACCTGTCAGAGAGGTGGGCAGGCAGTTTGAGGGTCACCCTGAATGTCTCCAGGGAGGGAAGGAGGCCGAGTGGGGTCGGCACTGGGTCCCCAACCGAGGCTGGGTAGGAGCCTGGAGGGAACAGGGTCCACAGGGGTCAGGCCCCTCTCTTTCTCACCCTCGACTGCGTTTGGGTAGAAGCTGTGATGTGGTGGGGGTCCCACACAGAAGGGGGCGGGGGCTTTCCTGCATACACTATGTGGCTCTGAGCAAGTGAAAGAGGCTGGACAGAATTTCAATGTCTAGACATCTAGATGTCTAGATGCTTTCTAGACATCTTCCGTGCTGTGACCTGAGAATGAGAAGGGCTGACAGGACTTGGAAGCTAAGACAGCCCGATCCACCCGGAAGCAATGGATGCCCTGGCCCACTCCTGGATTATGTAGATCCAGACACCCCAGCCCCAGTCCCATCCAGCGTCCTGCCTGTCCAGCACATCCGGGTTGACACACCCTCTGGCGGCACCTTGAGAAACAGCAAAGGCGGACACGGCATTGGGTAAACTTGGAGAAGGGAGAGCCTTCTGGTGCTTTCCTCCCCGTTGTTTCAAACATCAGATTTGCCTTTCTAAAATGCTGCTTTCAGGCCTTGGCTGGGCAGCTCAATTGGTTAGAGCAGTGGTCAGCAAATTCATTAGTCAACAGAGCCAAATATCAACAGTACAACGATTGAAATTTCTTTTGAGAGCCAAGTTTTTTAAACTTAAACTATATAGGTAGGTACATTGTTATTAACTTAATTAGGGTACTCCTAAGGCTTAGGAAGAGCCACACTCAAGGGACCAAAGAGCCGCATGTGGCTCGCGAGCCGCAGTTTGCCAACCATGGGGTTAGAGCGTCGTCCAGATACACCAAGGTTGCAAGTTCAATCCCTGGTCAGGGCACATACAAGAATCAACCAATTGATGTTTCTCTTTCTCGCTCTCTCCCTTCCTCTCTAAAAATCAATAAATCAATTTTTAAAAAGGATAAACACAGATACACATGCTGAGGCATTTGGAGGACAGCCAATACTGACAGGGCATGGGTCTCTGACCCTTGAGGGAAGGGAAACAACAAAGTGACACACATCCCTTCAAGCTGTAGGCTCCTCCGCCCCACCCCCGCATAAAAGCAGCAAATATAAGCTTGCTGCGCTGAGCAGACAGGGGTTCAAAACAGCTGGGACTTGAGGAGAAACCCTGCAGAAAAGGAGACCAGGATACTAGTCCAAGTCCTCTGAGACTGTGGCCAACCCAAAGCTGCCCAAGCCCGGAAAACTGCAAGAACCAGCAGAAAAGAGCACCTGGAGGATAAGGAGCTGCGCACACATGCAGCAGCCCCTGTGGCAGCCACAGGGAGAAACAGGTTGCAGATCACACCTGCAGAGGTGGAGGCCAAGCAGACAGTGCAGGCTTTCTTCTGAGAGTGCAGGAGGTACACTTTCCAGGAAGACCAGCCACACTCTTGGAAACAGACCAGCTCTTATGAGGCCTAGAAGTAAGCCTTAACCAGGGCCCAGTGATCTGCTGAAAATACCTGTCTGTAAGAATAAAGTCCTGCCCTCTTTGTGAGTACATATCTCCATCCAAATGCCCCCACAATAATTTATCCACAATATTCAACATCAAAAAAGTACAAAGCATGCTATAAAAAGGGACCAGAGCACTGAAAACCAAGAGGAAAAGCAACAGGTACACAGGTGACTCAGATGTAGGAGCTGTAAGATAGAGGCTTTAAAATCACCAACATGCCACTTCCTTCTTGTCACTCCCCTGCTCAAGAGTCTACTATGGCTCCTCATTGCTCCTCAGGGAAAAGGGGGTTGGTCAAGGTCAATACCCTCCCTTGGAAGCAGCTTCCAGGAGGGTATCTGTAGATATTATATGTATATACCTGAGAAACATGTATTACAATTTTTAACAATTACAATATTACAATCACCTATAAACACTTGGGTCATTTGTATGTTTTTTTCCTTTCAGTTATTACTGAAAGATCTTTTTTTTTTTTAATCTTCACCCAAGGATATTTTTCCATTGCTTTTTAGGGAGAGTGGAAGAGAGAGGGAAAGACAGAGAGAAACATTGATGTGAGAGAAACACAGGGATTAGTTGCCTCCTGCATGAGACTTGACCAGGGCCCGGGCTAGGGAGAAGCCTACAACCAAGATACGTGCCCTTGACTGGAATCAAACCCGGGACCCTTTGGTCCACAGGCCGACGCTCTATCCACTGAGCCAAACCGGCTAGGGCACTGAAAGATATTCTATGAATATCCTTGTTCATGTTTCCTGGTGCCCAGACACAAGAAAGTTACCATTCCATGGAGCAGCAGGATCCCTGTGACTTTTTAAAAAATATATATTTTATTGATTTTTTACAGAAAGGAAGGGAGAGGGATAGAGTTAGAAACATCGATGAGAAACATCGATAAGCTGCCTCCTGCACACCTCCCGCTGGGGATGTGCCCGAAACCGAGGTACATGCCCTTGACCAGAATCGAACCTGGGACCCTTCAGTCTGCAGGCCGACACTCTATCCACTGAGCCAAACCAGTCAGGGCCCCTGTGACTTTTTAACTTGCAGACTGCTGACCCCACTAGCAGAGCTTCTGATGCAACAGTTGTGGGAATGGGCTCAAGAATGTGCATTTTAAACAAATCCCCATGCTGTTACTGCTGCCCATCCAGGGACCTCACCTTGAGAAAGCCTGTCTAGGTGCATGCCTGGGATGGAACTGCTGGTCACCGGGTATTGCTCTCAAAAATGCCACATTGTTTTCCAACACATTGTGGTCCGATGTAACTTACCACCCTTGTTAAATTCAGATTCACTATTCCATGGTCTGTCACAGCTCAGCGGTAAATAATGTGAATTTAGGCCATTGTCCTCGACTGACTCAATAGCCCTTGTGGGATGGGACCATGCCTGTCAGCACTCAGAATTTGGGGAAATGTGCCCATTAGTATCAGAGTGGCTACTAGTGACAGTGATCCCACCTGATAAAACAAATGTTTAAGTTTCTCTTACATACATCACAACCACAGTAACATAATCTGGAGACAGTATTGTTCATTATTCCATAAAAGGCTTGGTTTTTGTGGTCCAACTGCCTGGGGTGAAATTGCAACTTTACACCTCTATTTCCCAAACTATAAAGTAGAGATACCTCTTCATTCGAGAGAGAGAGAGAGAGAGAGAGAGAGAGAGAGAGAGAGAGAAAGAGAGAGAGAGAGGCAGCAGGTGTAAAAAGGCCCACTTTACAGAGCAGGAAAGCTGAGGCTTAAAGGAATGATGCTTGCACGCTCACACCCAGGGTTTCTGGCTCAAAGAGCAGAGGTTCAAGCCCATGATTCAGAGAGACCTAAGATTCTAATCCCACCTTAGTCATTTTCTTAGTCTTTCTAAATCAGTGGTTCTCAACCTTCCTAATGCCGCGACCCTTTAATACAGTTCCTCATGTTGTGGTGACCCCCCAACCATAAAATTATTTTCGTTGCTACTTCATAACTGTAATTTTGCTACTGTTATTATTTTAATGTAAATATCTGATATGCAGGATGTATTTTCATTGTTACAAATTGAACATAATTAAAGCGTAGTGATTAATCACAAAAACAATATGTAATTATATATGTGTTTTCCGATGGTCTTCGGCGACCCCTGTGAAAGGATCATTTGACCCCCAAAGGGGTCGCGACCCACAGGTTGAGAACCGCTGTTCTAAATGCTCCCCACTAATGCACACACACACTCCAGATGTTGCAAACATTGTAATTAGCAACTCAGTGCCTGACCCAGGACCTGAGCCAAGGTTACAGGGTGACCACTGCAGTCCTGCCCTCCAGGAACTTGTGCCTAGCCGCAGAGACAGACAAGGGCTCTGGGAGGAGGCCCATCCAAAGTGAGATATGAAAAATAATTAAAGGCTAGCCAGATGAAGGGGGAAAGTGGGAATGGTGTTCCAGCCAGCAGGAGTGACATGTGCAAAGACATGGGAGCAAAGAAAAGTGTGGAGCAAGTCAAGGGCTGATGGGGTGGGATTATAAAGAGCAGGTGCATCGGGTTTCATCTGGAGGCAGAGGGAGCCGCTGGAGAGGCCTCACCCTGGAGTGGTAAGAGTGGAACCAACCTCAGATTACAGAAAGGTGGCTCTGGGTGCCTGAGGGAGGATGGGGCATCAAGGGCAGTGACAGAGCAGAGAGCCAGGGTACAAGCTGGAACTGTGGCATTAATCCTGGTAGGTGGTGATGGTGGCTGGAACCAGAGTCAAAGGAAATGGGGAAAAGGGAAGATTCAGTTAGGAGGCAGAGCTGTGGACAGGAGTCCTGCCCTCTTTTCCTCTCCCCCAATCCCCTTTTCCCTCCTCACCCAGCCTTTCTGCCTTCTTCACCCCCACCTCCTCTCAGCTCTCAACCTGCATTTTCTCCCCTTCTCTCCTGTTTCCCCTCCTGTTTCCCTTCATTTTTTTTTAAAAAAAAAAAAAAAAAAAAGCTTGCCCTGGATAGTGTTTCTAAGTGATTAGAGTTCCAATCCCCAGTCAAGGACATGTACCTGGGTTGCAGGTTCTATCCCCGCCTCCAGTCAGGGAGCATGTGGGAGACAACCAGTTGATGTATTTCTCTTACATCAATGTCTGTCTGTCTGTCTCTCTCCCCTCCCTCCCTCTCTCCCTCCCTCCTTCCCTTCTACTCTCACTGTAAAAGCAATGAATAAAATATCCTCAGGTGAGGATTAACAAAAAACAAATAACAACAATAATATACCTTTATTAAGGTACTAGAGGCCCGGTGCAAGAAATTCGTGCACGGGGGGGGGGGGGTCCCTCAGCCCAGCCTGCACCCTCTCCAATCTGGGACCCCTTGAGGGATGTCCAACTACCCAAAATTCGTGCATGGGAGGGTGTGTCCCTCAGCCCCGCCTCTCCAATCTGGGACCCTTTGAGGGATGTCTGACTGCCCATTTAGCAGGCAGTCAGACATCCCTCTCACAATCCAGGACTGCTGGCTCCAAACCACTCGCCTGCCTGCCAGCCTGATCACCCCTTAACCACTCCTCTGCCAGCCTGATCAATGCCTAACTGCTTCCCTGCCAGCCTGATTGCCCCTAACTGCCCTCCCCTGCCGGCCTGGTTACCCCTAACTGCCCTCCCTTGCCAGCCTGGTCGCCAATAACTGCCCTCCCCTGCTGGCCCAGTCACCCCTAACTGCCCTCCCCTGCAGGCCTGGTCACCCTTAACTGCCCTCCCCTGCCAGCCTGGTCCCCCCCTAACTGCCCTCCCCTGCAGGTCAGGGTCCCCCCCAACTGTCCTTCCCTGCAGGCCTGATCACCCCCAACTGCCCTCCTTTTCAGGCCTGGTCCCTCCCAACTGCCCTCCCCTGCCAGCCATCTTGTGTGTTGGAGTGATGGTCAATTTGCATATTACTCTTTTATTAGATAGGATAATTGAGATGCCACAAAATTCACCCTTTTTTTAAAGTGCACACTTAGGTGAGTTTTAGTATATTCACAAAGCTGTACAGCCATCACCACTACCTAATTCCAAAATGCTTTCATCACTCCTAAAAGAAACTGTACCCGCCCTAACCTGTTTGGTTCAGTGGATAGAGCGTCGGCCTGCGGACTGAAGGGTCCCAGGTTCGATTCCGGTCAAGGGCATGTACCTTGGTTGCGGGCACATCCCCAGTGGGAAGTGTGCAGGAGGCAGCTGATCGATGTTTCTCTCTCATCAATGTTTCTAACTATCTATCCCTCTCCCTTCCTCTCTGTAAAAAACCAATAAAAAATATTTTTTAAAAAAAAGAAAGAAACTGTACCCATTTAGTGGTTACTCCCTATTCTCCCTCCTTCAAGCCCTGGTAACCACTAATCTACTTTATGACTCTATGGATTTACCTCTTCTGGATATTCCATGTAAATGGAACGTGTCAGTCAGCTTAGGCTGCCATAACAAAATACCATAGATTGGGGACCTTAAACAATAGAAATTGATTTTCTCCTAGTTCTAGAACTTGGAAGTCCAAGATCAGGATGCTAGCATGATTGGGTTCTGGTCAGAGCCCCCTTCTTGGCTTGCAGACTCCGCCTTCTTGTGTCCTCAAGGGAGAGATAGAGGGAGAGGGGTCTCCCTCTGATATCTCTTCTTGAGAGACTTCATTTCTTTATATGGCTGAATAAGATTCCACTGAATGCATATACCACATTTTACTTACCCATCATCAGTTAAAAGACATCTAGGTTGTTTCTACTTTTGAACTATTGTGAATAATGCTGCTATGAACAATTGCATACAAGTTTTTGTGTGCACGTTTCATTTATCTTGGGTTAGCTACCCAGAAGTGGCACTGATGAATCATATGGTAATTCTATGTTAATGCCCTCATTTCTTCCCTTGTTCCTTCATTCATTCAGATAACCTGGGGCAAACATCTATGCGTTCATTCAATTTTACTGTGGGCCAGACACTCATATTTGTGGGTGGAATAGTGGCAGGCTGCGCCAAGGAAGAGTTTTCCTGGAGGAGGAAGATGGGGTGAGGAAAGGCCTGCTCTGCTCACCATATCCCAAAATCCTGTTACCCCCAGAACCACCTTTATAATTTGCAAGGTCTATTGCAAAATGAAAACCTGGGCCCCCTTTAAAAAAATGATTAAGAATTTTAAGGCAGAAAGGTTCTAGGTGATTCCACGTGAATGGTCTGGACTGCGGGAAAGTTGATGGAAGCAGGCCACCTATGTTCTACCAGCCTGCGAGAGGCCACCTGAAGTGGGGAGACCTGGCTACCTGGGGTTCGCAGTCCTGAGACACAAACGTTGGGGCTGGGGGGCTAGGAACTGAACTTAAATCTCAACTGGAGGTCTTCGGGCCTGGGAGACTCTTGATGTTCTGGAAAGCTATAAAAAGATTCTTGAAGTTGGAAAGCTGTAAAAATACTCCAAATACCACATTATACCCTTCTGATCATGAAGAGGTTACATAGCGTTAAGCTGATCACATTTAAAAGACACAGAGCTACTGAACCTGACAGAAATAGTTTAAAATGTTAAGCTTTGATATTTGAACTCATTATCTCAAAAATGATTAATTTTGTTAAAGTGATTGTATTTAATAGAGCAGAAGCTCTTTAGTACCGTCCCGGAAGTAGTTTTAAATGTTTATTCTTTGATATTTAACCTCAGTATCTCAAAAATGATTACTTTTTGTACGGTGCTTACGTTTAACAGAACGAAAGCTCTTGAGTCTGACGGAAGCAGTTGAACTCCAACGCGAAACCACCCTCCCTCTGCAAAGTCCCTCTGCAAAGGGCGGCCTCCCACCCAGTACGCAAATCCGCGGTGCGGGAGCTCGGTGCTCACGTGACCACGCGACTCCG
>NW_005356042.1:4289266-4330940 GCF_000412655.1 Myotis brandtii | reverse complement strand
TGTGGCTCGGGGGGCCCTGGAACCCCTCAGAGCCCGAGCTCCCCGCGGCTGCCTCCGCGCCCGGCGGCGGGGTTGATTCTCCTAAACCTGTCATTTCTCTTCCGGGACATTCGCGTGGCACATGTGTGTCGCCCACAAAGGTGGGGTGGGGGGAGTACGTAGGTTCTCCTTGCAGAGGCGGCCTTCCCGGCCCGGGGATGAGCTCTTCGGAACTTTGAGCTTTCTGAGCCTCCTGGAACTTGCTCTCAGCTTCCCAGTGTGCACAGGCTGGAGGTATTGGCTGTGCCCGAGACGCGCACCGCTCTTCAGAATAAGTCACTTCCTTGCCCCTTTGGTTTGGAGCTCAAAGAGTGCCCGTCCTTGGTATAAACTAACTACAACCACGATGCTGGAAGAACCTACTGCCAGGCTTGCTCCTGCTGAAACTTAAGTTTTCCTAAACACTTTATGACAGCCGAGTTTGCTGGGTAGAGTGGTTGATCATTTTAAATACCAGCAAACTCAATTGCAAGAGTAGATCAGTCTTCGCATCCATTTGGGGGGAAAAGAGGGTGTTTGACGTGTCAAGTACTGTTCAGAGGCATAGCAAGGGCTCTCATCATTTCTCCCTTGAGACCTTCTCCCTGTATATCCCTCGGAGTGGTCCTTGCCCGGAGCAGAGGTTTCGATGATCAGGGTGAGCCTGGATGCAGGCTGATTCCCACTTCCAAGCCCTGAGAAGGGATCTTTGCCTGATAATTTTACAGACTGTTATGTGTGGAGCCCAGTCGGCTCTGGTAACCAAATGTGTCCCTAAAGCTGGAACTCTTCTCTGATTTGGGGTGGGAAATGCTCAAACTCTGTAAGAAAGCGTTGTGGAATCATTCCAGAGAGCAAACAGGTAAGCTGTGGCCTTGCTCATGTTTAAAATGTTTTTGCTTTTGTTTTACTTTTTCAACAGCTATAGATCATTTCAAGGTGAGTGCTTCCTCCCTGAGTTTTTTTGGTGTTCAAGCTTAGTTTGGGGGTGGTGTTTTTCCGCAACCTTGCCAGCCTTCTTTTAGATGTTGTATGTACATGACGTTATGAAGCAGAATTTTAACCAGATGTACCAGAACTTAGGCATTCAAATAGGGACTCTTCTATTTAAAATTGTTAGCCTGAAAGGTTATGCTTGTATGTCATTGGTGCTCCTTTGCCAAAACCTCCTGTTTTTGGTAGTAAAATAGGTAAGCCATATGAGAAAATGTATCTTATTTAATAGTCACACCCCATGTTTGACCCAAAATTGTCTTACCTTGGTAACTCACCTCACTTATCAGACCAGGCTCTGAATGTCTTCCTGCAGTTTCTCAAAGTGACCCACCTTGAGAAGAGGAAGATTTGCTGCCATTAAGAGCTCCAAGAGAGGGTTCTGCAGGTTCTAAAGGTTACTCAAAAGAGAAGTTCCCAAAATGTTCTGTACTTTAGCAGTGCCGTTGGAATTGGTTTGCAGCCTCCAGGGTGATTGCTGGGAAATGAGACAGCAGCTGCAATGCTTGAGTTCTGGTATAGTCTTCTAAAAATTAGACACTTATTTCAAATTTATTTCTGGTATGCAACAGGTAGTTTATCAAGTAAAGAGATTTTGTCATTCCTTCATTCAGCAAACATCACTCACCATCTGCCAAATGCAGTAGTCAGTGGAAACACAGTGATGAGTACTTGTTATTCTGTTCTCTAGGCAAGTTCACCATTTTATGGATAAAACAAAAGAATTCGTTCTTTTTTTTAAAAAAAATACATTTTATTGGTTTTTTTTACAGAGAGGAAGGGAGAGGGATAGAGAGAAACATCGATCAGCTGCCTCCTGCACACCCCCTATTGGGGATGTGTCTGCAACCAAGGTACATGCCCTTGACTGGAATTGAACCTGGGATCCTTCAATCTGCAGGCCGACACTCTAGCCACTGAGCCAAACCGGTCAGGGCCGAAAGAATTAGTTCTAAACTTTACCAAGAATCCTCTATTACAGGATGATTGTGTGAGAACAAACAAAAATCTGTGCACCTGGCAGTTAGTGAAGACGTGACCAGAGGACCCTCCATTTCATTGTCTACACTGAATAGGCTGCATGGTTTTCCTAGCACCTGACAGAGAGCATGCACTTAAGAGTTTTGCCAAATTGAATTAATCTCAAATTAACTTAGGACACAGACGCCTAGAGAGATGGTTAACCTGCCCAGAGCAGACCGTGGAACACAAGCCATCTTCTGACCCCCAGTGACTCTCCTCTTCATTGTAGCCAGGTTGACTCGGGTTGCTTCTAATAACAGGGAGATAGATTCTTTGGCACATTTCTCTCTGCAAGATGTTCAACTGTGAGCAGCCTCAGATTATAACTCCCAGGTGACCCCACAGGGCCTCCTAGGGTGACTAGATATCCCCATGTGCCTTGGACAGCCCCTGTTCATGCTTTTTTAAATTGTTAACAGTGCCCCCTTCCAGTCTCAAACATGTTCCAACTTAGACAGTAAATTACATGGGAGCTCTGCTACTAAGTGTCAGATGTTTGCTGAGCCCAGAAACTACAGAAGTGAGTGTGAGCTCTTCCATTCAGACCCTTCATGGGGTACAGGAGGGCCTTCCTACAGACTTTGCAAACACATAGTCTCAGTACAGTATGGTAAGTATGGATACATAACAGAATAATGTACAGTATACTTAGGGCAAGAGTTCTTAATCTGGGGGTCATGGGTGGACCTCAGGAGGTTTTGAATTCCCTAAAATAGAAGATATATTGTGTGTGTCCAGATTTTTCTAGGGAGGGAAGCTGACCCTTCATCTTATTCTCAAAGTAATCCTTGCTCCCAAAGGCTAAGCACTGCTGACAGAGAGAGCACCGAGCCTTGCCTGTTAGTAGCAGGTGCACTCAGGACCTTTGGCCACCCCTGTCTGTTCCGTGCTGAGAACTACCTTTTGAGAGTTGGGAAGTTATCTTTGCATCCTTAGAATGTTGAAGTAATTCCCATAGTTCAAACTGTGGAGGACATTCCTATGTAGTTTAAGTATCTAAGATTCAAACTTCAGCCAAGTTTAAAATCATAAAATGGTGTCATAGATTGGATCTCCATATGGTCATCACTATTTTTTAACTAGTAGTCTGTATCAATAAGTTAACTTTTACTTTTATATGAAAAGGTGTGTTTTGGTTCAAGAAGGGCTATGATAGGAGTATAGTTGGATCAGCACAAAACTTTGGAAGGAAGAAAAGAAAAGCAGGCAAGATCTACTGGTGCAGTAGAAGTCCACAGCTAATGTGTGAGCTGTGTTCCAAAAAAGAATTTATAAAATCAATTTGGAACTCGGGTCCCATTTTCCTATAGGAACAATGGCAAAAAATGGGGGTTAGTTCCCAGGCAGGGAGCAGAAACTCATTTCCTGCAGAGTCTAGGGCTCTGGGACTGAGTACTTGCTTGAGGTGCAGCTCTAAGTTGCAGTCTTGGGATAGCCATTCAGTGGCTAGGTAGCCTTGGTTTCCTTATCTATGAAGGGGACCATCACTTATTTGGAAGGTTGATGTGAGGAAATTGATCAAGCACCTGACACAGAGTAGTGGTCTCTCAGTGGACAGTGGTAGCTGTTGAATTTTTGCAGAAGTTTTTTAAATAATAGAGTCTTGCATTAAGTAGATTCTCAGGTATTTGCTGCATGAAATAGTGAATGAATTACTCCTGAATGTAAGAGACCTGAACTGAACCTGACAGGGGTGAAAGGAGTATGGCTATTGGAAGTTGAGGATTGCCTTTACTCACCTTCACATTAATTCAGTTTAAATTAAAACCTGCTGGGCAGCCCTGGCTGGGTGGCTCAGTTGGAGTGTTGTCCCGTATACAAAAAGTTTGGGAGTTCAGTTTCTGGTCAGATTGCATACAGGAGGCAACTGATAGATGTTTCTCACATGAATGTTTCTTTTTCTCCCTTCCTCTCTACAAAATAATCAATAAAGACATATCCTCAGGTGAGGATTAAGAAGAAAAATGTACCAGGCACATTATCAGGCTCATGTCATCTAATTGTTGCAATGGTCTTGTACAGACCATTATCCCCATATTTGAGATGAAGAAACTGGGGCCTGTCGAGTTTACATAATTTCCCCCAAGATCCTTAAAGCTAGGAAGCAATATAGCTGGGGGTTCAAGTTCTACCTCAAAAGTGCACACTGTTTGCACTAGCCCATGTACCCCTGCAAAGATACAGTGTACCAAGAGATAAAGTCCCATGTTACTTGCTCACTTCTTGGATTATTTGAAGTTTGGCCCTCTTTTTTCATTTCTTACTCTAATGTAAAAAGCAATTTGGATTGGATCTAATCGAACAATGAAACCAAAACAAACCATTTTGCACCTGGGCCCAGGAAGAGGGCTGTTATCAGGTTATGAGAGTTTGTGGCTGTGAACAGATAGTATGTTGCAAGGCCAATCACAGGCTTGGGGCAGGAGGAGGTTCTGCAGAGTATTAGTTGTGTGGTTTTTTAAAAAAACTAGTTTGAAAGGAATTCAATTTTGGTTGATTCTGAGGTAGCTTTGTGTCAAGGTCGCCATTAGACTATAAAGTATGAAAATCAGGATTTGGTTTCAAGTAGTGATGTATAGGTTCAGTAATCAGTTTCATGTGACTGGCTGCCTACAAGGTACCAGGTGCTAGCTTAAGCAGCTGGGGAGATGAAAGTCCCTGCCCTTCTGTGAAGATTTCTTATATACAGTGTAACAAAAAGTATACAGAGATAGGCATAGGGTATCATGCACAAAGGAAAATCTTAGGTGTTTTATTAATATCATTAACCAAGGGACCAGCTGCCTGCCTATGGCCCTTGGCTGATTGCTGTAAACCTCCCCCTCCCCCCCCCCGAATTCCCTGTCTAGAACAGTTAAGAGTATAGGGGGGCTTTAACAGCCAGCCCTCTCCTTGGTAGCTTTCTCATCTTTGCTGATGCCCTGGACTATAGAAGTGTGCTATGTGCAATGACAGGCTCTGTCTGCACAAGGAGGCCGGGAAGTCACAGGAGTAGTCTTGAATTTTCATTTTCAGCAGAATATATCATACAAGAACTAACTTTTTAATAATTTTTTCCAAAGTTCTACCTCTGGATAGCGTAGTTTGAAGACTAAAAATTGAATCATTTTCAAAACTACATATTTAAATGACAGAATGAATTGATTGGTTCATAAATTTCTATTACTGCTAACCACTTAGTTTATTTATGGAGTGATGAATTATAAGTGATTTGTCCTAATGTGTGCTAAATTACAATAATTTACATTAACAGCCCAAAAGGGAGAACAAGAGGGGAGCATCTGTAATACTCTCGACAATAAAGAATTTTTTAAAAAAGCAACAGGAAAAGATTTTCCTGATAAATGCAAAAAAAAAATAGCCCCCAGAAAAACAACTGTAGGTTTAGTTAATGTAATTACATACAGTAATTATATATTTAAGGTTTGCAAGTATATATGTGTGTATGTTTCCAGATCTTGCTGAGATGTCAAGCTGCATGGCTGTGACATACATTATTTTTTTATTGATTTCAGAGATGAAGGGGGAGAGAGAGAGAGAAAGAAACATCAGTGATGAGAGAGAATCATTGATTTGCTGCCTCCTGCATGCCCCACACTGGAGATCGAGCCTGCAACCCAGGCATGTTCGCTGTCCAGGAATCAAACCATGATCTCCTGGTTCATAGGTTGATACTCAACCACTGAGCCACGCTGGCTGGGCCATACATTATTTTAAATTAAAAAATTTGAAAAATCAAGTGGCCATTTAACTTTTCACTATTACTAATATTTCAAACTAACTCAGTGGTGGTGACTTGCTATACCTTTCATTGGTGAATGGTGTTTGCTTATAGACTGTTTGGTGTTGGTTTCATGCACTCACACTCTTACTCCACCTTGTACAATCTGTGTTTAAAACAAATGGAATAGCCTGGCGGTATGGCTCAGCAGTTGGACATCAACCACAGGAACTAAGAAGTTGCTGGTTCGATTCTTAGTCAGGGCACTTGCCCAGGTTGTGGGCTTGATCCCCAGCATGGGTGTGTGCAGGAGGCAGCTGATCGATGACGTTATTCTCTCATCAATGTTTCTCTCTATCCCTCTTCCTCTCTCTCAATAAAAATATGTTTTAACAAAAATGGAACAATGTACTGTCTTTGCACACTGAGGTGGGAAAACCAGAAAATATTCACTTTATAATTAAATCTAGATTAGTACAATAGAAATGAAATCTAAAAATGACATGTTAGTCTTTTGACAGAAACTACAGTTGACCCTTGAACAACTCTGGGGTCAGAGGTGCTAACCTCCTGAGCAGTCTAAAAGCCAGGGATAACTACAGTCAGCCATTTATATGCTCAGATTCCCAACCGCAGAGTTAATCCTTGAACGCTGTGGGTTTGAACTCCATGGGCCAATTGAAAAAACCCACATATAAGTAGACCTCTGCAGTTCAAAACCATGTTATTCAAGAGTCAACTGTACTTAAATATATAAAATGTTCTGCAAGAGTTCTTTCCCACAACATATCTGTATTAGAACAGTGGATCTTGACTTTCCTGTGAGAATCACAGGGTACATGAATACCTTCTTCCGGGGCCTCCATTGGCAGCTCCAATATATAGGTCTGTGGTGAGGCCCAAGATCACACCAAGTGTATCTGATGAGGAAATCAAGGCCATATTTCGAGACTTGCATTTAGGAACAGGAGACAGCCTACAACCTGGGGACTCTTATTAAAGATAGGCCAGGTTTCTGTTATAAACCCTTCTGTTACAGACTCCAGAAAAAATGGTTAGATGCATGCCTTCAGCTTCGCTGCTTTATTCCATAATGCACATTTTCTTGAATTTCATCAGCAGTCTAAGAATCAAAAAGGCTATCCCCTTGCAATGCATATCTTATCACTCATTTTCCATACTTTCTATTAACTGTTTGAGTTGTACTAGTGAGAAGAAGTACATCAGGTACCTTCCTGCCAGATTGCTGCAGATATGAGGTACTTAGCACACAGCTTAGCAAGCACAGTTCATCCTCGTTAAGATGCTGTGTGTGGTAGAACAGCTAGCAGTAGTGGTCTGTGAAGTGGCGACGGGTTTGGAGGAGTTGTGCAGGACCAAGCAAAATGCAGATCCTGGTCCCCCTGCAGGTCAGGAGTAAGTGTGGGGGCGGAAAACCAAGGCAAGACTCAACTTTACGTTTTGATAAATTATATGAATTCATCTTCTCTCTTTTTTCCCCCCCCCCTCCAGAACTGTGGGTACCGATGGATGTGGCTGAGAGCCCTGAACGGGACCCTCGCTCTCCAGAGTTCGAAGAGGAGGAGCAGCAAGGACTCTTGGATGGTGACATTCTGAGAGAACGTGGGTCTGATCAGGATTTGGACAAAGCTGCAGGGAGGGCTTCTGATTTGGAGGATGAGGAAAATGCTGCCCTGGGACTGAGCCAGGAGGAAGAGGAAAGTCGCTCTGATGAGGAGGATCAGGACCAGGACTCTGAGCCTCAGGAGCTGAACAGGGGCCCTACGAGCCCCCCTCATGCAGAGGAAGGGGATGGGGGGGAGGAAGACCGCACAAGTGATCTGAGGGACGAGGCCTCCTCGGTCACCAGGGAACTGGACGAGCATGAGTTAGACTATGATGAGGAGGTCCCCGAAGAGCCAGCCCCCACTGGGCAGGAGGACGAAGCAGAGAAGGCTGGGGCAGAGGAGGATGAGGAAAAGGGAGAAGGAGCTCCCGAGGAGGAGGGAAAGGCCGATGTCCACAGTGTGGAAGAAAAGGAGCCCCTGGAGGCAGCCAAGGAGAAAAAAAAAGAGGATGACGACGGAGAGATTGATGATGGGGAGATCGATGTGAGTATCCCTGGGTTGCAAGTGCATGTAGATAGAGCCCAGAAGGACTTCTTGCCACCAGCCACACCGTGGCCTGGTGCCAGGAGGAGAGCTCTTCATAGGATTAACTTAGCCTCATTTCAGAACAAGGAGGTGGGATGGAGGAGTGCAGGAAAATGAGAGGATTGTCTGGGAGCAGTCGCCATGGTAATTAGGAAGTGCTAAATTCAAAGAGAAGTGGTCTAGATTCAGAAAACTTCTGCCAGTTGGTAGCTGGCAGAATTTCCATGGACCCTCACTCATCTATCTGGTGCTATTGTATTAGAATGCCTGGCCCAAATTTTTTAAGTTTTGGATTTTTTTATTATTATTCATTTCAGAGAGGAAGGTAGAGGAAGAGAGAGATAGAAACATCAATGATGAGAGAGAATCATTAATTGGCTGCCTTCCCCCCCCCCCCACTGGGGATCAAGCCCACAAACCAAGCATGTGCCCTTGACCGGAATCTAACCCTGGACTCTTCGGTCCATAGGCTGACGCTCTATCCACTGAGCCAAATCAGCCAGGACAGTTTTGGATTTTTTTTAACAAGTGAAGAGGAAATTTCTCCTTTTCTCTTTGCTATCTTTAAATCCTATTTGAGTTGACATTCAACCAGAACCATCATGAATCTTTGGTCCTAATCAGGTTCTTGAGACTGATGAAAAGATTCAAGAGGCTTCCTTCAGTTTTGTCTAGGCATTTTTATCTTTGTCCCACAGCTTGTCCTCTGGTGAGGGTCCCAGCTGGGCCAAATAAGACCCTCAGGATTGGATAAAATGGGGTTCTACACCAGAACACCTCAGGTTTTGATCAGGCTATCACACTTTTTTATAACTTATTTAAATCTAGCCTTCAGGTTCAGGAAAAGGTAAGATTGGTAATATATCTTAGATATGGGTAGTTTGGGGTTTTATCACAGATAAGCCTTTTGAAAGAACTTTAATCATGATCTTTAAGAAGTTGAGTTTTGGGGCAAAGAGTCTGAAGTTTTTAAATTTCCCCAGGGAAGGAAATTCTGCTTATCTAAGAGTCATCACATTGACAGGTGTGTAGAATATCTCTCAAATGTTTTGGGTTGGGAGGGAAAAGATTACTAGTTAAATACTTAACCACAGGTTTACTGTAAGTACCACACTTCTCTAATAGCGTGTGGTGGTGACCATGGAGTGCCTAGTGAATTTGTAGGGTTTTAGATGTTGCTTATCTGACTTTAGTTCATAAGAACAGAACTTTACAGGGCATGTGTGGGGTTATAAGCTTAGAATTTTAGATTTTTTTTTATCATCTCATAACTAAGTGTAATCTCCTGAGTTAATAATAATCTTTGTTTAATCTTTATTTTATTTTAATCTTTATATTATTTATTAAATACATAATCTTTATTTTTTTTCATCTTCACCCGAGGACATGTTCACTGATTTTTAGAGATAGAGGAAGGGAGAGAGAAACATCAATTCGGCTGCCTCCCTCACATGCCCCAACAGGGAATCGAACCCACAACCCAGGTGTGTGCGGTTGGCTGGGAATATAACCCACAACTCTTTGGTGTACAGGACAATGTTCCAACTAACTGAACCACCTGGCCAAGGCTATTATCTTATTTAAAAGGGTGTTGTTGGAACATTATCATGCAGGTTCCCTTAGGTTTTGCCAGCTATACTTCCCTTCCACTTTGGGAAAGTTCAGTTCTGTCACAGAGTTGGCAAAGGGGAACATGGTGTCATGACACTCAAGTTGATCAATGTGGATGAACTTTTGACCAGTAAATGGTCATTGGTTGAGATTGCTTGTGAATTTGGTGTTTTAGCCACTAGGGAATGTTGGAGAGCTCTAGATTGTGGCCTAAGGGATCTGGACAGTTCATTTCCCATTAAGAGAGGACCAGTCATGAACTCGCTTTGCTTCAACTGTTGAATAAGTATTTTTTTTTAATCTTTATTGTTGAGATTATTACAGATGTCCCTCTTTTTTCCCCCCATTGCCTCCATCCACCCAATTCCTGCCCCAGGTCTTTGCCACCCTATTGTCTGTGTCCATAAGTAATGCATATATGCATATAAGATCTTTGTTTAATCTCTTCCTGCCCACCACCCGCCTCCCTCATCAGGCTGTTCCATTTCCATGTCTCTGATTCTATTTTATTCACCAGTTTATTCTGTTCATTAGATTTCTCATTCATTTATTTTGATTTTTAGATTCAGTTGTTGATAGGTTTGTATTAGTTGCCATTTTGTTGTTCATATTTTTTTTTCTTCTTCTTCCTCTTCTTAAAGAATACCCTTCAACATTTTATATAATACTGGTTTGGTGGTGATGAACTCCTTTAGCTTTTTCTTGTCTGTGAAGCTCTTCATCTGATCTTCCAGTCTAAATGATAGCTTTGCTGAGTAGAATAATCTTGGTTGTATGTCCTTGCTGTTCATCACTTTGAATATTTTTTACCACTCCCTGCAGTTTCTGTTGAGAAATCAGCTGACAGTCAGATGGGCATTTTCTTGTATGTAACTAAGTGCTTTTCTCTTGCTGCTTTTAAGATTCTCTCTTTGTCTTTAGCCCTTGTCGTTTTAATTATGATGTGTCTTGGTATGGTCCTCTTTGGGTTTCTCTTGTTTGGCATTCTCTGTGCTTCCTGGACTTGTAAGTCTATTTCTTTCACCAGGTAGGGAAAGTTTTCTGTCATTATTTCTTCAGATAGGTTTTCAATATCTTGGTTTCTCTCTTCTTACACCCCCATAATGTGAATGTTGGTATGTTCGAAGTTGTCCCAGAGACTCTTTACACTATCTTCATATTTTTGGATTTTTTTTCTTTTTGCTTTTCTTGTTGGGTATTCTTTGCTTACTCATATTTCAAATCATTGATTTGATTTGCAGAATCCTCTAGTCTACTGTTGATTCCCTCTAAATTATTCTTTATTTCAGTCGGTGTATGTTTAATTTCTTAATTTTTTTTTTTTTTGGAGGTTTCTAGAAGATTCTTGAGTAACCTTATAACTGTGGTTTTGAACTCTATATCCAGTAATTTGTTTTCTTCCATTTCTTGCACTTGTGACATGTTTCTTTGTCTCTGCATTTTGGCTGCTTCCCTGTGTTTGTTTCTGTGTATTGGGTGAAGCTGCTATGTCTCCTTCAGTTGGTAGAATGGTCTTGTGTAGTATGTGTTCTATAGGGTCCAGTGGCTCAGCCTCTTCAGTCATCTGATCTAGGCACTCTAGATGTGCCCCTTTGTGGGCTGTGTGCACGGTCTTATTGTAGTTGAGCTTTGATTGCTGTTGGTGTCACTGGGAGGAATTGACCTCCAGGCCAATTGGCTGTGAGGACCAGCTGCGACTACAGTGGGAGAGCTTTTGTGCAGGAGACACCTCTGTGGAGCAGGACTTGCTTCAGTGGGGCTTTGGTGCTCACTGAGTCTGCCCCTTGACTGTGTTGCTTATGGATGTGTAGAGTTGTAATCTGGTATGGTCTGGTACTAACTGCTAGGTACACGGGCTCTTAGGTTTCCAGGATGTACAAAGTCAGCTTCCTGACCCAGCTGCAGGAGATTTTAGCCAGGGTGACTAAAATCCATTCATATGCAAAAGCTGCTGCACGCAGCTTGGGTGGGGTTGTAAATTGGATGAGGCAGGGTCTTAGGGAGTCACCAGGGCGGAGCAAACAGAAATGGCTGCCAGTCAACTCTGTGACTGGGGAAGTCCCAGCATAGGAACAATGATCCCTGTGAACACCTCTGTCTAGGACAGTGATGGCGAACCTTTTGAGCTCGGCATGTCAGCATTTTGAAAAACCCTAACTTAACTCTGGTGCCATGTCACATATAGAAATTATTTGATATTTGCAACCATAGTAAAACAAAGATTTATATTTTTGATATTTATTTTATATATTTAAATGCCATTTAACAAAAATCAACCAAAAAATGAGTTCGCATGTCACCTCTGACACGAGTGTCAGAGGTTTGCCATCACTGGTCTAGGAGAAGGCCGACCCAGAGTTCCTGCCCCGATGCCAGATAATCCAGTCCTCTTCATATGTGTCTGTGTTCCCCAGAGCCTCGCCCTGGTGCTGGAGCTCAGAGGAAGCAGGACCTTGTAAGTTCAGTTCATGGTGCCAGCCTTTTTGAGAGGAACAGCTGGGTCTCCAGCAGCCTTGGTTCACTGAGCCCCAATCCACACTGGTTTTTACAGCCCAGAGTTGTTCTTACTGCCGTGAGCTGGTGGTCTGGTGTGGGGTTGGGACCCCTTGCTCCTCTGGGCGGCCTCCCTCCACAGAGAAGATCTCCCTCCCAGTTAAAAAAGCTACACACGTGGGTGTCAGACCAGCCCATTCCTCACCTTCTACCAGTCTCCACGTGCTTCCTTCTTTACTTCTCTAGTAGGACTTCCATTCAGCCAGCTTTCCAGCAGTTCTGGATGATGGTTGTTCTGTATTTTAGTTGTAATTTTGATGTGGTTGTTGGAGGCAGCGAGTACAGGCGTTTACCTACACCACCATCTTGTCCTTCTGAGTAAGTTTTAAGAGGAAATTTATCTACTCTTCTGTCTTTCCGTGGCCGTATGGGGTCAAGTGTCTCCCTGCTGGTCCCAGGGGACTTTGGCGTCATCCCACCAATGGGTTTTTCCACTGCACTTAGATGTGCTGGTGTGGGACATTGAGTTGAATTGAGCTGTCCCTGAAAAACACGCATCCTCCGGAGATTTGTTTCCCCTAGAAACAGCATGTGAAATAAAAATTCAGTTTGGTTTCTTACCCACTCAGATCCCATGGTTGATGGGTTGGTTTGGCTTGTTTTGCCCTGCATGACACCCTTTCGTAAGGGGCCCTACACGTGGAAATAGTCTGCTGCTGAGGAGACCTTGAGAACATAGTTTCTTTCGGTCGCAGGAGGCAGTTTCCATCCCATACCCCAGACTGTGCCTCCTACTCAAGTCACCCCTGCAGGTCTGTTTTCTTGGACACAGCACCAGTAGGCCCAACTGTGTGCCAGCCTCGTCCCAATGCCCTGGGGATAATGACAGGTTAGAGCAGAGTCTCCCCCCAACTCAGGGACAGGCAGACCTCACCACGGGGAGGCACTGGTGACTTGGGCCCTCACAGCAGCACACCTGGCCTGCAGTTGCCCAGCTTCTTTCCAGGATCCTCCCTATTCTTTAAGTGTTGGTGTAAATGTCACCTCCTTAACATAGGCTCTACCTCCTGCCCCTGCCTCTCTGTTGCACCTGGCACCTTTATTGTACTGCTACAGTTAAATTAACTGGGTCATTAGTATGTTTGTTCCTGTCACTTCCCACCTCTCTCTTCCCACCTCCAGGAACACAGTTCCCTACTTCTGGGACCTACTGGGGTGGCTTCCTCAGTATCCCCAGGACCTGGTACATTGTAGGCAGCCAGTAACTGCCTTCTGAGCAAATAGAGAAACCTGCTGCTTAGGGGTATGTTTAGTTTGAGTGCCGTTGAGATGTAGAGTGGCAGTGGGCAGAAGGTTTACACCGGAGAGCCATTCTCATAGAGAGGGCAGTTTAAGCGCTGGTTGTGGGTGACCAGCACCAGCCCTAACCACCATTGGGAAACCCAGTGTTAGTCACCTATCAGCTTGTACATCAGAATGACTGTTGCTGATTCGTTTTTCCTGCTCTCTGTCTGCCAGTTTTAATCCTTCATTTCCTGTCACATCTCTGCTTGAGTGTGTGCCCTGTGTCCCTACAAGCACACTATCCTCTTTCTTTCCCAACATGCCCTGTCCCCAGCCCCAGCTACATTTCTCTGACAGAGCAGGGAACAAAGGTGTGTACCTGGGTCCATGAACAGCCTACTTCTGGCAGGCCTTTGGTCTGGTCCCCTTTAGTTTTAAATCTCTACAGAAAGTAACTTCTGGTCCTAATGGGAACTATACATTACAGAGGGCTTTTTCCTGGTGGCTTTTAAGCGCAGCTCTGCTATCAGGGTGAACCACCTGGATATTATGGGGAGGAAATGTGCATTCAATGAGGCCCCTGAGAGGTTCCGTGCACAGTAGGCGTCCTGCCAGCGGGCTGAATCGAGAGGTTCACTCACGGTTCAGAAGGCCCCTTCTGCACATGTGGCTGCTCCGTCTCCTCCCTCAGTGTCTGGCCCTGCGTTGCTGGCAACAGCTGGGTTTGAAGAGTCTAGAACGCCATGCCACATATCCTCCTATAACTGAGGAGCTCTTCCCTTCTGTCAGGTGCATTGTCCTGCTTTTCTCCCTTTACATTGTGGGTCACTGGGACAAGGTGAACTGATTTGGGGGGAGTCACCCCCACCCTCCCCAACTTTTCCACTCTTGGAAGCTTCCTTGATAGTGCTATGAATTTGTACAATAAACCCTTCTGCATCTCTGGTTAGTCTCTCACCAGAATCATTTCTTCCTTTTGGGTTTGATGAATGGATCACATGACCTTTGTGGGTCGTTGATTCACCTTTACAGACGTGTCTTCCTACCTATAGTCTGTCCATCCTCTCCTTGGCTTGTTTATGTAGTTCTGTTTTTATATCTTACTTGTCAGTCAGTTAATAGAACTTTGATCATCTGGAATGTATCATCTCCTTGGGGTGTATGTTTTGTTCTTTTTATCCAAGATTCTCATACTGGTGGGGTGGCCTCTCAGAGACAGAAGGACATTTCCTGAGTGGATAGTCCACGTGACTCCTTGGTCAGAAGTGTTAGCTCTCAATCTACCCACATACAAAAAATACCCCCTTTTGACGCATCTCCCCACAGAAAGATTACTGTGACTGTTCAGGTGCTGCTTCAGACCACACTGTATCATCTTTCTAAAATCAAAACATTTTGAATTCCCAAAACATCTGGCTGTGAGGTTTTGGGGTAAGGGATTATAGACCTGTATTGTTACCCCATTTTACAGATGCAGGATCCAGGGTGTAAGGACATTGCGAGTGACAGTGTCCAGGTGGTGCCTACGTCTCTGTTCTGGTGTGTGTGTGGATATGCCAAATCTGCTTCTGTGCACAGCAGCACCGTGTGGTGACCATGCCCTTATCTTCCATTGCTATGGGAGCTGCCCTGTTGGAAACCAGTTCTTACATGAGTAATATATAGGCTTTTTTTTAAAAGGAAAATAAAAACCTGCTCAAAGAAGAAAGCAAAAACAACTTATGCTACCATTGCTTAGAGATAATTGTATTTTGGCACATTGTCTCTGAGGTATTTTTCCATTAAAATAGTGATTTCTAATTAAGTGCGCACTGTTCATGTTTTATATAAGGCACGTGAGCTCTCTGAATGCATCCCTGTTCTGCTAGAGGAAATTGCCATACCATCAGAATTTGAACTCAGGCCTTTCATCCAGTCATACGTATTTTATAAAGGCGTTAAAGTTGAATGTGCCCTGTGCATATTGACCCTGAGAAAGTGCTGATAGAGGTATGCCAATGAGCCATGGAAGTTCCTTAGATTTGTAAACTGTAGAGGGCTTTGCACATTCCCCCAAGTTAGATATCTGTACCATTTTAGCCATGGGGGTGATGTTTGCTGAGAACTTCACAGGCACTGTCCTTATCATTGACCCACCAATTTGCTTCTGGCTGGACCACTAAGACCTCTCCTTGTCCTCTGCTATCTGCTGCCTCTGCTCTAGGTCACAAGATCAGGAGGCCTGAAGTAATTCCCAGACATTATTTGATGTAACAGCCCTCAAACAATGAACATTGTGAATTTGTCTGTAGAGATCCCTTTCTTGAGTTGTATTTGCATGAAACTCTTAAGATTAAGAACTCGTTTTAATCATCTGTCACTTGGAAAAGTCATGTTAAATGAATGGTTGGTTGAAAATTCAGGATATTATATTGTTGAGTGATTTATTGATTGTTTTTTGTTTTTTAATTAAAATAGAGACCATAAATGCAGCAAACTAGTGTGTACAGCCCTTTGTTTATCCTGGCAGGTGTGGGGATTAGATGACAGTGTTCTCTATTCATTGGTTTGACATTATATTGTGTGCTTTACTGTGCATTTCTAGATCTGTTTACTGATTGTTTTTAGAAGCTGCATATACTCCTTATGGTTCATGTGACTGCTTACCAATCTTAAGTTGGGTAGGTGGTTCTTCTTTTTGCTCTTGCAAATATTGAAAGTAACGCCTTTGCAGAAACACATACCTCTTTAAATCTGATCTAGTATACTACTATGATCCTGACTTTGAAAAACTATTATTCTACACTCATTATTTCACTCCCATGCATTAATTTTTAGAAGATTTTAATGGGTTCTAACCTATCAAAAGGGCTTTGTATTTTTAATGAGAACAGAGAGAATCTGCTTTAAACTTAGAGTTCATGTGAAATACCACATTAAGGCTTTAGGATAGTAATCATTACTATGAGAAAATAATAAGCAAATATTAAGACTTAAAGAAATTCTAGGGTTGGAGAAGATGGGGAGATGTTCAGGAGGTACGAACTTGCAATTATAAGATAAATTCTAGGGACCTTAAAAAAGTGAATGTGAATAAATTTAATCTTTAAAAAAAATCATTCTGTTGGCTCTCTTATGGGATATAACAAGTATCTATTCTTTCTGTTACAAGATGCTTTTTAATAACTCAGATTTTCAAGGCAGAAATTATATATCTATTATTTAAGCTTTAAAAATAGTCATCCTAGCCCTGGCTGGTTTGGCTCGGTGGATAGAGCATCGGCCTGAGGACGGAAGGATCCCAGGTTTGATTCTGGTCAAGGGCACATGCCCGGGTTGTGGTCTCGATCCCCAGTGGGGCGTGTGAGGGAGCCAGTCAATGATTCTCTCTTATCGATGTTTCTCTTTCCCTCTCCCTTCCTCTCTAAAATCAATAAAAATATTTTAAAAAAATAGTCATCATAAATCCAGGGTTTGACTTTAGCATTTCTGCATTCAACAGATACTTTTTATTTACTATGAGCCCAGCACTATGCTTGGACCAGCAACACATAGTGAGCAGACAGACACAGTCCTGTGAGCTCCATTGAGCGGGCCATGATGGTGGTGACCAGTGCTACAGGAGGGGGCTGTGGGGACCATTGTGAAGGGAGATGGGTTCCCTGAGGAAGGGGACTCAAGCTGCAATCTGAGAGTAAGATGTGTTAAGAGAGGAGGGAAGCCTTGGCCAGTGTTGCTCAGTGATAAGACCTTAGGCCTGCTCACCCAAGGGTCGAAGGTTTGATTCCCAGTCAAGGGCATGTACCTGGGTTGCAGGTTTGATCCCCAGCCCCAGTCAGGGTGCATGCAGGAGGCAAACAATGGATGTGTCCCTCTCACATTGATTTTTCTCTTTCTCTCTTTCTCCCTCCCCTCCTCCCTTCCTCCCACTCTCTAAAAATCAATGGAAAAAATCCTTGGATTTTTAAAAAACAAAAAAAAAAAAAAAAGAGGAGGGAAGAATATTGTCTGCTTGGATTTTGAAAAGATCACTGTGCATTGTGGGGAGTGTGTGGGAGAGATTGGGGGGATACCAGTTAGGGAGTGCTTCCCCTGACCAGGTGAGACTGGGTCATATTCTGGAAGATGGTGGTGCTACAGGAGATGGGGTGAGTGACCTCCAGAACTCTGCCCTGTGGGACCCCTTGGATTGATTACACTAGGGCACTCTCAGACAGGCTGGGATGTTTCATCCTAGACAGACCAACAGAGATATCGCAGGGCAACTGGATACCTACTTGGGCTGGGGGTGACCCTGGGGTGGGGGGTGGTCTCATCTGAGAGGCACAAGTGAGCAGGAGTCTACAAGTGACCAAGGGGAGTAGGTGGAAGTCTGTGCAGGTAGGTCAGTGGTGACAGGCCCTGCGGTAGGGGGCGCTGGGGAGGGCACAGAGCAGTGGTCCAGGTTGTGGCTGTTCTTTAGGGTTGGAGTTAAGCTCCCATGTTATTCTAAAGTTTGAAAACCAAGATTAAGAACTCTGGACTGAGAAGGGCCTAGGTCTGAGATGAAAGGTGGGTTCACAAAACTGGCGAGGTGGCATTGCCAACCTGAGTCACCTAACTTCCCTCCTCCCTACCCCCCAGACGTTTAAATAAGAGGAAGTTAGTATTGAATTTTAAGGACCTACGATATTTTATTCTAAATGTACAAAATATTAAAAACCTAAATGTAGCCATATCCTGCCCGGAATTGGTAATTAAGAGAAATATAACGAAACCCAGGTTTGGCCCATGGGTTACATGCTTATTAGTGTCTTTACTCGGTATTCTTTCATGGAATTCCTCAGCCTTATAGGTAAGCTTTGAGATTTCCCATTGTGTGGGTGAGGAATCTGAGGTTTGGAAGATGAGCATGAATGAATTGGTGAGTGGCCCAGACATGGTCTTATGACAGTATCCTTTCTGGTTTGGTGAAAACCATGCCTGCTGGAAGATACCCCTCCTGCCTCTTCCCTCGTGTTAAGATGATTCCCTCTGCAAGTCACATTGTCCTCTGTTTCAGGATGATGATCTGGAAGAGGGCGAAGTAAAGGACCCCAGTGACAGGAAGGTGAGGCCTCGTCCCACCTGCCGATTCTTCATGAAAGGTAATTATCAGAGTGAGGGGCCTTTGCATGGCCCATTTGTGTGGCCTCGGCTTTTTCTGGGACTGTAGTGGTGGTTCAGCCTTGTCGAGTGCCCTGGAGCCTGTGTTTGGCTATTCCTGGGGTCAGAGTATGACCGTTTGTGGTGGCAGTGGTGGTGGTGGTATTGATGTGAAGCAATAGATTCTTTTATTTGTCCTTTAATCACTTGAATGACTAATTCAGAGGGGAGCCAGTCTAGTCATTTTCACACTTGTGGTTCCAAACCCAGTTGTTTATAACAGACCCATGACTTTAATGTAGACAGTACCAGTCATTTTTCTAAGTGGTTCTTTTTATAAGGCCAAGTGCCCTAAGTACCAGTTTTGACATTTCCCCACCTCTATAAGGAAAATTACCACTCTTCCGCAAGATGAATTAGAAGTATATACTTCATTTGAAATGGATTTCTAAATAGCCAAGGGATGGCCTCTGAAAGCAGCAAGGCTCTCTCTCCTGAAAAGTAAATGATGTGAGTCAAGAAGCAGTAACAGGTGGCAATATGATAAAATCTTGTTGAAAAGTCTGGACTAAAGTCTTGGGAGATTTGGAAATGGAAATGAGACTTTCCATTCTTAAGGTTTCTTTATATGCAGCAGTAGTTTGGGTATGTCTTGTAATTTAGCATTTTCCTTGGATAGGTAGGAAGATGCTTTTCTCTTAATTTTACTCTGACCCTTGACTTTGCTCACTGACCCAGCCTGCGTGTACCGTCTAAAGTTCACAAGAGCTTCCTGTACTTCTTTTCCAGATGTTGTGACACCATTATCCACTCTTCTTCCACCAATATCAAATTCCATACCATTCAGAGACCAGGTTAAAGGTACAAAATATACAATATTCACTCTCTTTAGTCCCTCAAAGTCCCCCTGCTCCAGAGGCCAGACTTCTTTCTCTTGGACCCAAAGTACTACTGTGAAGTGAAAAGGAAGGGGAGGCTTGCAGGGGCAGAGAGCCGTTGTGAGCCTTAATAATTAGAGGCGTTGATGAAGCTCGAGGGAGCTGTGCGCTGACCGAACGGGAAGGACGTTGTGAGCCTTAATAATTAGAGGCGTTGATGAAGCTGTGCGCTGACCGCACGGGAAGGGCGGGATTGCAGGGGCACAGTGGAGTCCCATCTCATGGAGAGGCAGCTCTGCACTTCAAGCGGCCCTTGAATGACCCCATCCTATCCCTAATACTGAGGGATGACCTGATGATGAGGGTGCATGGGAGCTGAGGGACCAGCACACTCAGGACCCAGATCACCTTGCACCTCAGGGCTTGTGCACTTGGCCTGTGCTATTTACATGTTTATTGTTTCTGACAAGCCAAAAGCAGTTTGACTTGCCTGTATGTGATGGGCTCTACCATGCCCAAGGGGGAACAGCCAGCAGTCATGTACTGTAGAGCAGACATTACATCATGAGCAGCACAGCCACCCTAAGATAAGCGTGCAATACATTTTAGAAAGTATATGAAGTGTCAGTATTTCAGAAACTTTAGCAGAATACCTCCTTTCCGTAATGATTTAAAAACACATGTCATTATATCTCTGAAACTTCTAGATTAAAGCAGTGGAGCAAATATGTACACATAACATAAATATAGTTGCAGTCATTTCCAATTAGCACTGTTCACAAGTGGGGGTCAGAAGCCTGGCCAACTGGTTAGAACTAGCCAGAGACTCCCACAGCGGGGGCAGCAGTATCCACCATTCATGCCACGGAGGCTCTGGTCCAGTGCTGGAGTCACACACTGGAGTAGTTTCCAGAACTTAGCAAGAGAAGCATGCATATAAATGAAGTTGTTGCTGGAACTGCAGATCAGCATCATGAGGAGATTCCCGATGGACAAGGACAGGACACCGTCTCCATGGATGCCCCGGGGTCACCTCAGAATAGGAGCGAGGTTCCTCCAGGGTCAAACTTGAGCGCTTAGTTTGGATTTCAGGGAATGAGACCAGTGGGTAAGGCTTTCTGCACTAGAAAAATCTAAAGCTAGTGGCAAGCAGCCTTTTTGCAGTGTAATTGGGCATGATCAGTAACTTGTTTCAGGAATATTTTTTAAAATATATTTACCTTTCCTCCTATACTGTTTGTTTATTCTACGGAGAATTCTAAGTAAATGGTTTGTTTGTTTGTTTTATTTTTTGTTTTGTTTTTAGTGTTCTAGAACATAGCTCCTGATTTTCTTAGTTATAAAAAAGTTTTGGGATGTAAATGATTTTGCTTACCTGCAATTTGCAAGTTTGGTGTTAAATTGAGGTGGATATGTTTACGTTCCTTCCAATAGTGGAAGTCATTTAAAAAATGAAGTTTGTTGTGTTTGGCGAGGATGCATAGAAATGGAACCCTCATACACTGCTGGTGGGAACATAAAATGTCAGCTCCTCAGAAAGTGAAGAATAGAGCTACCATGTGACCCAACAATTCCATTCTGGGTATCCATCTAGGAGAAATGAAAACATCCACACAAAAACTTGTATATGAACATAACAGCATTATTCATAATAGCCAAAAAGTGGAAACAGCCCAAATGTCCATAACTGATGATGGGTAAGTAAAATTTGGTTTACCCATACAATGGAATATTATTCAACCATAAAAAGGAATAAAGTACTGATACTACAATATGGGTGAACATTGAGGACACTGTGCTAAGTTAAAGAAAGAAACCAGACACAAAAGACTGCATATTGTAAATTTTTACCTATGTGAACTGTCCAGAATAAGAAGCAGAAAGTGGATTAGTCATTGTATAGGCCAGGGGGTGGGAACAGTGAGGGGTGATGTATAATGAGTACAGGGTTTCCTTTTGGAAAGATGAGATATTCTGGAATTAGTGCACAACTTTGAATATACTAAAACTCACCAACTATATACTTTGTGTGTTTTTTTCTTTTTTTTCTGACTATATACTTTGAATGGTGATATTTTGTGGTATATGAATTGTATCTTAATTTGGGGAGGGAAATTCTTTTAAGTTTGTTAACTGTGTTTCTGTTACAAGTTGTGATCTTCAGATTAATCATTTAATTGCCCAAATGGACACTTTCATATTTGTGACCATTGAAAACAAAATGTATTTAGGCAAACAAATTGAAACATTTTAAAACACCAATATTTTGTTTAGGGTATATTTTTACCTCTCTTATATTTATGTTGAATCATCAATACACTGAGTTCTAGTCACAAAGGCATAAATAGCATTTTCTTTAAACTATGCCCTCCTTTGGATTTCTGATTTCCCCAGCTGTCAGTAGGGCCTAGCCTATTCTGTGAGCCAGACCTCCTTGTCTCAGCTGCTTCCTGTTCTCTTTTTGTTAATTGTGGTAAAATATTCATAATATAAAATTTACCATCTCCACTTTTATTGTTGTTGTTAATCCTCACCGGAGGATATTTTTCCATTGATCTTTTTTTTTCTTTTTAAGGTCCATTGATCTTTTAGAGAAAGTGGGAGAGGGAAAGAGAGAGAAACATCGATGTGAGAGAAATACATCAATTGGTTGCCTACTGCATGCACCCAGACCAGGGCCTGGGCTGGGAAGGAGCCTGTAACCAGGGTATATGCCCTTGACCAGAATCGAACATGAGATCCTTTGGTCTTCAGGCTGACGCTTTTTCCACTGAGCCGAACCAGCTAGGGCTCAACCATTTTTAAGTGTACAATTTAGTGACATTGAGTACATTCATATTGTGGCCATCACCACTATCCGTCTCCAGAACTCTTAATCTTATAAAACTAAAATTCTGTTCCCATTAAACACTAACTCATTCTTCGCTTCCCTCAGTCACTGGTAACCATCATTCTACTTTGGTTTGTATGAGTTTGACTATTCTGGGTGCTAATGTAAGTGGAATTATACAATATTTGTCTTTTTGTGACTATCTTATTTCATTTAGTATAATGTCCTCAAGGTTTATCCATGTTGTTGCATGTGTCACAATTTCCTTTTTAAGGCTGAATGTGTATATAGACTACATTTTGTTTATCCATTCATCTGTCGATGGACACTTGAATTGCTTCCATCTTTCAGCAATTGTGAATAATACTGCTATGAACATAGGGGTACAAATATATTTTTTAAGACTCTGCTCACATCTTTTGAATATATACACAGAGATTGCTGGATCATTTGATAGTTCTGTTTTTAATTTTTTCTGGACCTGCAATACTGTTTTCTACGGCAGCTGTACCATTTTACATTCCCAACAGTACACAAGGGTTCCAGTTTCTCACATCCTCACCAATATTAGTTATTTTCTTATTTATTTTATACTAACCATGCTAATGGATGTGAGGATGGTATCTCTTCACCTCGTTGTGGTTTTTATTTGAATTTCCCTATTATTAAGTCTGTATTTATAGTCAGGCATTGACCGTCATTCACTCACAGTTAAATAATGCCAATTGTAATTAATGATGTCTGTGATAGAGCAGTAAAAATTATAATTGTTTTACACTTGAGTGTAGGTCTTTTAAAAAAAACAAACACAATTTCAACAAGGCATAATTTACATACCATAAAATATGCCTGTTTCAAGTGTACAATTCAGTGGTTTTTAAATTAAATATACCAAGTTGTGCAGCCATCACCACAATCCAGTTTTAGAATATTTCATCACCCCTATAAGAGCCCTTAGCATATGTCTTTATTATATTCAGTATGACGAAATTGGAAGTGCATATGGAGCCCCTCTGCTGCGCACTGAAGTGCAAAGGTCATCTCCATGAGGGCACGTTCGAGGTTTGCACTGTGAGCTGAGCCAGCCGCTCTTCCCATGGAGCGCGTGTTCACTTGCAGGAAGGACCGCAACATACCAAGGTGGTGCAGAACCAAGTCTTCTCAAAGACTCGCCAGTGAGACTGCTGCTTCAAGGAGAACAGCTGACAATAACTGTTGCTAATGGTAAAATTCGAGCTCTCAAGTGAAAATTAGAATTGTGGAGAGCCAAAATCTCCCCTGTGAGCTTGACAGCTTTTTTATTTTCAATGAACTTTTCCAGACATCCACTGGGTGTTGTTACAAAATCATACCTAGGTAGAAGATCCATTCACAGTTCAAGATAGCCTAGTGGACTGCAGTGAAACACAGTCGTAAAAGTTTAGTGATAAGGTTACAGATCCCACATTGTGGCTAACTGAAGAAGCATTCACTTGTTGAGTTTGCTATAGCTTCAAAGAACATCTAAGAGTACATGAAAAAGCTATTAAAATGCACCTTCCTTGACCAGCTACATCTCTGCCTGCGGCTGGATTTTCAATCAAAACAACCTGGCACAGCAAATTGAATGCAAAAGCAGACATGAGAACCCAGCTATCTTCTATTCTGTGTCAGCATTAAAGAGATTTGCAAAAAGGAAAATAATGCTACTCATATCACTAAGTATTTTCTGCTCTTCATAAAACATCCTATATTATAAAAGCCTAATATGCAAATCGACTGAATGGTGGAACAACCAGTCGCTGTGATGCGCATTGACCACCACTGACCACCACGGGGCAGGCGCTCAACGCAGGAGCTGCCCCCTGGTGGTCAGCGCACTGCCACAGGGGGAGTGCCGCTCAGCGCAGCAGTAGTGGCAGGAGGCTCTCCCCCCTCTGCAGCAGCGCTAAGGAACCCTCGGGAGATGTCCACCTGCCAGCTTAGGCCCGCTCCCCGTAAATGTCGTGCACCAGGCCTCTAGTATTATATATTAGGTCTTTAAATTTTCTCAGTTTTAATTACAGTAAATATCAATTTAACCTGTACAGTTAAAATATCAGTTTAATCCATTCAAACAAAGGCTCTTTGGGGTCCTAAGACTAAAAAGTTAGAGGACTGTTGGTTTTAAGACTTATTTATAAAGAAGCAGTCCAGAAATTATTTTAATTTTTTTAGCTACCATAATGAATTTATTTCTTAAAGAAGTTAAAATATCTCAGAATACTGCTGGATGTGACTGTTGATGTCTACCTACTTCTGACAGTTCTCTGTGACAGGGGAAAGGAAAGGATACAGGAGTTCTTGGGATTATATCATTGCAATCTTTTATGCAATGGTTCTTTGGATTTGTGCCTGTTAGAATACGCATTTGTAGAGCTTAGGTGTGTTCTTAATGTTTAATTATTAGACTTAAGTACTTTAAACTGCTTTATTTTCGCAATCTGATTATTTATTGTCTATTCTGAGTTATTTAGACTAACAGGAAATTGGAGTGAGGAATATTTAAATAAGACCACTATATCTTATTTAGAAATAAGTTTTCGTTTAAAATTCTAGCAGTACTTTGTATGGAAAATAGATACTGTAAAATTATTTCAACTGTTCTAGTAGGATACATGCGTATACAGTGACAGCACAGCCCAAAACAGTAATCAGCACTACACTGTGCTGATCAGTGGAACCAACAATCAGCAATTTTAAAATCTGGCAGTGTTTCTGGACCTCCCACACACACATGCTCAAACATATGCCCATAGACACAGCGTGCTTACTGCTTCTGACATTTCACACCATGGGAAAGATGGATTCCTTGGGCTAGTGTAGTGTGTGAGTTGTGACCAGTGGGTTGCTGGCATGGGAGATGTGGAATTCATTTCCTGTACTGTGTCAAGCTAGTTTCCTTGATTTCTAATGCGGCCCATTAGGTTTCCTGCATATATTGTCTGTTTCACTGATAAGAGTTTGGGTTTATTGCTGTTGAGCCTGCAGGTTCCTTTTTTTGTAGATATATAGTAAAAAAAAAGAAAAGCAGGGTTCAACACAAAGTGTATAATATAACCAGGAGAAAACAGGGATGGCTATACTGATTTGATTGATTGATTGATTCCTCAATAAATTGATAATTGCCTCTGTGGAGGGCCTGGAGGCATAGAGACTTCGCTGAACACCTTTTAGAGAAATTTTTTGTTTAAATGAATTCCTTTTATTTCATTGAATTATGAAATATTTCATATAAAATATACTATAATGTTTATTATACAGGCATAGAAAATAATAAATGAGTAAAACAATTACTAATGTGCCCACCATCCAGTTAAGAAGTAGAACACTATCAATGCCTTTGAAACCCTGTTTCAAGATGAAGAAACTTGTCACCCTAGCCCAGTGGTCGGCAAACTGCGGCTTGTGAGCCACATGCGGCTCTTTGGCCCCTTGAGTGTGGCTCTTCCACAAAATACCACATGCGGGCACGCACAGACTGTGCGATTGAAACTTCGTGGCCCATGCGCAGAAGTCGGTATTTTGTGGAAGAGCCACACTCAAAGGACCAAAGAGCCTCATGTGGCTCGCGAGCCACAGTTTGCCAACCACTGTAGCCGGTTTAGCTCTGGATAGAGCATCAGCCTGCGGACTAAAGGGTCCCAGGTTCAATTCTGGCCAAGGGCACATGCCGGGGTTCATGCCCGGGTTTCGGGCTCATCACCCCTCCCCCCGTCCTCCAGTAGGGGGCGTGCAAGAGGCAGCCAATCAATGATTCTCTCTTTCATTGATGTTTCTATCTATCTCTCTCCCTACCTCTCTGAAATCAATGAAAAAAAAATGTTTTTTTAAAAAGAAACTTGTCCCACTGAACTGCCTGCCACAGCTGTTTCCATTTCTTCTGTTCTCTTCTGGCTCATATTCGTATCCTTATATAATTGTGAGCCTATTCATTCATCCAGTCAGAATCATAATCCACATAACTTCTGTGTTTGTGAAGTTTCATTCAGAAGCAGACCACTATACGATTTTAAAACCAGAAGATCGAATTTTGCTTCCATTTCTTGAAGAATTTTTCCCCCCAGTAGCTTTTGTTTTGTTTTTTGTTTTTCCCAATAGCTTTTTAAATTACGAAAGTAATATATGCTAATGAAAGTCAAGGCAATCCTATATAATAAAAGCATAATATGCTAATTAGACCGGAGGTCCTTCCCGATGACCTTTCAGATGGACAGACGGACGGACGGACGAAGCGGGAGCTGCGAGGGCAGAGGCAGAGGTAGCCGGTGCCACGGGCGGGGGCGAGGCCTCGGTACGTGGGGGCTGAGAGTGGTGGGGACCAAGCCCCTTACGAATTTTGTGCATTGGGCCTCTAGTAAAATAATAAAAGTCTTTCTCCTTCCACAGTCCCAATAGTTTGGGGTGTATACTTCCAGACATTTTTTACACAAAATTTTACTTTAAAAGGGCTAATGGGGTTGCACTATTCCGACTGCTTTCTTTTTGGCTTCTCTTTGGTGGCCAGGGGTCCAGACATACACTCAACAAGGATCTTAGCAAACCTAGGAACAGGGGGCTTTGAGGGGTTGGACTTCTGTCACTCACCAGTGTCTCAGAGGGGCACATGTCCCTGCTCTTGCCCCTTACTTTCCTCATGGTTTCTTCTAATCTACCTTGTTCCTCTTTTCTCCCCTTTCCAATATGAGTGATACAATATCCTTTTTGTCAGTGTGCTAGCTTGTGGGTAATGTTTTGTTTTGAAATTATTTATAAAAGAGCAATATAACAAATACCCATTTATCTATCATCCAGATATATATTAGGTTTAAAAATTACGGGAAAGTTGTTTATATTCATACTTTTATGTACTTGCAAATTTTCTACAGTGAGCTTTTACTTTTTTAACTTCAATATGAAATGCAATATGAGTTTTGTAAGAGTCAAACGATGAACTTGATAGTGTTTTGAGATTTTTTATTTAGATATGTGACTGCATCATCTTTTTCTTTAACCCTCCTGAGACTCGGGGGTTTTGAACCTCCTGTAGTGCAGTATCTCCCCTCTGACTTAAATGTGATTTCTCAAATACTTTTAGGAATTTTAAAAATTAATCTGTCATTTTTGCATTCCCAGAGAAGCAATTTTAAGCATGCTTTATTTCATATTTAATTTAGATCAGTATATTAAGTTGGTTTTAATACAAGATTAAGAATTCATAATGTTTAAAAGGTAAAATTTAGCTTTTTCCCAAATACCAAATTATTATTTCTCTTTAATTTACATTGCACAAGGAAAATCGTTTTGTTGACAAAAATGTTCAAATGGAATATCATGTTAGAAGTGAATATATATTTTAAATAGTTTAAAATTTAACTACATGTTAACTCATTGAAAATGTTTTTTTAAAACTAAGATATTGTGTGCCATATTTTTAAGCCTGTGTACATGTTACCTACTTTAAAAAAAATAAATTTTTGAAAGTGATTTACTCACTGATTAGATTTAAAACTTTGACTTCTTCCCTCCTGTGCTGAAAGGTAAGTGGTTTCCTTGAATAATCCTGATGGTCTCATCACTGAATAATATTAAAAGATGACTTTTTTTGTGTGAAGTATAAACACCTAATATATTATCATTGTTTATGTGTTTTAAGTACCAGAAATATACTGAAATGGTTTGTGAGGCTTTTGATAGGAAAAATGCAAATTTACAGAACTGGTAAAGACCACCAGGGGACAAGCTTGGAGAATTCTGTTCGTTTTTATGCTTCTCAGTTTCTGTTTCAGTATGAGTGGGTTTGAGTCAGGATCTTGGTTCTTTATATGCACCTGTGACCCTCACTGGGGGTGTAGTGTCTCTGAGCAGTAAATCCACAGAGCAGGGGCTGCCTCTAACTGTCTGGAAAGCTCTTGGACTTTTCTGTTTTGAGGGGAAAATTAACTATTCATATGATGACCTTGGAACAGGGGCTGTTTCCTCTAATACATGACCAGTCCTCTTCAGAAGCCCTTTAGGAACTACTGCTTACTCCCCAGCTGAGGGTCTGGTCTGTGACTATTCAAGCCTGCCTGCCAAGGACCTGGGTGTGTATGCAAGTGGGATGAGGGGCTTAGGCACACACACACTTGTACTGCAGGTGATTGGCTCTGGCCTGTCTGTATTCAGGTTCATGCACCTTACAGGGTGGAGGGTGACACCAATAACCTATGAGTGTGCTCAGCAAACTGTCTGGCATGTCACAGGCCCTCGGGAAAACCTAAGCAAAGCAGACAGGAAGCTGGCCTCATGCACATGGGCTCTTGTTAGACACATTCTGACCTAACTTTTGTTTCCTTAGGGAACTGTACCTGGGGAATGAATTGTAGGTTTATACACCCTGGAGTCAACGACAAGGGCAACTACTCCCTAATCACCAAAGCCGAACCTTTCCCGCCTAACGGTGCCCCACCTCTCGGACCTCACCCACTGATGCCTGCCAACCCTTGGGTGCGTGAACACTTTTTTTTTTTTTTTTAATTTTCAATCCTCATCTGAGGATCTTTTTTCCATTGAGTACTAGAGAGAATGGAAGGGAGGGAGGAGGGGGGAGGGAGAGAGAAAAACATCTATTGGTTGCCTCCTGCACACACCCCTACTGGGGCTGGGAAACCTGCAACCAAGGCACATGCCTTTGACCAGGATTCGAACCCGTGACCCTTTGGTCCGCAGGCCGAAGCTGTAACCACTGAGTAAAACTGGCCAGGGCAACACCTCTTTTTTTTAATTGCTAGCAAACCGACATCTAAGCTGTTTGTGACCCTCCAGCTTAAGGCACATTCCTACACCTTGGGTAAAAGGCATTTTTGTGATGTCAGTCACAGAGCTGCCTTCCAGATGCTTCCAGGTGTTTTTGCTCTCATTTCTTCATAGATTTTAAAGTTTTGCTTGCTTTCTCAACTTTTTCCTTCTCATTTTTTAATAGGGTGGGCCAGTAGTTGATGAAATTTTGCCTCCACCCCCTCCAGAACCCCCCACAGAGAGTGCCTGGGAACGAGGACTTCGGCATGCAAAGGAGGTAACAGAATTTGGCAGAAAACCTGAGAAGAAAAATACTAGTGGTGGTCTGTGGGCAAAATAGCATTTCCTTGATCCAGAAACAGTGATCAAAAACTCAGTAGAGCCTCTGAAGTGAGGGGTATATTTCTATGACTTCTTTGAAGAGCTAGAGAATGGAAAATGATTTCTAACTATCTGTCTGAGGCATGCTAGGTCGTGACCAAGCCCAGAAGGCCAGGGAGTCCCAGCCTAGAGCACAGTCTCCTGTCTTTATGTGGCTTGGCAGCATTGGACAACACCAGCTGGTGCTACAGCCCTGATCACCCAGAGTCATCACATACTGCTACCCCCAAATGGCCAGTCTTCTGGAGAAACCATCCTCTCTCTCAAGCCAGGATGTCAACTTGGGCCTCCCCTCTTCCCACACCTTTAATCCAGGTCACACTTTGGCCCTGAATGTTCAGGCTGCTTTCTGAGCCCCTTAAGTTGGTTTCTCTTCAGTGAAATGACAGACTAAACCAAAACCATTCTCCATCCCATAGCACATACTTCACTGCCCCTCCTTTCCTCTGAGACTTGAATGTCTCCTTGTGCCTTTTCTGCCATGAGCAGACTTACTTTCCTCTCCACACTCAGTCCTCATCATTGATGAATATCTGGGGCTCCCTGGTTCAACGCCAGGACTATTATTAGGAAGCAACCATCTTCATCACCCTTCCCAAGATATGAGTAAGCTTTGTGGTACTGCTTAGTGGCCTGTCCTGACTGCCAGATGCAGCTCTGTGCAGGGACAGGGCACTCCAGTCCTGCAGGAAGGTACATGGGATCTTTCGTCTGCCCGGGGACAGAGCTGAGGCACACCTTGCCCACTGAGCACTCAGCCATGCTGCTCAAGCGGCACTGGCCAAGCCTCCGTGGGTCAAATCGAGACAGGCTTCCCTTTGTTTTTCCTAACAGTAACTGGTGTTGGCTTCTTCTCACAACGGTAGGTTTTAAAAAAAGCAACCATTCGAAAAGAACAGGAGCCTGATTTTGAAGAGAAAAGGTTTACTGTGACCATTGGTGAGGATGAACGGGAGTTTGACAAAGAAAATGAAGTTTTCCGAGATTGGAATTATCGGATTACAAGAGATGTCAGAGACACAACGTAAGGAATGGTTTGCCTTTTCATTCCCCTTTGAAAGAGAATTAATTTGTCCCCAACTGTGTGGGGCTTGGGTCCTGGAGAGCAGCAACATGTAGGTTCCCCAAGGCCTGTGGGGGCAGGTGCCTATCCACTCTCCCTGGACTGAGAATGCCATCCCTGAGATAATTTCAGATGTTTTGCAATTGCCTTTCCTCAGTATTTTGCTTCCATGAAGGAAATGTTTTAGTTTTGTGTCGGGGCCATGTGACTGGGAGGGCTCATGCCCATTTGGGCTCCTACAAGTTCTGAGAGTTAACAACTGTTCTTAAAGTCCCACAAGTCTTTTCCTCACCTCTCCCCAAGTTACTCAGGCAGGAACCAGGAAAACCTATGAAATTTGTCACTAAAATCCAGGAGCGTGGGAGGTGTGACTTTTTTCGTTGTAAATGCTGTCTTTGTTGTTTGTTCTACCAGATATTTTATTACTGGTCTTTTAAAAAATAATTACAAAGGAAGTACATGTGGTTGAAAATTGTCAAATCTTTAGAAATTGTGTAACATGATAAGTACAGCACTTTTCCCCAGTGCTTCTGCTTCCAGGGAAAGCCCAGGTTTGTTGTGCTCACCTCTAAGGGAACAAAAACAGGCCAGGTTTCTCCTGAGCAGCCAGTGATCTGAACTGACTTTAACACCCATCTTAGTCTTGTAACAACACTTTATTCATTTACGTTTGCTGCTGGACAGTCATAGTTGCTGACTTTTGGCAGAAATGACAGTAAAAGGTGCAGAAAAAAGGAACACATACAGTGCTGGTGTTGCCAGATTCAGTCATGTTGACCTGGACCCACTGGACCAGTGGTTCTCAACCTTCTGGCCCTTTAAATAGAGTTCCTCATGTTGTGACCCAACTATAAAATTAATTTCGTTGCTACTTCATAACTGTAATGTTGCTACTGTTATGAATCGTAATGTAAATATCTGATATGCAGGATGGTCTTAGGCGACCCCTGTGAAAGGATTGTTTGACCACCAAAGGGGTTGCGACCCACAGGTGGAGAACCGCTGCACTAGGCTGTCTCAAGGCCCTCTGTCCCCGGGTTATGCTCCCTTGGGCTTTCTGGGTACATAGAGGAGAGGGGAGGATGCTCTAGTGTCCACGCCTGTTGTGGTAGCTAATAGCTCAGGGGTAGAAGGGGTAGAGCCGTGGTCGGCAAACTGCGGCTCGTGAGCCACATGCGGCTCTTTGGCCCCTTGAGTGTGGCTCTTCCACAAAATACCACGTGCGGGCACGCACATACAGTGCGATTGAAATTTCATGGCCCATGCGCAAAAGTCGGTATTTTGTGGAAGAGCCACACTCAAGGGGCCAAAGAGCCGCATGTGGCTCACGAGTTGCAGTTTGCCGACCACTGGGGTAGAGGTTTAAAGCAGCGTTCGCCAACTGGTGGTCCGTGAGGTCCGAAAGGTTGGCGACCGCTGGTTTAAGGAAACCTTTGGAGCAGTGGTTACCAACTGGTGGTCCATGAGGTCTGAAAGGTTGGTGACCGCTGGTTTAAAGAGTAGTTAAGATTTTGTTTCCTAATTGTGTGTGGGGAAAGTGTTAGGTCACAGACAGGAGTGTCTGAGTGAGAATTGCATTTGCTGCCTGGGGCATATTGCCACAGGTCTTAAGGCCTCACCTTTTTCTAGTGTAAGTGTAGGTGTTGACACTGCCCTTGTCTGGGGGGTGTTCGTGGGAGTTACAGGAGCTAGTTATACAGATCTGCTCTGAGTGTGGTGCTTATGAGTGGTGAGAGAAGAGGCTTTAGAACCACATGGTCCATCCTTAACACTCTGTTTCCCGTCCTGGCTAGAGCATGGGCCCAGGAAATGTGCCTGATGGGGAGCAGTCTGGCACGTCTGGTTCTGTGGTGGCCTCTGCTGCACAAGCAGCTGTGCTCTAACCCTGCCCCGTGTTTGCTACCTGCCTTCTCTGACAGGAAAGGTTGATGCTGCAGGACTCTCAGACTCTGAAGCTTCTGAAAAACGGGCCCTTAGAGCCAGGTTTTTACTTGTGTTTTGTTTGTTTGTTCAACATTTGCTGTGACATGCACGTGCCAGGCCCCACACCCAGACCTGGTCCAGACCTCTGGGATCAGGGTCCTGAAGTGTGTCAGGTAGGAAAGTGCCCCAGCTGATTCTGATGGCAGTCAGTGAAAGGGCTGTGTTAGCCAGGGTTCACCAACAGAAACCACCTGGCTATTTTAATGGAGAGCATTTAACATAAAGACATGCTTCTAGGTGACTGCAGAAGCAGAAAGAGGTAGCAACTGCAGGAAGTGGCTGCTATGGTGGGGAGTAAGGGGGCTGTTAAAACAGAATTTACCCAGTGACACAACGGGCCCTGTGATCAAGGTTACAGCCCAAGTGGGGAAAGGTGGTAAAAGGCCTGAAAGCTGTGGCTCTCCGCGAGTGGTATCTGGACCAATAGCAGCAGCATCTGGGAGCTTGTTGGAAATGCATTCTCTCAGAGTTGCCCTATCAGAAGTTCTAGAGAGGGTGGAACCCAAATGGCTGTTTTTAGCAAACCCCCTTAGTGATTCTGGTGCCCAGTGAAATGTGAGAACCACTGATTTCAATTCAGAGACATCAGCTGTCAGACCTGATGCTGAGTTGTAGGGATAGAAAAACTCTGAATAGTTGTCACATGGAACCTAGTTACTGTGGTTAGTTCTGGTCATGTGGAGCTAGGTACTTGGTGGTAGTACCCATGGGAAAGCTGCCCGGTCAAGAACTCCTGAGGAAGTATTCTGAGATGGTAGAGGATGGGAAAATTATTATTTTTTGCTTGTTTTTTTTTGTTTGTTTTGTTTTTGTTTTGTTTTTTTACTTGCTTTTGGAATTAGAAAGAATTTACTGTCTGGCCGGCATGGCTCAATGGTTGAGCACTGACCTATGAACCAGAAGGTCATGGTTTGATTCCTGATCAGGGCACATGCCCCAGTGAGGAGTCTGCAGGAGGCAGCCGATCAGTGATTCTCTCTCATCATTGATGTTTCTCTCTCTCACCCTTCTTCTCTGAAATCAATAAAAAATGTATTTAAAAATAAAGAATTTACTTAGCAAGATCACTTAGTAAAAATAATGCTTTTCTATTTTTATTTTTATTATTTTTGTAGAACAGCAAGCAAGAATTTATTACCTGCAGCAAAAATACATTTAGGACAGTGAAATAAGGAAGGGCATAGAAGAAGCAACAGGAAAGCCTAGGCTAGGTTGCTTTGGCTCACTGGGAAGTCAGAGAAAAGGGGGCCTTGAAGACAAGTTCAGGGGGTTAGTCTGGGACGAGCTGCCACTGCCCATTGCTCCCCTGGTTGCAAATCTCATTGGGTCCCTTGGAGTTTAGGAGATACATGCCTGTGGGGGAAAGCGAAGGGGAAAAGAATGGCATGAATATGTTCCCTGGAGGAGAATGCTCCACTTCATAACTTTTAAAATTCCATTTCCACCATCTTAGGCACCTTATTCAGACACCATTTGACCTGTAAGACCTCATGCATAGGAGTCATTAAGAAATGTCATCTCTGCATGGGGCTGTGGGGCACTGTACTCCACTAAGTCCTGAAGGAACCTATGATTCAGAAGACACAAGGGGCCTCCAAAATGCACAGAGTGTCAACTTCAAGGAATAAGATCATTGGCAGTAGATCTGTCTGGAATAGAGCTTCTTAGTAAACCCTTCTTCTCTGAAATCACTAGAGAATCACTGCAGCAAAAATACATTTAGGACAGTGAAATAAGGAAGGGCATAGAAGAAGCAACAGGAGAGCCTAGGCTAGGTTGCTTTGGCTCACTGGGAAGTCAGAGAAAAGGAGGCCTTGAAGACAAGTTCAGGGGGTTAGTCTGGGACGAGCTAGACAGGCCACACGCCCAGGGCCTAGGAATGCACCCTTGCCAGCACTCATCCTTTGAGATTGTCTGAGGAGGCAGTCATTGCCAGGTTGAGTTCATGACAACATTTTATGGACTCCTGCAGATCCAGGCTCTGTGAGCTGGTGGGCAGCCCAGGCTTGGTTCTGAGGGAAGCAGCTGAGGGAATGCCACAAGCCCTTTAGTTCAAGGAACACTAAAACTGAGAAATCCTGCAGGAGAGGGACCATTTTCATTTTGCTTAGTTTCCCCAAAACAAATTTGTCCACACTCCCTCCTTGGAGAGTGCATATACCCTCACGCCTTTTTGGAAAAGTGTTTTCTGAGGTCTTCATCGGCTATGTATTGTGTTGGTTTTGTATTTTTAAGGACACAGGAAAAGTCTGTGCCTCAGGGACTGTATTCTCTCCTTTCTGGGTAGCAGATGTGGTGCTGCAGTTATTGATGGTTGTCATTAAATATTATATGAGTGGCCCTAGCCGGTTTGGTTCAGTGGATAGAGCATCAGTCTGAAGGGTCCCAGGTTCGATTCCGGTCAAGGGCACATGCCCGGATTGTGGGCTCGATCCCCAGTGGGGGGGCGTGCAGAAAGCAGCCAATCAATGATTCTCTCTCTTTCCCCCTCCCTCTCTGAAACCAATAAAAATATATTTTAAAAAATATCATCTGAGTGGTGTGAGGTTAGGTTGTTAGAAAGATGTCTGACTGTTTGGGATGAAAAAGAACTGTGTCATTTGGCAGAGCCAGCCTTGGATTATCTCTGCCAGGGGCACTGGAAACACCAGAGGAGAGATTTCCTAGAAAGCAACCAGTGGAAGGCCATGAAGATGCCTAGAGATGGCCATGACTTTTGTGTCTTTCAAGAGTGTTTTGAAAGTTTTCCTCAAGTAGGTTCTGCATATTTCTGGTCAAATGTTTTTGTTACTAAGTATTTTTTTTTAAATATATTTTAATTGATTTCAGAGAGGAAGGGAAAGGAGAGAGATAGAAACATCAATAACAAGAGAGAATCATTGATCGGCTGCCTCTTGCACGACCCCTACTGGGGATCGAGCCTGCAATCCGGGCATGTGCCCTTGACTGGAATTGAAACCGGGACTCTTCAGGCTGATGCTCTATCCACTGAGCCAAACCGGCTAGGGCTGTTCCTAAGTATTTTTTTTCTTTCTTGCTAAAATGAAGTTTTCTCTACCCTCTGTCTCCTAACTAGTTATTATTTGTGTATATGAAGGCGTTGGTTTCTTTTTTTTTTTAATCTTTATTATTGAAAGTATTATGTCCCCTTTTACCCCCATTGACCCCCTCTAGCCCTCCCTGCCCCAGGCCTTTGGTTTCTATATGTTAATTTTTCTCAATCTGCCAGCATTGGCAGTGCCTTCAGCACAATGGTGGGTCATTAAGGAAGCAGCAGGCCTCCTTGCCTTGTCCCAATCTTAAAAAATTTCTCTCCTGTTCCCCTGAAGTAAGATGCTGGCTTTATTCTAGAATATATTAAGAAAGCATTATTTCCTATTTTCTTGAGTATTTTCATCAGGAAGAGGTATTGAATTTTCATCACAGACATTTTCTTCATCTGTAGATGGAATCCTTTTAATTTTCTCTTTAGGTGTATTATCATATGAGGTTTACTCATAAATTTCCTAATATTGACTCAACCTTGCATTCCTGGAATAAATCCCACATAGTCATGCTATATTATTTTCTTAACATAGTATTGGATTCTTTTTGTTAACATTTTTATGTAGTATGTTTGCAATACTATTTTTAAGTGAAAAGATTTACTGTTTTTGTTTTCAGACTTGAGCCTTATGCAGATCCTTATTATGATTATGAAATAGACAGGTTCTGGCGTGGCGGGCAGTATGAGAATTTCAGGGTGCAATATACAGAAACAGAACCGTACCAGAATTACCGGGTAAGTAGGACTTAGATTTGCAGCTCTGAACTTCACTGATTGATTTGTTAAAATTGCCCGCTTTTTTTATTTCTAGGACTTCATGTGCGCTTAATTATGTCAGCACAGTGTACTAATTCCAGCCCATTTACTGAAGAACTAATGTAGATCCACATATTAAATATGTGGTGATTTGAACAGAGACTTTCTTGGGTTTATCTATGTTCTTTCCTTTTTTTTAAATTGCACTTGGTGATTGGGGTATTGATACAAGTTGCAGGGTGTTCCACCCTCTTAAGCATATTACTTTTTCAGGCTCCTTAGTAATATCATTTATAATTGTTATGCTTAACCAATTCAGTACATTCCTTTGGGCCTCTACCAACCATGTCGTTGTCTAACGGAGAACTGGTCTATAATAGTACTTCTCTTGAGAGTTTAGTGTATACAGTAGGTCCTAGGGTTACGTCGGAGATCCATTCCTATGGCGCGACGTAATGCGATTTTTGCCTAAGTCAGAACCCACTTACATAAGTATCTACGTCACTCACATGGAGCACATACACAGCAGTAGTGAAGTGAAATAATAAAAAAAATTTAAAAGATAACAATTCCTGACCTTGTGGTAAATAAATAATAAAAAACATATAAAGCACATATGTACATATGTCAAAATGACAACTTTTTTTTTTAATGCAGGAGGGTAGGGGCCTTTTTGTCTTTTTATTTATTTATTTATTTATTTTAAATATATTTTATTGATTTTTTTACAGAGAGGAAGGGAGAGGGATAGAGAGTTAGAAACATCGATGAGAGAGAAACATTGATCAGCTGCCTCCTGCACACTCCCTACTGGGGATGTGCCTGCAACCCAGGTACAGGCCCTTGACCGGAATCGAACCTGGGACCCTTGAGTCCACAGGCTGACACTCTATCCACTGAGCCAAATCAGTTAGGGCAACTTTTTTTTTTTTAAATAAATGGGAGATGGCAACGTAACCACGAAATGACATACATCAAGTCCAACATAACCCGAGGACTATCTGTATTTGTGAATATATGTGCTTCAGCCTTTAAGTTGAATTAGGGTGATATGAAAAAGCTGCTACTAGAAAGAGATCAGTTAGAAGCAGTTTAGTAGTTTTTATGCTAAGATTTATGTGATAGTCATGTGTTTTTAGGACCAAAGGAAGGTGACTTCCCTGGGAATCCATCACATGGCGAGCTTATGGAGAGACAAGGACCCTGGTTGACGATCCATGCCCCTCTACTCAGTAGAGCAGATTCCTCACTGGGGTTGGGCTATAGGGGTGCGGTGCCTCGTGCCAGGCAGGGCTGCCTTGGAATATAGCAGGGACCTGCTGGAGTCCCTTTCCACCACGTTCCCCCCACGGTGCCCCACGGTGGGCCAGCAGGAAGTCAGGAGTGCACTTCACTTCTTCCCAGCCACCTAAAGCTCAAAACCTGCCAGTGTGCTGTGATCTGGGCATTATTCACTTTTAATTTTGAATATTAGAGCAAATATATGAATGAGAACAGAGTAATAGTTGAAAAAGATGTTTAAGGATTATGCTTAGAAAAACAAGTCTTGGTTGTCTCCACCCTACATGTGAAGAGCTGAGGCCAGGAAGGCCCACTGGCTCATATGCTGGTAGCTAGAACTCACACCAGCCCTTGGATGCTAATTAGGTTAGAATTAGTGGTTGGAAGAGTTCACTCTTAGGTTGTGTTGCATCCTAAGTTAGCATCTAATCCATTCTTTAACATTGTGTTTTAAGGAGAAACCGTACAAAATTACCACCAGAGATTGTTCCCTAATCTTCATTCGCTTGCTCTTCTGCATTTTCTTTGTACTTTCCATTATAAGTGTTTCAATCGCAGCTGGCGTGTGTTTGTGTGTTTGGCTTTTCAACAAAGGAACGGGAAAGGGAAAGAGAGCGAGAGAACAGACAGCGAGAGCGCGAGCGGGAGCGCGAGCGAGACCGAGAACGAGAGCGCCGGCAGCGGGAGCGGGAGCGTGAGCGAGAGCGTGAGCGTGACAAGGAGCGGCAGCGGAGGAAAGAGGAGTGGGAGCGAGAGCGAGCCAAACGGGACGAGAAGGACAGACAGCACAGAGACCGAGACAGAGAGAAAGAGCGGGAGAAGGAAAAGGAGAAGCCAAAGCCCCGCTCCCCACAGCCACCAAGGTAGGCCACCCAGCACTGGGCTCCTTGCTGGGTTGTGGGGCCCCAGAGGAAGGGCCTGCAGCTCCACTGTCTTGGCCCTGCCTGCTTCCCACAGCCCTTTCCCTGCAGTCCCAAAGTAAGTTGCTGAAGAAATGTTAATGTGTTTTGATTAGTAGTTGCTGCCTCATCATGTAACATGTGTGTTGTGAAGCATGCACTGTGTGCACCACACTATTATTTTCCTAAATCAGTAAAGTCCTGTATTCCCCGTTCATCTGGGGCTTGGGAGAAGAAATTAGGTTGTGCATGTTTGTTGCTGGCCACAGTGTGGTGCTCTAGCAACTAGAATGCAGGACCTTGAGTCTCCAGGTAGATGGCTGGCCTCTCCACTTAATTTGTTCTCTGTGTGGCAGGTTCCATGCTGCCCCATGAGAGCTGCCAGTTGGGCTGCTGTGGTGGGCAGTGAGGACATGCTCCACAATAAAGGCCCAAAGGGCGAGGCAGGCTTTGGCTTCGCACAGCTTATTTTTCTTTTTAAACATATTTAAATACTGGATCAGGAAAGGTGGTCCTCTCTAGAAAATCAAAGAATTAGATGAAATTTAGTGTGTGCTTTTTACAGCTTTATTGAGATATAATTCTCAGACAATACAATACACTCATTTAAAATGTACAAATTCATTTAGTTATAGAGCATTCATGGACTTGTGGTGCTATCACCACAATTTTAAAACACCTTTCTCCCGCAGAAAGAAACCTTGTACCCATTAGTAGTCACTCCACATTTTCCCCAAACACCCATCTGGCTCCTGGCAACCACTAATCCACTTTCTGTCTCTGGATTTGCTTATCGTGGCCATTTCATATAAATGGAATCCTATATAATAAAAGGGTAATATGCAAATTGACCCTAACAGCAGAACAACCGGTCGCTATGACGCACACTGACCACCAGGGGGCAGACACGCAACACAGGGGAGCGCCGCTCAGCCAGAAGCCGATTCATGGCTGGCCAGCGCAGCAGTGGCAGTGGCGGGGGGCCCCCCCCCCCCCCCCGCCGAGCCTGCCTAAGTCATCACTCTGGGCTCTCAGGCTGCCAGAGGGATGTCTCACTGCCAGCTTAGGCCCGATCCCCTAGGGGAAAGGGCCTAAGCTGGCAGGTGGACATCCCCAGAGGGGTCCTGGACTGCGAGAAGGTGCAGGCCGAGCTGAGGGACACACCCACCACCACCACCACCACCACCCTGAGTGCATGAATTTTTGTGCACTGGTCCTTTGGTCAAAATATATGATCTTTTGTTTAACTATTCGTTGAACATTTGGGTTGTTTCTCCCTTTTAGCTGTCATGAATATGAACATTCATGTACAGCTTTATGTGTGAACATGTTTTTCATTTCTCTTGGGTGAAAACCTAGGATTGGAATTGCTGGGTCATGTGGTAACTATCTTTAACCTTTTGAGGCACTCTAGACTTTTCCAAAGTAGCTGTAACATTTTACATTCCCACCAGAAATGTCTGAGGGTTCCAATTTTTTCCTCATCCTTGCCAATACTTGTTATCTATCCTTTTTATTATAGGCATCCTAATGGGTATGAAATGCTATCTCATTGTAGTTTAATTTGCTTTTTCTCTGATAACTAAGGAGGTTGAGTATCTTTTCATGTGCTTATTGGACATACATATATATCTCCTTTGGGAAAATATCTATTCAGATCCTTTGCCCATTTTTAAATTTGATAGTCTTAAAAGCTCTTTATAGATTCTAAATACAAGTCCCTTATCAGATATCTAATTTGCAAATCCATACTCCAATTCTGTAGTTTGTCATTTCACCTTTGTGATGAAGTTTATTTTCTTTTTTTCTTTTTAAGGGGAGGCCTCTTATTTTTTCCAGCTTTATTTAGTTACAATTGACATATAACATTGTGTAATTTAAGGTGTATAATGTGATGATTTGACACATTTATGTTGTGAATGATTAGCACACTAAGGTTAGTTAACACCAGCATCATCTCACATAATTACCTTTTTTGCGTGTGTGGTGATAAGATTTAAGGTCTACTCTCTTAGCAACTTATATACACAATACAATATTGTTAACTCCAGCCCTAGCCGGTTTGGCTCAGTGGATAGAGCATCGGCCTGCGGACTGAAGAGTCCCAGGTTCGATTCCGGTCAAGGGCATGTATCTTGGTTGCGGACACATCCCCAGTAGGGGATGTGCAGGAGGCAGCTGATCGATGTTTCTCTCTCATCGATGTTTCTAACTCTCTATCCCTCTCCCTTCCTCTCTGTAAAAAATCAAAATATATTTAAAAAAATATATATATTGTTAACTCCAGTCACCATGCTATATGTTAGATCCCAGAACTTACTTTATAACTGAAAATTTATATAATTTGACCAACATTTCCCCCACCCACTAGCACTGGTTCTCAACCTTCTGGCCCTTTAAATACAGTTCCTCATGTTGTGACCCAACCATAAAATTATTTTCGTTGCTACTTCATAACTGTAATGTTGCTACTGTTATGAATCGTAATGTAAATATCTGATAGGCAGGATGGTCTTAGGTGACCCCTGTGGTTCGACTGCCAAAGGGGTCGCGACCCACAGGTTGAGAACCGCTGCCCTAGTACATGGCAACCACCATTCTTCTCTCTGTTTCTATGAGTTTTTAGATTCCAATATGAAAATATACAATAAGAACAGAGTCTTTATCTGGCTTATTTCAGTTAGCATAATGCCTGCAAGGTCAATTCATGTAGTCCCAAATGGTGCGATGCTCTTTTTCATGGTTGAATAATATTCCATTGAATATATTTACCACTTTTTTTTAATCCATTCATCTGTTTGTGGACATTGGTTATTTCCATGTCTTGGCTATTCTGAATAATACTATAGTGAATATGGGAGTGCATATACCTCTAGAGTTATTTCATTTCCTTTGGATATATAGCCAGAAATAGAATTGGATTGCTGGATCATATGGTAGTTCTATTTTTAATTTCTTGAGGACTCTACATACTGTTTTTCATGGTGGCTGCACCAATTTACATTCCCACCAGCAGTGCAAGGTTCCCCATTCTCTATATCCTCATCAACCCTTATTTCTTGGATTTGTTTGGGCTTTTTGTTTGTTGGGTTGTTTGTTTGCTTGCTTGTTTTGGATAATAATCATTCTAACAGGTGTAAGGAGATAACTTATTGTGGTTTTGACTTGCATTTCTATGATGATTAGTGATGTAGAACATTTTTACATGTATCCGTTGATTGTATGTCCTCTTTGGGAAAATGTCTATTCGGAAGCTTTGCCCATTTTTAAAACTGACTATTTGGCATTTTGCTATTGAGTTGTCCACACGCACACATATATCTATATATACTAGAGGCCCGGTGCACAAAAATTTGTGCACTCGGGGGGGAGAGGGGGGGG
>NW_005356042.1:4287154-4288191 GCF_000412655.1 Myotis brandtii | reverse complement strand
TATTGATTTCAGAGAGGAAGGGAGAGGGAGATATAGAAACATCAATGATGAGAGAGAATCATTGATTGGCTGCCTCCTGCACGCCCCCCACTGGGGATCGAGCCCACAACCCGGGCATGTGCCCTGGCTAGGAATCGAACTGTAACCCCCTGGTTCATAGGTTGACGCTCAGCCACTGGGCCACACTGGCTAAGCTGTCATTCCTTCTTCTTGATCTTCTCATTAAACAAGCTCCTTTCCTGTATATAGTTGTGTTTCTGAAAGTAAATGTTAGGACTGTAGTCTATCATTTTAGAGTTATTTATGGCTACAGCAGGATACTTAGTTGTGATAAGTTTTTATTTTTTATCTGAATTGCAATGAGTTGGCCTCCCTAAATTAGTTGTGTGTGTTTTTCTAATCCTCACCAAGGATATGTCTATTGATTTTAAAGAAGACGGGGGAGGGGGGACAAGAGAAACATCGATATGAGAGAAACATCTATCAGTTGCCTCTCATATGCACCCCGACCAGTATGTGCCCCAACTGGGAATCGAACCTGCAACCATTTTTGTGTATAGGATGACACTCCAACCAACCGAGCCACCCTGCCGGGGCTAAATTTGTTATATTTTTTCATGCTTTCCTAACATTGGGCAAAGTAATGTGCTTACAGAACTTTCAGGGTAAATCACATATTTTAGATACACTGAGAGAGTTCATTCTTTAAAAGGCTGCTTTGATGAATCTTCTGTTACAATAATCACTTTTTTTTAAATTTAAATTCTTTATTGTTTAAAGTATTACATATGTCTCCTTTTTCCCTCATTGACCTCTCCCCGGCCACTCCCACCCCCCAGCACATGTGCTTACTCCACTACTGTCTGTGTTTATTGGTTACTAGAGGCCCGGTGCACAAAAATTTGTGCACTGGTGGGGGGGGTCCCTCAGCCCGGCCTGCGCCCATTTGCAGTCCAGGACCCCTTGGGGGATGTCCACCTGTCAACTTAGGCCCACTCCCCGGGGGATCAGGCCTAAGCTTGCAGTCAGACATCCTT
>NW_005356042.1:4283879-4285416 GCF_000412655.1 Myotis brandtii | reverse complement strand
GCTGGATCGGCCCCTTGCCCAGGCCTGACGCCTCTGCCAGAGGTGTCAGGCCTGGGCAGGGGACCCCCATATCCCCCCATCACCGGCTCCGCCCCCCACCCAGGCCTGACGCCTCAGCCAGAGGCATCGACCTCCATCACCCTCCGATCGCTGGATCGGCCCCTTGCCCAGGCCTGACGCCTCCACCAGAGGTGTCAGGCCTGGGCAGGAGACCCCCATCTCCCTCCGATCATCGGCTTCTGGGGCCGGCCTGCGGCCCGGGCTGGCAGCTTGTGCTGGCGGCTGCACTGTCCCACCCTGCCTGCAGTATGCAAATTAGCCGCCATCTTTGTGTGGTTAATTTTTGCATATCGTGCTGATTAGCCAATGGGAGGTGTAGCAAAGATACGGTCAATTACCATGTTTGTCTATTATTAGATAGGATGCTTATATGCATGCATGCAAGTCCTTTGGTTGATCTCTTATTCTCCCCTCCCACCTTCCCCTGCCTTCCCTCTGAGGTTGGACGGTCTGTTAAATGCTTCTGTCTCTGGATCTATTTTTGCTCATCAATTTATGTTCATTATATTTCACAAATGAGTGAGATCATGTGATACTTATCTAGTAATCTCTCTTTAAATTATCTTGGAATTTTGTATATTTATTTGAACAGAAAAGCTTGATTTTTATATTTCTATTTTTGGTCCTTCTGAGCTAGTAGGTCGGGACTCAGGAAGCTTGATTAAGTGAGTTCTACCTAAAATCAGAGACAGCTTTTTTCACCAAATTAGGTAGGTCTGTTCTCTCCCCTCTTCCCTCATCTATCCCCCGTTTCTGACCTGGGTTGTTCCCTTCTTTTCCTCCCCCAAACTTTCACTTATGCTTCTTCTATGGGCCTCCATCCCAGCACCAACTTCCATCAGCAGAGGTGGGGCGCTCTGGTCACTTGGTCTGGATTCAGCCTGTCTCACTGGTGCAGGAAACACCGGCTGGGCTGAGAAAAAAGTGTATCCTGTTTAATTTCTTGGCTCCTTACAGACTGAATTATCCAGAACTTGCCCGACTGATAAAGATGAAAAGATAAATAGTTGTCTCTCATGCATTCATATAGACATCTGAATGGGTAGGATTTAGATAAGTACAGATGAATACAAATACAATCCTGAATTAGAAAGAAGCATTGTTGAGCCTGTGTGAACCTTACTCTGTTTAGAGTCATAGCTGTGTATTCATTGTGGGGACCAAGGATGATGGGATGTGGAGAAATGACATGAAACCTAAGCCAGTGTTCATAGTCTTGGAAATTCATAAAATGTATTCAAATGACAAGCCCTCACCTTGGAAACAGGAAGTCTTAATGATATCTGCCCACCACTTGAAATAGTACAGATTTATTTTTTCTGTTCACTCAGAATTTAAAAGGTAAGTTGTTAGTAGTTACATTTTACCTCTCTCAGGTTTACCTGCTTATGGTTAAGTTTAAATATGTTTTCAAAATCTGAGGATTAAAGTGATGGGTCTTTTATCCCCAAGTGTCGTTGTCGTCGTCCCCCACCCC
>NW_005356042.1:4282044-4283455 GCF_000412655.1 Myotis brandtii | reverse complement strand
GCCTCGGCCAGAGGCATCGACCTCCATCACCCTCCGATCGCTGGATCGGCCCCTTGCCCAGGCCTGACGCCTCCACCAGAGGTGTCAGGCCTGGGCAGGAGACCCCCATCTCCCTCCGATCATCGGCTTCTGGGGCCGGCCTGCGGCCCGGGCTGGCAGCTTGTGCTGGCGGCTGCACTGTCCCACCCTGCCTGCAGTATGCAAATTAGCCGCCATCTTTGTTGGTGGTTAATTTGCATATCGTGCTGATTAGCCAATGGGAGGTGTAGCAAAGATACGGTCAATTACCATGTTTGTCTATTATTAGATAGGATGCTTATATGCATGCATGCAAGTCCTTTGGTTGATCTCTTATTCTCCCCTCCCACCTTCCCCTGCCTTCCCTCTGAGGTTGGACGGTCTGTTAAATGCTTCTGTCTCTGGATCTATTTTTGCTCATCAATTTATGTTCATTATATTTCACAAATGAGTGAGATCATGTGATACTTATCTAGTAATCTCTCTTTAAATTATCTTGGAATTTTGTATATTTATTTGAACAGAAAAGCTTGATTTTTATATTTCTATTTTTGGTCCTTCTGAGCTAGTAGGTCGGGACTCAGGAAGCTTGATTAAGTGAGTTCTACCTAAAATCAGAGACAGCTTTTTTCACCAAATTAGGTAGGTCTGTTCTCTCCCCTCTTCCCTCATCTATCCCCCGTTTCTGACCTGGGTTGTTCCCTTCTTTTCCTCCCCCAAACTTTCACTTATGCTTCTTCTATGGGCCTCCATCCCAGCACCAACTTCCATCAGCAGAGGTGGGGCGCTCTGGTCACTTGGTCTGGATTCAGCCTGTCTCACTGGTGCAGGAAACACCGGCTGGGCTGAGAAAAAAGTGTATCCTGTTTAATTTCTTGGCTCCTTACAGACTGAATTATCCAGAACTTGCCCGACTGATAAAGATGAAAAGATAAATAGTTGTCTCTCATGCATTCATATAGACATCTGAATGGGTAGGATTTAGATAAGTACAGATGAATACAAATACAATCCTGAATTAGAAAGAAGCATTGTTGAGCCTGTGTGAACCTTACTCTGTTTAGAGTCATAGCTGTGTATTCATTGTGGGGACCAAGGATGATGGGATGTGGAGAAATGACATGAAACCTAAGCCAGTGTTCATAGTCTTGGAAATTCATAAAATGTATTCAAATGACAAGCCCTCACCTTGGAAACAGGAAGTCTTAATGATATCTGCCCACCACTTGAAATAGTACAGATTTATTTTTTCTGTTCACTCAGAATTTAAAAGGTAAGTTGTTAGTAGTTACATTTTACCTCTCTCAGGTTTACCTGCTTATGGTTAAGTTTAAATATGTTTTCAAAATCTGAGGATTAAAGTGATGGGTCTTTTATCCCCAAGTGTCGTTGT
>NW_005356042.1:4271687-4281950 GCF_000412655.1 Myotis brandtii | reverse complement strand
AACTTATTCCCACCTTCCCTTGGAAGGACTGTCATTGGAAAGCCCTACTCCATCACAGCCACCCTGTCAGGGGTCTGGGATTTGCTCTGGCCTTGTTGATTCAGCATGTGTTGGCATGTGCTACAGGCCTTCTGCTCAGTCCTGTGAGAGACACAGTTGAGAAATGGGAATAGGAAATACAAGTTAGATCACATTCTTACTTGTGTGTAGGTCCATAAGAGAGGGCCACGCAGCATGGTAGAGGTTGGAGGAGGGGTTACAGCCAGCTGGGTGGATCATAAAAAGTAATGATAGTCCTTGGAGGGGAATGCACCGGACTTTACTCGAGGTGGGCATTCCAGAGGGAGGGAGGGATTGGGTTTCTTCTGCTGGCAAGCATCCACCCAGGTGAGCTGGGACTAGGAGCCTCCTGCCTTGTGTGGCATAGGGCAGGAAGGGATTCAAAGACAGTGTGCACTTGGAGGCCAGGCAGGAGGGGCCCCCGGGGTAGTCCAGGAAAGGGGCGTGGTGGCCCCTGAGTGCAGTTGGGGACTTCCGTGGCCAGTTCTGCTCAGTTTAAGGAAGGTGAGCATTGTAATGTTCCACAAAAGTTCCTGGATGAAATAGCACAGAGGAGCTGCCATGAAAAGTATTTCGAGCTTCTCCAAACTGAGTGTGAGTTCAGTTGAGAGAAAATCCGTGTACTTCGAATTCCCTTTCTTTAAAATATTAGATGTGTATCCTTTTTTTATTTTAGAAATGAACTTTCATTCTTTTTATCTTTTTTTACCTTTGACCCCAAACCTGGCAGTTGCCCAGATCGGAGTTTCCAGACATGCTCTATGGCCACCTTGCATCATTGGCACTAACACCTGTCAGTGATGTAAGATGTGAGCTCCTCCTGAGTTGACTCAAGGCCCCTTTGCTGTGTCTTGTTGTGACATTTTGTTTGACAGTCATAGAACAGATGACCTCTGCTCCTTGGAGTCTCTCTCCATGGCCTTGAACAAAGGATCGAGTGCCTGGGAGATAAGACTGTGTCATACCTGTGCCTGGTAAGGGCACTTCTTCCGTCAGAGATTACTGAAGAGTCATCCTCCTCCCTCCATCTTTCCCCTTCCTCCCTCTATCCCCCAGTTTAGAAGTGTTATGCAAATTCCAAATCTATTCCACTAGCTCTTGATGGCAGTATTTCTGGCTGAGGTCCTACCTTACCAGCTGTTTCCATTCAGCTGGGTTTTCTTCCCATCTACATCTTCGTCTTTGGTGGGTGGCATGGCAAGCCTGTTGTTTTCCATTTGGGTGTAGTTTGTCTCTAGTTTTCCAGGCTCTCTTCTGGGGTGCTGTCATTCAGTGAGAGAAGGGCTTCGGCTTCCAATGTCTTGCACTCTCAGAAAGCAGAAGCAGCCCTACTTCTCTGCCATCAGCTTGGGGCACCAGAATGACTTCACAGCCTGAGCAAACCTGTTTGGGGACCTGTCTCATGGACTCCATGGTCAGAGGTGCCAGCCTCACCAGGATTTCCAGGGCACATCAGCCTAATCCCTGCTCTCTAGTTACTGTTCCCTTACTGACTGGGTCATGTTTAATTTGCTACTGTGCACAGGACAACTTCTGCTGGCCCTAATGGTGTTTTGTATAGATACCGTTGAGGACTGATATTTGTGGCATTGGGTTCTGTATGAGCTACTTTAGACTCCAGCGCCTTCGTTCAGTGGGCAGGGGCACTTCTCCTTTGAGGTTCCTGTAAGAGATGAGAACATGTCACTAAAACCAATTACTAGTAAAATCCCTGAGAGTATGTACTTGCTAACGGTATTAAAAGATTTTATTTGCAGAAATGGAAAACTTTTAGATAATGTTTGAGGTGTTTTCTGTAATAAATGTAAACCATGATGATTTAAGAAAGTTTGGAAAACTTTCTGAAGAATAAAGAGAAAAGGTAGAAAAGATGGCCTGGAGATGACTGCTGCTGTTGCAGCGTGGGCCCATTGCCACATTGACTGTGCTTGAGAGTTTGGGAGCATACCTGATTTGCCTCTTCCCTCTACCCTTCCCCAATATAATATGAACATTTTTCCCAAATGGAACTTTTATTTAAAATATATTTTCTATTGATTTCAGAAAGGAAGGGAGAGGGAAAGAGAGATAGAAACATCAATGATGAGAGAGAATCACTGACTGGCTGCCTCCTGCACACCCCACACTGGGGACTGAGTCCGCAACTCAGGCATGTGCTGTGACTGGGAATTGAACCGAACCGTGACCTCCTGGTTCATTGGTCAGTACTCAACCACTGAGCTATGCCGGCAGGCCCAAATGGAACTTTTAATGAACTTTTTATTGTTAATTCAGTCATTCTTTTCAAACTTAAAATAGATACTTAATTTTGCATCCAAGTCTGAAAACATTACTTTCTGGTTTGGGTCCCCAAGTCAGGGGAGAGAAACCAATGAGGTTCAGCTCATTAATATTTGACTTTAGTGGTCTGCAGAGTGACTCAATAACACAGTGATCCCTGATCTTCATTTTGTGCCAACTGCATGATTTTACATCCAAGTACCACCTATATTCGTGCACGGGTAGGGTCCCTAGGCCTGGTCGGCAATCAGGGCCTATCGGGACTTTCCAGCTGCTGGCCGGGGCCTCCCTACCCCAGCTGCCAGTTGCCAGCCGGGGCCTTCCTTCGTTCCGCACCGCCCTCTGGTAGTCAGCGCTTTGTCATAGCGAGTGGTCGAACTCCCGAGGGGACACTTTGCATATTAGCCTTTTATATATATAGAAGATAGATTTTCAGGGAGAAGTGGAGCCAGCTGTTTGCTCCCTCTGTGTAGGGCTTGCTCTGGAGGTGGTATGAGTGTTCAGGCCCATCCATGGCACCAGCCCAGAAAATGAAAGGTTTTAGGGACACCTCCAGGTCTTGTTCCAGCACTGTTAAAGGAGCCAGCCTTGTTTGAAACCCATAGTCTTATCTCCAGAGTGAATGAAAGATTCTTCCTGGTGAGGAAACATTTCCTCTAAAAGATTATGGAGGCCTGTGTCGGTCACCTGTCTGTGGTCTCAAGTGATTTTCTTTTCTATGCTGTGATGGGGCAGGGTTTAGCATTCTTTCTCTTTCCCAGTCACTACAGCAAGAATTTTCAGTACTGTCACAGCTATGTCATGAATCATTCCCTTGATTTCCATCTGTTCCTCTCTCCCTGTTAGAAGGACTGCAAGTTGATAGAGCTGGACCACTTTGATGACTAATGAAAAACCTAGTGACCAAGGTGTTCCATTTCCTGTTGCATTTTTAGAATGAGAATAACACAGGAAGTATAAATGTGAAAGCAGCTACCTGGTGGCCTGTGATAGGCTGGAATCCTCAGACAGGTTTTGCTTCATTCCTGGATTACTCTTCCAGGAAGACATGCTTATGAGGTTTTGTGGCAATAGCTCTCGGGGTTTGGGCCAAGATAACAGAGATTTTATGCCTCAATTTAGTGTGTCCTTAGGACAGTTTTTAAATGTTGGGTGTTGCTCCTGGTATGTTACTCTTGGCAAATAGTAGGCATGGAACTTGCTACTTGGTGGATTGATTAAACAGTTCTGAAAATATCAACAGGTAATGGTTTTTATATGTTATGATATAACTAGATGTCGAAATGCTGGTGAAGAGAATTTATAATAGTAACTGAAAATCTACCCCAAAAAGGCAGGACCTTTTATGAAGAAAACTATTATCCTTTGCTGACACCCACAAAAGAAGACATGAATAATTGCAAGATGCTATTAATAAGTTTAATAACATTCTAAAGCCCAGTGGAGGCCTAACCGGTTTGGCTCAGTGGATAGAGCGTCGGCCTGGGGACTAAAGGGTCCCAGGTTCGATTCAGGTCAAGGGCATGTACCTTGGTTGCGGGCACATTCCCAGTAGGGAGTGTGCAGGAGGCAGCTGATCGATGTTTCCAACTCTCTATCCCTCTCCCTTTCTCTCTGTAAAAAATCAATAAAATATATTTTAAAAATAAATAAATAAATAAAGCCCAGTGGAACTGGGCGAGCAGGGTCTAACTGTTGCTAAAGATCTTCTATAGATAAACATAGGCAGGACCTACCAAGAAGTCGTTGGTCAGAGTTTAAGAGTGTTTGGAATTTTAACTGCAGATGCTTTTCAACATCCCAATAAACCCATTATAAATTGAAAATATCATCATTCAGCCCGGCCAGTGTGGTACAATGGTTGAGCATCAACTTAGGAACCAGGAGGTCACGGTTGGATTCCCATTCAGGGCACATGCCCAGGTTGCAGGTTCGATCCCCATGCAGGGTATGCAGGAGGCAGTTAGTCAATGTTACATTTTTACATTGTTGTTTCTCCCTCTCTCTCCTTCTCCCTTCCTTTCTCTCTAAAAATCAATAAAAAATATATATTTTTTAAAAAGATGGCATCCCATCACAAACCGTTTAGAAAAGAGGAGCTGGTTAGCCAGTGCTTCAGGAATAGTTGAAAGAAAGAAACTCTAGATCAACTAAAAGAAAAATGCAAGTGAATATGACTTGGAATGGAGACGGACTCTATAAGCCTATAAGAAGCTACCCAAGAAAAGGAAAAGGAATTTCTTTGACAGTTAAAATGTTATGCTCTGTATGTTAGACACCATCACCCAAAACCTTAAAAAGCAAGTAGCCTGGGAAAGGGTTCCAATTCTTTGTAACTGAAGAGCTTACTAGAAAATTGGCCAAGAACAAAACAGACGACCAGAACTCACAGGTGTCAGGACGTATAGAAGACAGAAACTTCCAGCCTTGGAGGTACCAATAGGAACAAATGGGAACCAGTATTTGCCATTGTTGGGTTTCAGTCAGTCTCATCAGTCAAACAAAATACTGCCCTACATTTTAACGTTTAGCAAGAACAAGGTTTAGTATGAACCATCTAGACCTTGAAGACCCCACAGTTGCCAGCATTTGGGGTTTATTTTTCTCTGGTGGTGCTTATGGTGTTTCACTGGTAACACAGGAACCAGCATTGTTGAGAGTCAGATAAAATGGACACCTCATACTGGTGGGGTTATTATAAGTCAGTTTTTCACTTTAGGGTAAAATGTTTGACAGTCTACTACAAATCTGTAAAATGCTCCTTTCTTTTGACCCACTGGTTTCACTTCCTAGGCATTTGACCTTAAAAAAAAAAAGATGTCCATAAGATTTATATATAAAGGGCCATTTTAATGTTATTTGTGTTTTCTAAAAGTTAAAAGACAGCTAACCGTGTGGAAACGTTCAGATTATATAACATCTGACAGTGAATTGCCACACAGTCAAGAAAGACCACATCTCCACAAACGGGTGACAGGAAGAGCTGCTTCTGCTGCTGGCCCAGCAGTCACAGGCAGGTCCCAGCTGTGTTTAGAGTGAGTGTGAGCACACGTGCAAGTGTACATTGTAGGAAAGAAGAGAGATGGAGAGGACATGCCGAGATGGGAAATCTTGGCTGTCCCTGGAGAGCTGAGATAGCAGGACTTTTATTTTCTTGTCTTTCGGTATTTTAAAAAAATTTTAAATGAACTTATAATATTTGAATTTTAAAAAATCACAAGTCCAGCAGATACCTTCATATTAAACTGCTGTTAGTGGGAACTCCACTTCAGCTCATGTTTAAGGGGGATGTTTAGGTTTGTAGGTGTTTCTGATTTGGTGCTGAGCTTCTTCCCAAGGGCTTCTGAGCTTCCCACTCCCACTTTCTCTGCACCCTGAGCTCATGGACAGTGGTGGGTGGGCTCCCACAGTTAGGACTCCGTGACTGCCGCCTCCCTTCACTCCCAGTTCTCCAGTGCAGATTGTGGCTTTCACGTTTAGGCCTTGATTTGTTTCCAGTTGGTCTCATCTGCCCACCTGTAGTCAGTATTTACATAGTTTGGCCAGGAGTTAGAAGAATTGCCATTGAGCTCAGCAGAGTCTCCTCTTGATAACCTACCAGCCCTCAGTTGGACACTGGGGTTTTAATCAGGATGTTCTCTGGATGAATTAAACCAGTGGTTTTTTTCTGTTTTGTTTTTTTGGGGGTTTTTTAATATATATATCTTATTGATTTTTTTACAGAGAGGAAGGGAGAGGGATAGAGAGTTAGAAACATCGATGAGAGAGAAACATCGATCAGCTGCCTCCTGCACACCCCCTACTGAGGATGTACCCACAACCAAGGTACATGCCCTTGACCGGAATCGAACCTGGGACCCTTCATTCCGCAGGCTGATGCTCTATCCACTGAGCCAAACCAGTTAGGGCTAAACCAGTGTTTTTAAGACTTGGGTTTGTTAACTCACAAAATTTCTAATTAAAAAAAAAACACACTTTGTTATCCTTTAATTTCATAAGTATTTATTGTGTACCAGCTCTAGAGAATATGTGTTAGATAAGGCTGATTCCTTCCCTGTCATTCTCAGAGCTTATACTCTAGTGGGGAAGATAGGAATTCAATAAGTAATTATACTACAAAAAGGAAACACCAGTATAGTTAGGTACAGTGAAGGAGAAAGACGGGCGTTCCCCTGAAAAAGACACATGTGAGCAGAAACCATTTATGGAGAGAACTATGCTTGTTTTGTTCAAGATAATTATTGTTTTAAGTGGAATATCTGCTACCTCTTGTAGATGACCCATTATTTTTCAGGCATTTCTCAGATAAGCCACTTAGATCATAATCTCACATCTCAGTTTCTTTCACAAAGTAGCAGTACTGTCAAATGGAAGGTAGCCTGAGAATTGCTAACCTCTCTGTGTTTTTAGCCGACAAGCTGAGCCACCAAAGAAGGAGGCAGTCTCCGCTGGGCCACAGGTGAAGCGAGCAGATGAGTGGAAAGACCCTTGGCGCCGGTCCAAGTCTCCCAAGAAGAAACTTGGTGTATCAGTCTCCCCTAGCCGTGCACGAAGGCGTCGAAAAACGTCAGCTTCATCAGCTTCTGCCTCCAATTCCTCCAGGTAAGGAGGCAGGCTGGTGCGAACAGCTGGTTCATAAACACACAGGAGTGATATTGTCATGCTCTGGGGAAAACTCAGTAAGACTAAACAGGCATTTGTTGGTCTCAACTTACTGAGTAACTGGGTGCTACAGCGTTAGCAGCAAACTAGACTGGCACTTAGAACCATGTTACAGCTTCACATATTGAGATCAGCCAGGATGCGGGCAACTCAGAGTAGAACACAAACCTGGCCAGTGAACCAGGGCGGGGGGCAGGGAGTGTTTGTCTGGGGAGAATGCTTGCCTGGGTCACTCCGGGAGAGACAGAGGAGAGACCGATGGGAGCCAGGGTTAGCAGCTCTGAAACCTGTGTATATACTAGCTCTGCGCAAACAAGTGAGGATGTCATGGATGGTGAGAGCTGGATCTCTTCCCTGCCCGAGAGAGACACTACAGATCGGAAAGGGGACCCAGCGGAGCCGCAGTGTTAGACGGGAACTGGAAATATCAGTGTGGAGTCAGGGTTCACTACATGCACAGATGGACAGATAGAGAAATATACAGGCACATGTGTGCACAGTCAGACACCTGCACACACAGGCACACGTATCCTGGCTCTGTACACTGAGGACCTGGGAGCTGTGTCACAGCAACAATGAGATACACAAAACAAAACAAAAAAATAATAGTGAGATACCCAGCATCCAGGTCTTGGTTTCTAAACACCATTCCCACCAAAGGGAGGGTGGGACTAAGCATGTCCACAAAGGTGTCCAAAGGGCAGGTGTGTCTCTGTATGAGTGTGGTGGGGTATATATGAGTGCGGGGAATATATCTGTGTGTGTGTGCGTGTGAAGGGAGTGCGTATCTGGGTAGGTGTGTGTGTGTGGAGGGGGTTGTATCTGTGGAGCAGGTGTATCTGGGTCAGTGTGTCTGTGAGGGGGATGTATCTAGAGGGGTGGGTGTGTCTGGGGGGTATATGTGGGTGGGTGTATCTGGGTGAGTGTGTCTCTGTGAGGGGGTATGTATCTGGATGTGAATATAGCCCTGTTGTATCAGGACAGCAGGCCTGGCATTGGTGGGCAGGGCAAGGTGGAGAAAGACCTGGTCTCTCTTCTCTCCCCCTTGATGCTCTAGGTCGTCTTCACGGTCCTCCTCCTACTCTGGCTCTGGTTCATCCAGGTCTCGGTCCCGGTCCTCATCCTACAGCTCCTACTCTAGCCGGTCTTCCAGACACAGCTCCTTCTCAGGCAGCCAGTCCAGGTATGTCCCCAGAGCTTATCGGGTGTGGCCCAAGTCGTCCCAAGTCTCTATCCTGTGTGTGTGTGTGCGTGTAGTGCATATCTGGGTGTGTATGTCTCTGTGGCATGTCTCTATCCTGACAGTGTTCTTCCAGGTGCTGTTGTTTTCAGAATAGTCTCACCAAGTTACGTGTCTTGTGGTACATTCTACAGAATGCATAGCGAGGAGCCAATTAACAAACTGCACGCGCTGGGAGATCTTAACACACAGTGCACATCAGGGGACGCAGCACCTATGTTGGCCTGTTTTGGACGCATACTAAAATCAGAAATCAGGCATCACACACATACAGACACCCATATACATACCCACACATGCATATACACACACGCTTCTTTGGGAAGCATATCACTAGATGTTTGGGGAATAAGTGGACCTGTTTATCTTGCAGTGGTTTGTTGTCTCACAGTGGCACTACTTTCTGGCAGCCAATCTTACCTTCGGGCAGTTGTCAAGAGGATTAGAACAGCATTAGATCGTTAGAGCTATTAAATCTGGTAGTCAAGTTAACATTTTAAGTGGGCTGTAGAACAAACAGTAGATGATATGTGGGCCTGTTTTCCACGAATGTTGAATCTTGTGCATATCAATAACCTTGAAAAAGAAAAGCAAACCTGTCCTGGCTGGTGTGGCTCAGTTGGTTGGGTGTTTTCCCATGTACCAAAAGGTTGCCGGTTCAATTTCCGGTCAGGGCACATGCCCAGGTTACAGGCTCAATCCCCAGTAGGGGGCATGCAGGAGGCAGCCAATGGATGATTCTCTCATTGGTGTTCCTATCTCTCTCTCCCCCTCTCTCCCTTCCTCTCTCTATAAAAAAATCAATAAAAATAAAGAAAGAAAACCTTTTTCTAAGGGTGTCTAGAGGGTCAGCTATGGGTCCTAGGGTCTCATGATTTTCCTGCCAGAAGTTGAAGCAGTACCCAGAACAGCTGCCAGTCATGGAATGCTGCCTGTAGGAGATGAGGTGAAAGACAGAAAGCTATTAATCAGAGCATCAACAATGGGAGAAACCTTGTATGACTTCATTTAAGAAACAAGGCTGGTAAGCTGCAGGAAGAAGCCTGAGACTAAGCTGGGAAACTTAGAAATTTTAGAAATCACATGTGGAAGTTACCTACAGTTTTTCTTGTATGTATTCAGTGGACACTGGGGGAGATTAAGAAGGCCCTATGGCATTGAGTCTCTAAGGTCAGGGACAGGACTGGGACAGCTATGACAAGGCCCAAGGCTACAAACAGCAGACGAAAGAACCACCTCAGCCTGGTGGGCTTGCCAGGCTCTTCATGCTGAGTTAGGTGTGGAGGGGAGGGGGCTGCAAGCACGAGAGTCAGCGGAAACCCAGTTGCTCTTTCAGGAGGTGGACCCCAAGGAGGATGCTTAGCCTCCTCGGCATCCATTTCTAAAGAAACTCCACTCAGGACGCAGCCCTGGGTACTGAACCAGTTTCAGATATTTTCAGTTTGGAAATTAGCCATTTCCTCAAAATTAGGTGCCCTTTTTCACCACTTTCCCTTCCCCGTGACTTGTGTTTATACTGTTCCAATGTCCATCACTCAGCACACCTCTTCCCTGGCTCCAGGCCTCTGCTGGCTCCTAGGCAGGCCCATGTGGTACCTGAGAGCATGAGCAGAGTGCCCCCCTGCAGCACCCAGGTGGGCATTGGCTCTGCAGCAGCCTTCTGAGGAATGGGACCCAGGGATGAGGTTACTCTGAGGAGGTGACACCCCCACCCCCCCCATGTGGTGATTCGGGGCTGCACAGTGTTACAGAAGCTTGGAAGTGAACCTGGCATTCCTTCCGGTCTCCCATGGCAGGCTGCCCAGCCAAAGGCAGTGAGTGTGAAGACAGGAGAAATGAGCATTTTTCCTATGTAGCTCTGTCTCTATACATTGCAGCATGTGTGACTGCAAAAGCCCGATCTTAGCTTAGCTGTTGGTGTTGCTTGGCTGAAAGTGTCAAAAATCTTACATGACCATTTCTAAGTAGGAGAAAAATACAGCAAACCCATAAACCTTTTATATATTTTATATATATATATA
>NW_005356042.1:4256275-4271606 GCF_000412655.1 Myotis brandtii | reverse complement strand
ATGTGCCCGCAACCAAGGTACATGCCCTTGACTGGAATCGAACCCGGGACCCTTGAGTCTGCAGGCCGACGCTCTATTCACTGAGCCAAACCGGTCAGGGCCCCATAAACCTTTTAAAGGGTTGCCTCCTGTGTGATGTTGTGTGAATCCTGAATGGTGGGGCCAGCAACCTGGCCAGGCCATGCCTCCACCCAGTCCAGCACCCTTTTCCCAGCACTTCGTCCATCCTTCTGACCCCTGCAACTTGTATCCAAATGAGCTCACTTGTATCCTTTAGCTCCGTGGTCGGCAAACTGCGGCTCGAGAGCCACATGCGGCTCTTTGGCCCCTTGAGTGTGGCTCTTCCTAAGCCTTAGGAGTACCCTAACTAAGTTAATAACAATGTACCTACCTATATAGTTTAAGTTTAAAAAATTTGGCTCTCAAAAGAAATTTTAATCGTTGTACTGTTGATATTTGGCTCTGTTGACTAATGAGTTTGCCGACCACTGCTTTAGCTGGAACACTCCCTGGGCCAGACCAGTCTCTGCCGCATAGCACTGTCACGTCTGTGCGTGGGCCTGTGCTGCTGGCCATTCCTGGGGCCACACACCTGAGTGAAGGTGCCCCACTAGGCCTTCCATTTCTCCCATGCTACCAGGGCCTGGTCAGGCTGTGTGTCTCCTCATTGTGGTTTCATACGCACACAGAGAGCAGAGCCTGTGCCCTTCAGGTCCTGCCCACACTCACATGCCCCACGGCTCAGGGCCTCAGAAGGACTCAGCAGTGTTGTTAGCAGCTATCCCCTCAGCACTCTCCTTTCCCCTCTGGCGATGTACTTTATGAAATGGCCAAGAACTGTCTGAAATCCTGTAAATAAGTAGGAATCTGAGGCCAATAAGTAGAAATTCATGGTGGCCTCCTCTGTGAATTTGAGGTGGCATCCCCAGCATGCTCATACTTGGACAAGGGCACTGTGGTGCTCCCTTTTCACACTTCTGTTTACTCCCTAGGTCCCGGTCCTTTTCCTCATCCCCGTCCCCCTCTCCAACGCCTTCTCCACACAGACCTTCTGTCAGAACCAAGGGGGAGCCAGCTCTGCCTCCTGGGAAAGCAGGGTAAGTGCCTAGTGGTCAGGCCAGGCTGACTCAGCATCCGCCTCCCTCCCTCATATCTCATATGTGGACAAGCCCCAGGGGAACTGTAGACAGTACCCTTAGAGGAGGGCATGTAGACCTAGGGGCCATGTACTGTTTGGGGGTGGTAATGTCCATGCTCCTTGGGGTTCCAAGGAAGTGCAGCCACCAGCCCCGCTCTTACCAGGCAGGCAGGTGGGAGGAGGTTCCTGTCACGCTCAGCCTTGGGGCTGTGTCTGCAATGCATGGAAAGGAGCAGCCTACCAGACTCTGTCTCCTCTTCACCTTTGCTGCTCCTGGAATAAGTCACATTGATCCTTCTCAATAGATGTGGCTCATGGGAGAAGTTAGAAACATATAGAACTATACGAACACCTAAATTCTGTAACACCTGACGTGTAGTGTCTCAGCCAGGCACTTTAGGGAGGTCGGTAGTTAATTCTCTGTGACATCAATCCTGCCACCTAAGGGGCAAGGCAGCCTCTGTGTGAACAGACTGGACCTGCATACCTGCCTTGGGCCCTGTCCTTGTCATAGCCCCTGCTTCCTGACTTGTTCTTAAAGTAGTTACTTGTTTAGTGGGGAAAGAGCCCATACCTTCTGTATAATAGGCGTTGAAATGCTGCACACTACCAGTGTTTTATCCTAAATGGAGTGAGCTAAAAGGCCTCAGAAACATTTAGGGAATCCTGAACAGCTAACTTTCAAAAAATGAACTTAGAGGCCCGATGCATGAAATTCGTGCACAGGGGGTGGGGGTTCCTCAGCCTGACCTGCACCCTCTCCAATCCAGGAACCCTCAGGGGATGTCCTACTGATGGCTTAGGCCTGCTCCCCATGGTTCTCTGCTCTCTGCAGGGCCTGCCTGCTCCACACCATGGCCATGGGCAAGCAGGCCCTGCTGGGTGCTGCCTGCAGGCCACGCTTGCCTGCTGGGCTCGCGTTGCTGGAGAGACGCCGCCGATGTCCCGCCCCAGCCACTATGGGCGCCGCCATCTTCGTTGTGGAGTGGTGGTTAATTTGCATATTACTCTTTTATTAGATAGGATTCTATTGAGATATAATTTATGTGCAACACAACTCATCCATCTACATTGTACCATTCAATGCGGGTTAACAAACCTGTGAGACTGCACATTCCAGACACTCCAGCCCCTGCAGTGGCTATTCCCCTACCAGGACTTCACAGACAGAGTCATGCAGGATGCATGCTTCGCTTCTGCATTTTCATCAGCAAAGATTTGACTCCCCTCTGACACTGTGCTTTTGACCAAGACTTTGTTTCCTGCTGAGAACACTTTGTTGACAGGGTCTCTGATAGGCACATGCTCTGTACTCCATCTGAATCAGGAGTGCTCAGCACCACTAAAACGATTAGCAGATAGAAAAAAACAAGCTTTGGGGGCTGTTTTCTTTACTGCAGTGTGGTTTCCACATGTGAACATGCTGCAGCACCCTCAAGGGGCCACCCCCACATGCAGGACAGGAGGTCTGGGGGAGCACAGCGCCAGCTCTCAGCGATTCTCAAAAGCTCTCAGATGAGCCATCTTCTTGCTGCTGACGCACCTCTGGCTCCTGCCTGTAGGGAGAAGTAGGCCTGAAGCTTCAGAAACGTTCCAAGAGCCCACCTGGCCTTCCTGGCAATGCACCCTTGGAGTCACACCTTGAGGTCGTTGGCTGGGCTCCTCCACCAGGTCTGACCTCTTTGCATCTCATGACACAGAGAGAAGATGGTGAAGAAACCAGCCCCACCTCCAGCCCCACCACAGGCCCCCAAGACCACTGCCCCCACCCCTGAGCCTGCCAAGCCAGGAGACCCTCGGGAAGCCAGGAGGAGGGAGCGCCAAGCCAGGACCCCCCCCAGGAGGTAAGCACACTACTCTCGGGGAGCCTCATGGGGATTTCTGTCTCTTTGGTGCCAGGGCTAGGGGAGGGGATCTCCTGGACAAAGCAACCCAGGCCAGGAACCCATTCTATCGCTGATCTGTGAGGTTTGGGGCTAGTTAGGCCACCTCACTGAGCCTGTTTCCCCGTGGGAGGCATGAGCCCATCTCACTGCTCCACCTGAGGTGGGAAGGCACTCCCTTGACAGCCAGAATCTTCCCTGGAAAGAGGCAGTTGCGGGATGGGGGGAAGACACTGAAGAGAAGTTCATTTTTTGAGAAAAAAAATGCACTTTAAGTAAATAGAGCCCTACCCACTTCTGAGTCTGTGGCAAGTTACTGGTTAAACATCTTTCTCGGACCAGTGATTAGCCCTGGTTTTGAAGAGAGACTGTCTGCCCTTTGTCGAGTCTGCAGAGATGTGACGGGACTTTCAATTGTGTTGCAGGCGGACCATCAGTGGCAGTGGCAGTGGCAGCAGCTACAGCGGCTCTAGTTCCAGATCCAGGTTATTTTCAGCATCTCTCTGGCCCCAGTCCCCATCAGCTTCTTTGCCCCTGCTCCTGCCTCCCAGTCAGGATCCAGGACCTTAGGAGAGGTCACCTCAGGTGTGAGCCTTTCTCCCCGTCAGGCAGCCTGTGGCTAACAGCTGATAGCTGTCAGTCAGTGCTGTTCAAGAGCAGCGTGGTTGGCTGGCTATCTCCACCTGGACGCAGAGAAGAGAATGGACTGATGCTCAGAGTAGGGAGCCTGGTCCAGTGGCTCCAAGCATGTGGAGGGGCTGGGACGCCCTCTGTCCCCATAAGCCCCTGGCGGGCTTGAAGCCAGGGTGCTTCCAGGTCAGGACTGAAAGGCTCACACAGAGGCTTCGTGCTCGTTTTGTGTGGAGGGTTGGGTCCTGCCCTGGCCTGTTGTGCCTGAGGCAGCTGGGGACAGCCTTTTTTTTTTTAATCTGAGAAAATAAGTGGAAAAGAATTCTGTTATTTGGGTGTTTAAAAAGAAAACAGTATTGATCAGTCCTTAGATCCCTTAAGTCAAACTTTCTCTTATTTCTAGGCAGCAGGTGGTTTATATACATTTGCCCAAATCTTTCTAAATAGGTTTAAAGACCTAACCTTTAAAAAAAAATCTTGGGCTCTCTTTCTTTCCCCCTCCCTTGTCCAGCATCTGACAACTTTAGGGAACAGTGATTGGTGTTTTCTCAGAGCTAAAGAGAGAGTACTCAGCAGACACTGATGTAGCAGCTTTGTGCATTTCAAGTCCTTGTGCAACATGGGCTGTGAAAGAACCAAGGACCTGTGAGATTGGCCGTCGTTGCATACTTTCCTGAGACATGCCATGGTTAAAGCCATCTCCCATCTAGTGTCTGGTGTCTGCAGGTTGAAGCTCTCCCTGTGTTGTGCATCATTAACCAGGACTCTCAGTTCTATCATCACTAACTCTTGAGTCACGCTTACTCATATGTCCTTGTCCAGCAAATGGCGTGAGCATCTCCACACTATGTGGCACCTTTAAACTACCCAGAGTCCCCTCTGAAATTTCAGGTTTGGTGGGTACACGTTCCTTAAAACTGGGAATTGGGGAAAGTAGACATAGGAACCCCCCCCCGCCACCACCACCACCCAATCAACCCGTCCTCAGTCAGAGACATGGGCTTTTATGTGTCTAGGTCCTTGAGCGTGAGCAGTGTCTCCTCAGTGTCCAGCGCCACGTCAAGCAGCAGCTCGGTGCACAGCGTGGACTCGGACGACATGTACGCAGACCTGGCCAGCCCTGTGTCCTCAGCCAGCTCACGGTCCCCCACCCCAGCCCAGACCAAGAAGGAGAAAGGTATGGGGGCTCCTTGTGCCCTGGCTGTAGTGGCTCCAGAGGAGAGGCAGGCTCTTCATGGAAGGAGGGTGCATGTAGCCTCAGTCAGCACTGCGTGCAGCTGGTCAGACAAGAACGTGGTGACCTCCCAGTTTCGTCCCTGTGCACATGTTGCCTGCTTGATAATGCACCCCTCCACCAAGTGGCACTTGGGAAACCACTATGTAGTATCAGTGACCATGACCAAGCATTTTTTGTCAGCAGGAAAATCTAAGAAAGAAGATGGCGTTAAAGAGGATAAGCGGAAAAGGGATTCATCCACACAGCCACCCAAATCCTCAAAATCTTCCACAGGCAGTAAATCCTCCCAGCAGCCCACAACTCCCCAGCAGGCACCCTCTGGGCAGCCCCAGCAGGGTACATTTGTGGCACACAAGGAGATCAAGTTGACACTGCTGAACAAGGTGAGGCCCTAGGCACATCTGGTGAGAGTTCCAGGGAGCCACGTACCTTCAGCTCATCCTGGGACTGAGACCAAGTGGGGACCAAATGGCCATTTGAACTTGGTGGCCAGATATCACCCCTGCTCATCTGCCTGCCTTGATGGTCAGCCCTGTGGGAAACAGGGGTGTGGCATAGGGTAGATGGGTTCTATAGCATGTCCTGGGGCATCAGATCATCCCCTGGTGGGTGCTCTCCCTGTCCTGAGAACCCACACCCTTGGCCCTCCTCCCTGTGCCTGGGCTGGCCAGTTCCCACAAGTCAGCACTGGGACAGAGCAAAGCAAACTTGGCTTCTGTGAGTTGATGTTCTCAAGGCCCCATGGGGCCGGAAGAGCAAGAGGCTGAGTCTGCTAGAGTCCTTCTCTGGCTCGTGGCCCCCATGGGGAGCACAGCATCTTTGCTGGCACCTTCGCTACAGAAAAAGGCCCCAAAACCATGGGCTTTGCTTCACTCAGGACCGCAAAGAGGGAGCCCAGAAGAGGGGAGCAGAGAACAGGTCCTGGTGTGAGGACGTCACACTATGTTCCTTTCACTGTGTTCCTCCTGGTGGCCAGTAGCTCAGACCCTATGTCCTCACTGTTCTCCCTCCATTTTTTCAGGCCGCTGATAAAGGGAGCAGGAAGCGATATGAGCCCTCAGACAAGGACAGGCTAAGCCCTCCTCCAGCCAAGCGGGCCAACTTATCCCCAGACCGAGGTGAGCTCAATCCCTGCAGGGGCCTGACGGGCAGAGGGACCAGGACCTCATCCATTATTTTAAAACTAAAGGCCCAGTGCACAAAATTCGTGCATGGGAGGGGTCCCTCAGACCGCCCTGCACCCTCTCCAATCCAGGACCCCTCGGGGATGTCGGACTGCCGGTTTAAGCCCAGTCCCCACAGGCCAGGCCGACAGCCTGGATGAGGGGATGATGGCTGTTTGCAGCTGGTCACACCCCCTTCAGGGTGGGGGTCCCCACTGGGGTGCCTGGCCAGCCTGGATGAGGGGATGATGGCTGTTTGCAGCTGGTCACACCCCCTTCAGGGTGGGGGTCCCCACTGGGGTGCCTGGCCAGCCTGGATGAGGGGATGATGGCTGTTTGCAGCTGGTCACACCCCCTTCAGGGTGGGGGTCCCCACTGGGGTGCCTGGCCAGCCTGGATGAGGGGATGATGGCTGTTTGCAGCTGGTCACACCCCCTTCAGGGTGGGGGTCCCCACTGGGGTGCCTGGCCAGCCTGGATGAGGGGATGATGGCTGTTTGCAGCTGGTCACACCCCCTTCAGGGTGGGGGTCCCCACTGGGGTGCCTGGCCAGCCTGGATGAGGGGATGATGGCTGTTTGCAGCTGGTCACACACCCTTCAGGGTGGGGGTCCCCACTGGGGTGCCTGGCCAGCCTGGATGAGGGGATGATGGCTGTTTGCAGCTGGTCACACACCCTTCAGGGTGGGGGTCCCCACTGGGGTGCCTGGCCAGCCTGGATGAGGGGATGATGGCTGTTTGCAGCTGGTCACACACCCTTCAGGGTGGGGGTCCCCACTGGGGTGCCTGGCCAGCCTGGATGAGGGGATGATGGCTGTTTGCAGCTGGTCACACACCCTTCAGGGTGGGGGTCCCCACTGGGGTGCCTGGCCAGCCTGGATGAGGGGATGATGGCTGTTTGCAGCTGGTCACACACCCTTCAGGGTGGGGGTCCCCACTGGGGTGCCTGGCCAGCCTGGATGAGGGGATGATGGCTGTTTGCAGCTGGTCACACACCCTTCAGGGTGGGGGTCCCCACTGGGGTGCCTGGCCAGCCTGGATGAGGGGATGATGGCTGTTTGCAGCTGGTCACACCCCCTTCAGGGTGGGGGTCCCCACTGGGGTGCCTGGCCAGTCTGGGTGAGGGGCTGAGGGCTGCTTTCAGGCTGGCGGTTGTTGACTGAAGCTCCCCACCGCTCCTTTTTTTTCTCTTTTTTTTTATTTTATTCTGGGCCAGCTTTAGCTCTGGCTCTAGCTCTGAGGCTTCGTATCTGGTTTGTTTGCCGTTCTATAATCGAAACAATGTATAACTTCAGCTCTGAGATCCCGGCAGGCTGAAAGCTGGTTTCTGGGCTTTTGTTTAGCTTCTACATTTGCAACATAGTACATAGTTGCTTAGAGTTGCAACTCAGAGGCCGGCAAGTTAGGCGGGGAACGTTGGCGTCTGCAGTCACTGGAGCAAGTGAGCCTCCCTGCTTGCTTTACAATGCATGGCTGCCGGCCGCCATCTTGGCTGACAGTTAATTTGCATAAGGATATGCTGATTAGCCAATGGGAAGGGTAGCGGTCGTACGCCAATTACCATGTTTCTCTTTTATTAGTGTAGATATAGATATTGAGGACCCCAAGGAACTTCTCTGATCTTGTGAATTATCAACACAGTATTAGAAGTTAAAACTAAGAAAAAGTTTTATTTTTTTTCAATATGTTTTTATTAATTTCAGAGAGGCAGGGAGAGCAAGAGAGAGAGAGAAACATCAATGATGAGAATCATTGATTGGCTGACTCCTGCACGCCCCCTACTGGGCATCAAACATCAATGATGAGAATCATTGATTGGCTGACTCCTCCACGCCCCCTACTGGGCATGTAGCCCATGGCCCGGGCATATGCCCTGACAGGGAATCAAACCGTGACCTCCTGGTCCATAGGTCGATGCTCAACCACTGAGCTACACAGGCCGGGCTTTAATATTTATTTATAAGCTACTCTATTTGAATAAAAATAACTTTTTTTTTTTCATGAAAAATAAGTAGGAGTGGCATTGTTTTTTGTTTTTTGTTTTTCTAACATCTGGTTGGCAGATAACGGCTGGGTACTCATCTCCAGTGATAGCACAAAACACGAGGGCTCCGGAAATTCCACCCTGGGCTGTGGGAAAGGAGGGCACAGTGAGTGGGCAGGGCCTCGGTGTTAGTGAAAAGAGTCTGACTGCTCAGTGGTCTGTTCAGATGCTAGCTCAGGAAACCTGGAACCCAATTTGGAGCTCCGCTTTCGGGGTTTTCCTGGGCTCTCAATCTGACATGATCAGGGCTCCCCCTTCCTCCTTTCTCACCGGCTCTGCCCTTCTGCCTCTTCCTTTAAAAATGAGGAAGCTGTGCTGATCTGTCACATCTCTTTGGAATGGGATCACTAGCATCAGTAAGGCTGCACCAGACCATGTGTAACTGGGACCCTGGTCTTACATTGTTTCAGGTTCTCGGGACCGGAAGTCAGGTGGGAGATTGGGCTCTCCCAAGCCAGAACGGCAGAGAGGCCAGAATTCCAAGGCTCCCGTGGCCCTGCCAGACAGGTGAGTGCTTGCCTGTGCCATGGCCACACTAAGTGGGCTCCTTTGCCCGCAGACCCAGAGGTACCTGGGGAATGTCTTAGATCTGGAGGCAAGAAGGCGGCCCAACACATGTCTCACTCCACACCACCACCCCCCCAATTGGGCCCTGGAATGAGGAGCAGCCTAAGGCACTCAGCTCACAGCCTGAGGTGGGGGGTCAGTTTTGGGGGCAGATGGTCACAGCTCTTTTGTACCTTCCATTTCAGGCATAGGAAGTAGGAGTAATTTTCTTTACCTGGGAAGTCGGCTCTGAGTCCCTGTGCCCCTACACCATGCAGTTCAGGATCAAGGGTTGGGTGGGGGAGGATATGGGGAGGGCGGGCACAGGACTCAGAGAGCTGTACAACCCTCCACACACATCTGGGCCTCAAGGCCTCGGGGGTCCTCCTAAGTCAGCAGTGTGGGGTTTCACCTCACCACAGAAGGAGGTCGCATACAAGGTCCAGAAGCAGGAGGGAGCAGGTCAGCAGGATGCTTAGCTTGACCCTGGACACTTCTCGACCATTCACTGGGTAGAGGGTGCCTTCTGCCTAGCGGGTACAGCTTACAGGGTCCAGGCCCCCAGACTGGGCCTCGTGTCCCCGCCTGGCAGGAAGCTCAGAGAGGAACAGGCACTTGGACCCCTCTAACAACCTCCCCACCCTCGCAGGAAGCGTCAACTGTCACCCCAGTCCAAGAGCTCCAGCAAGGTCACAAGTGTGCCTGGTAAAGCCTCAGACGCCGGCACCGCCGCCTCCACGGGCACCAAATCAGGGAAGGCCAGCACGCTGTCGAGGCGGGAGGAGCTCCTAAAACAGCTCAAAGCCGTGGAGGACGCCATTGCTCGCAAGCGGGCCAAGATTCCCGGGAAAGTGTAATGGGCCCCGCGGGCTCAGCTCCCCTGCCAGAGGCAAAGACTATGTGTTTTTATAAATAGGGTAAGCGCAGCCATTTTGGATTTTGCAGTTAATGTCTTATTTTGGCTGTGATTCTTTTTAAAAATTAAAAAATAAAAAAAAGTTTCTCAGCTGGAAAAGAAGCCACACACACATAATGAAGATGACGCTGAACCTCAGCCTTCTCCCAACCACACTGACCAGTCCTTCCCAGAGCAGAGACAGACAGGCAGACAGCACCGAGCGAGGACATGGCACAGTTTTATGTAAATTTTAAGTCCCAGATGCCCGGATCAGCCGGCCCATACATTTTTTCTTCCCCATCTTCTCTTCCTCCCTCGGTTAGTCAGGCAAGTTCGCGCCCTGCTGTGTGCCGTGTCCTCACCACACGGCTCTCCTACTGTGGACAGGAACACCTAGTGCTACTGAGCAACCTCTTCCCCACCCCTGCCCATCCCCAGGATCAAAAAAAAATATATATATATATATTCTTGACTAAAGTCTGACTGGGAAATAGTTCCTGTCTTTTATTTTAAGCATCAAATTGTTTTAGTTGATTTGAAAATGAAAATATACAGAAAAGACCAAAAAAAAGGCCATGGGTATTGTTGGGCGTCTGTCTAATGTGGAGGGTCTTTTTTTGAGGGGTCTCCTAAAATAAAAATATTTTGATAAGCAGCTATCTTGCCCTTGTGGTGCTGTTTGCATGTGCCTGGGCTCCACACCCTCTACCCTCCCCATGGCATGGGGCCCGGCCACCTCACGACATCTGCTGGGCCCACCTGCTTTTTAGGGGTCCCTGGCTGATGGAGGCTGAAGACATGGAGTTTACCAGAGGCCCCTGTGCCGTTCCCTGGGAGCCTCCAACCCAGAACAGTAATTGCTCACTCGCCTGTTAGCCCAAGCGCTCTGGCCCCGGCCCCCAGGGAGTGCTGTTCCTCAGCTTCTTCACAGTGGAACTGGCTCTGGTGGGGCTTTGTGAACACCTTTCCCAGTAGAGGCCCTGGGGCTGCAGAAGTCAGGAAGGATGCTCCTCAGGCCAGGCTGTATCATCCATCCCCAAAGCCAGTTCCCCACTCAGAGCCTTAGATGCGCCAGCCAGTCCCCACACACCACTCCGTCCGTCCACTGCAGAGCAGAAATGCCAGCAGTTCTGAGAGCAGCAGCACTTGCAGTGCCCACCGCAGTGGGGCCACGACCAGGGCAGGGATGGGGAACCTGAGTGCTCGCTCAGGGTCCTTCCTAGTGGGATTAAACTCAAAGGGGTACCATGGGCTTGCGGGTGCCCTGCCACCCTCAGGTTATCATATAGCAAGTACCATAAGGACTTGTGGACAAAATGCCCCCCAGAGCCCACGCTGCTGCCCCCAGTTCCAGTTCTGCTTCCCTTCCCCATTCTCTGCCAGCTCCCCAGCTCCATGGCAGTCCCTTGCCAGCCTATAAGGACCCTGCCGGCCAGTGTCAGGAGGCAGCAGCCTGGGGTTCTCATCTGTTGCCTGAGCTGCGACCAGCTTACAGGGTGCATTCCACGGCGCCCTGCCCCACAGTTATACGGCAATTAGACTAGACAGGAAAGCTTGGGAAACCTGTGGCATTGTTTTGTGGCCTTCCCAACAAAACAGGGAAATTGTCATGGGCTGTGTGATAGACTGACCACAGGCAGGGCTGCCTGGGGCTCAGTGGTTGGGAAGACCACACCCTTTTGTTAATGGAGCACCTAAGTGTTGTGGGCTGGCCATGCAGCCAGGCCTCCTGAGTGTACTGTTTTCATTTCATGTCTAGGCCCCTCGCATAGCACAGGACACCAGATACCTCTTACGTCACAGCAGCCTCAGTCAAGTTTTAAAGGCTTATCTGGTTTGCCTTTAGGTCAAAGCCAGGTGCAAAGGGAACTCCCATTTTCTGAATGAGTAGCATCCAAGGACACGAGTCAGAACCCAGGACAGCCTGTCCCTGTGAGTTCTGTGCCCCAAGCCACTAGGCCCTGCAATCCAGCTGGGCAGCAACTGTCCCTCTGAGCCAGGAGCCCACAGGTGAGCCCACTACATAGTCTGTCCTCAGCCCTCCTTGCTCACCCCACCAGCCCCTTCTGGTCCCAAGAGGCTGACCTGATCCTGGAGCCATAGCACTAGGTCCCTTTCACCCAAGCTAGGTTTAAACTAGGAGCTCACCTGGGCTAGGCTGGGCAGGTGGCTGTCTTGGGAGGAGCGAGGACCACACCCAGAGCCAACTCTTCCTCTCCCAAGGTCTAGTGGAAAGAACATTCCGGATCAGGCAGCTGAGAAAAGGGAGGCCTCTGTTTGATGGGATCCTCAGGCATCTTTGCCCTCAAGGGAATGTGAGGACTGATCCTGACAGGTGGTTAACATGCAAATAGTAGGAATAATTACGGGTTTCAAGTTCCATCTCTATCCACCAGTCTGCTCTTCAAGTGTCCAGAACATTGTGGATCCCCTTCCCTCCAGTCCTCACTCTACAGCCAGAGGGACTGTACATGCTAACCCCTCCCGCCTGCCTGCCGTTTCTCCCACCCTAGGGCCTTTGCACATGCTGTTTTGGTTCCTGGAACTCTGACCTGACTCATCCTGCTTCCTCTCGGCTCAGGCAAGCTGGCCCCATCCCCTCAGTCCCTCCATGTCTGCTGCCACAGCACTGTTTTCAAGTGTAACCCGGGAAGCACTAGGCTGGAAGCTCCTAACACTGGGCCTTCCCGAGGAAGGGGTCAGGTCTTGATTTCCATCTCCCAGCCCCTGCTGTTCCCCTCAAACCCTGGGCCTCCACCTGCCCCCTCCCCATTCTCTGCCAACTCCCCAGCTCCATGACAATTCCCCTGCCAACTTAAAGCCCCCATGAGCAGTGGTCATCCTCGCTCAGCAGGAGAGGCTCAGGAGCTCTGGCTGAAGGCCAGGCCCTGGGTGAACAAGCAGGGACTCCCCTCCCCACCCTGGACAGCATCCCCTTGGACAAGGATGAGGTAAAGAGGTCATTCCTGGCAGTGCAAAGTGCTGTGGGAATGAGAAAACTGGGCTGTGTGATAGACTGACCACAGGCAGGGCTGCTGGGGCTCAGTGGTTGGGAAGGCCACACCCTCCAGGGAAGTGGGGGCCGAAATTGTCACCCCCACTTCACAGATTAGGGAACTGAGCCCTGCTGGTGGGCCTCCCTCCAGGATAGGTGACAACTTAGAGCCTGGAGCCCAAAGAGCCTGGAGCAAACCCCTCTTGCAGGCCCACTTGACTGCTTCTGTCCAGTCAGGGCTGGAAGGGCCCCGAGCCACTGACTAGGCCACACAGGTACTTGGCGTGTCTGTCCCTGTCTCCTGTTTTTGCCTTCCCGCCTTGGCCTCTGCCTTTTTCTCTCTTCCCTGCCTTTCCTCCACCAGTCTGTTCCTGGATTTGCCTGTGACTCTGCACCTGTCTCCATCCATTCCTCCTCCTCCTTCTAAATCGCCTCACACATTCTTCCTGCATCTCCATCCTCTTGGTTGTGTGTCTCTGGACTTTTGGGGGTGTGGCCATTGGGGTGTGGTACAGTGGATGTGGTTTGAGGGGGGTCTTCCTGCCACCACCTTCAGGACGCCCTCCTGCCTTCCTCTGGCAGCGCTTTTCCAGTCTTGCCCAACCTGGGACTTCTGCACTTGCCTCAGCAGCCCAGGAATGAGGCACCGCCCCGGTCCACCCTGTGCCCTTCTGGCCTCAGCAGGCATTGCTGGACCCCTGACTCTCAGCCCCTGGGCCAACTTCCTCCAGGAAACTGGCCTTCACGCCTCTGGGGAACTGTGCTGGGAGTTCCCGGGGCCCAACGTGAGGAAGAATGAGTATGAATTCAGGGATGAGTTTCCTCCACCCAGTGCAGCTCCCGCCACCCACCCAGTCAGCTGTTCAGAACAGAAACAGGAACGCAGAAAATGCAGGCACCCTACCAGATTGGCCTGGGCAGGGGACACCCCCTGCTCCCCCTGCTGGACTCAAGCATCCATGCATTCCTTCGGGGTGGGGACACCCAGGAGCCTGGTACAAGCAACAGTTTTACAGCCTTTTCATTTCCTAATTGAGCACCTGCATGAATGCAGCTGGACTTGTCAGCCCAAAGGAAGAGCGCTGCTGCCCACTGGCCTCCCTCTCTCGGCTCCCTCCGGCTCTGACTCAGCTCCGGGCCTGCCTCCTCGCCAGCATAAGCCTCGTAATGCCTGCATGTGGGGACATTGTCACCCTGTTTTTCCCATGGGGGAGTCCAGGCTTATCTCCCTTTTGTTAATGGAGCACCTAAGTACCTGGGCAGGGTGTGTTGGGGCCATTGTCCCTGTCCTCAAGGGGCTCACACTACCTTTTGGGGGCAGCAAGAAGGGGCTGGGATTTTTCTGAGACCTCCAAGTGCCCCAGCAGGGAGACAGGTCAGTCCAGCTTAAGGAGGGTCTTTCTCTTGACCAGGCCTAACCCACCTGGTAGAGGGAGTACTGGGCTCAGTTGTGTCCCCCTGAAAAATATGTTGAAGTCCTAGCCCCGGTACCTGTGAGGAATGTGTCCTCATCTGAGAAGTGGGTCTTTGCAGACATAATTGAGGTATGGGTCTTGAAACGAGAACCTGCTGGATTAGGGTGAGTGTCCTGAGAAGAAGACACAGACACGGGGGGAGGGCCATGTGAACAGGAAGGCAGAGTCTACAAACCAAGGACTCCAAGGATCGCCAGCAGCCACATGCAGCTGGAAGAGGCAGGAAGAATCCTCACTGAGAACCCAGAAGGAACCAACCTGCTGACACTTTGTTTTTGGATTTCTGGCCTCCGGAACTGTGAGAGAATAATTTTCTGTTGCTTTAAGCCTCCTAGTTTGTGGTACTTTATTATGGCAGCCCTAGCAAACTAATGCAGAGGGTGAGCTTCCCATTGCAGGAAGCATGCAAGCAGAGGGTGGATGGGTAGGGGCACTGTAGGAGAGGCCATCCTGGGGACTCAATGCATCTCTCCATCCATCCACCCATCATTCAGAATAATCCTCACCTGCTCCCCAGAGGGCAGCTTAGCCCTGCTTACAGGTGCAGGTACTGAGGCCCAGAGAGAGCAAGTCCTTGCCCAGAGTCACACACTGCTGAGTGGAGGAGCTGGGAGAGCCCGGGTGACCAGGGGCCTTCTCCGGGCCCTCCCCTCAGGGAGTCTTCATGCCACATCAGTTATGCAGTTTCAAATGTAAAGAGTGGCAATGTCACGGTATGTACATTCTGGCGCCTGCCAGCAGGCGAAGAAAGACACCCCACACCACCCCCGACTCTCCTCAGCTGGACATTTTAGACTCTGATTTGAGACCAGGAGAGACAGGCCCTCAGCCTAGAGAGTGCCCATGGACCCCAGGCAGCCCTCTCCAGGATAATGTTCAAACCCCATTCAAAACCTTGCAAGATCTGGCTCCAAACTCCTTTTCAGGACAACAAAGGCAGCCCAGCACCCCTCTTCCCTCCAGCAGCACTGAGTGGGTGGGATGCAGGTGGGCTCCTGGAGCCCCTTACATAAAGCCTCCTGACATAGGTGCACTGCACTTCAGTTTCCAAGGCACGCCTGGCCTGTGTGCCTGCTGGTTGGAGTGTCCTCCCGTACACCAAGGGGTGGTGGGTCAGTTCCCCTTCAGGCCACGTGCAGGAGGCAGCCAATCGATGCTTCTCTCTCCCTTCCTCTATAAATAAATAAATAATAAATCGTTTCCAAGGCATTTTCATCCCCTCCATCTCAATCATCTTAGCTTGAACTTTTGTTTAAGGAAAAAGAAGGAAGGAAGGAAGGAAGGAAGGAAGGAAGGAAGGAAGGAAGGAAGGGAGGAAGGAAGG
>NW_005356042.1:4239235-4256124 GCF_000412655.1 Myotis brandtii | reverse complement strand
GGGAGAGAGAAAGAGAAAAAAAGAAAGAAAAGAAAAGAGAAAGGAAGAAAGAAAGAAAGAAAGAAAGAAAGAAAGAAAAGGAAGGAAGGAAGGAAGGAAGGAAACAGATGCCCAAATACAAGGTGGGCTAAAATAGCTTTACAGTTGTTCATATGAAAAATAATGCAGTAAAGAAAGAAAGAAAGAAAGAAAGAAAGAAAAGAAAACAGATGCCCAAATACAAGGTGGGCTAAAGTAGCTTTACAGTTGTTCATATGAAAAATAATGCAGTGATTAATAAAGAATAAAGAATAAACTCTATGTTTCGACTACAACTGTAAACCTACCTTTGCCCCACCCTGTAGAAACCTGAAGATGCTCACTGGCCCAGCCCCCCAAGTCTCTCCTGGAACTTCTCCCACCTGTGCAGGTAGAGACAGACGCTAGTGTTCGCCTGACCTTCACCATCTTAGATGAGAAATGGAACCAACCTCATGTCCCCTGCCGCAGGAGAACGCCGTCCTGGGGGAGCACTGCTGCAGGTGGGATGAGCAGGCTCCGCCAGGCACCCAGGTCAGCAGGTCCATATAGACCTACCAGTGGAATCAGAAGCGAGCTGCAGGAGGCTCAGCAAGAACCCTTCACACAAAGTTCAAGAATGTTACGTAGGCAGGACCTGTTTTCAACTCCATCCACAGGTGCTTAGCCTGGGGTAGAGTCCCTCTGAGTGGAGGAGGGAGAGTAATTGGACGTGAGAGGGGGTCTGGGGTGAGGGGTGGGCTTCTCCTTCCCTGGGCTGAGAGGAGGGGACAGTCAGTAGAGACCCAAAGGGAGGGAAGAAGGAAACTGGGGCTGGGCACTTCCCAAGGAGGAAGCAATGATGCCGGATTTTCCCCAGGTGTGGCCAGAGGTATAAAGGGCGCTGCCAGCTGGCCACGGCCAGGTCTAGCACCTGGTGCATTCCAGGACCACAGCCAGGTGTGCTTGCGACTGCACCGGGCACACACCAGCTGCTCAGAGTCCAGCCACCGCCACCACGGAGATGGTGAGCCGTCTCTCCCCACGCCCCCACCTGGATGGTGCCATCTGGCCCAGAAGGACTGGCAGTTCCCTGAGCTCCGGGCTAGTGATGTTGGGATGGGGTCCAGGAAGCCCCTCCAAATCTTGGGGCAGGAGGGAGCCAGGACCCAGGAGCTCTGGTCCACTGGGGAGCTTGGGCTAAGGGTCTAGCCTCTCTAGGCCTCAGTTTCCCCAACTGTAGAGAGTGGGCTATACCCTACCTTTCCACAGAGAACAGGGCAAGCGAGGGTGGCAGCGAGGTGCCTTCCTCACTGGGCACCCCCTGACAGCCCACCACCTGTTTCATCAGCTCCTCCCTGGCCTTCTGCTTCTGCTCTGGCTATCTGCCGGCCTGGCCCACCACGGTTCCGCACTCTGGGGAGGCCCCCACAGCCACACCCATGGGGCCCCACGCTGCTACTCAGCCGAGGAGCTGCCCCTGGGCCAGGCTCCCGCACACCTGCTGGCTCGAGCTGCCAAGTGGGAGCAGACTTTGCCAGTAGCCCTGGTGTCCAGCCTGGAGGCAGTGGGCCGTAGGAGGTGGCAGGAGAGGCCCCCAGCTGGGACCCAGTGTCCGGTGCTGCAGCCTGAGGAGGTGCTAGAAGCCGACATCCACCAGCGCTCCATCTCGCCCTGGCGATACCGGTGAGGGCTGGGCTCCCTGGGCACTGGATCCCCACGGTGGGCGGTGGGCTGCTCCCTCCCCTTTCCGGGCACTGGCTTCCGGAAGGCTCTGCGAGTCTGTTTCACCAGTTCAATGGGATGAGCGTCCTGACCTCTGTCCAGCCAGGGTCCTGCCCCGGAGGGTGAGGCTCCATCCGATGAGCTCCTCCTTGCCACTGTTGTCTCAGATCTTAGCTCAGACCTTGGGTACCAGCGTCCCCTAGGAAAATCGGGGGCCCTCACTTGAGCCCCTACAAGGGTTGGGCTGGGCTCAGAGGGCGGAACAGAGGGAGGCCTCTGAGAGGGCACTGGAGACACGGGCAATCATCACTTACAGGGCTCCCGGCAGCCTGACGCTTCAGCTCTCACTCAGGCCGGGAGCACCCTGAGAGTGTGGGGCAGCCATGGGTACAACAGGAAGGGAGGAACGGGCCTGCTGAGGCTCTTGGCAGGGCCTCACCAGTCTTTCCCGGCAGTGTGGACACGGACGAGAACCGCTACCCACAGAAGCTGGCCGTCGCTGAGTGTCTGTGCAGGGGCTGCATCAGCGCCAGGACCGGCCGCGAGACGGCAGCGCTCAACTCCGTGCCGCTGCACCAGAGCCTGCTGGTGCTGCGCCGCCGGCCCTGCTCCCTGGACGCATCCGGGGTGCCCACGCCCGGGGCCTTTGCCTTCCACGCAGAGTCCATCAGAGTGCCCATCGGCTGCACCTGTGTCCTGCCCAGGGTGGTACGGTGACCACTGGCCCCAGCTGTCCCGCTGTGCTGTGGGCGGGGATCACCTCCCAGACTGGACAGTGGGGATCTCTCTGCAGAGAGGGCCCCTCCTATTTATGTGTATTTATTGGCTATTTATATGCCCTGGGTGGCCCTGCTTCTGCTGCCCAGGGTCCCTGGGCGGGTACCAGGGCTCCACGCCTCTAGTTTGAGGGAAGAACAGTGAAGATTGGGCACGGGAAGGGCCAAGTGACCCTGCGCTAGTCAGCCCCCTCTCCACGTTGTTACCTTTCCACGCAGACAGTGGGCTAGAGGAATGTTATTTTTCTATAACTTCTTAAAACAACAGAAAATGTGTTCTGATGGCCCCCACCTTGGTGGTTCCTCTGGGATCCCCCAAGCTCCTTTCCCCACCACCCCTGTATTTCTAAAACTATTTGTTGTAAATGTGTGTCATTAAAATGATAAACACCCCCTGGAGCACAGCGTCCACGGCACTTCTGCCAGGCCCTGGCCCCCAGATGGCCCTGTGGCCCGATTCTGGTGTGTCCAGAAAAGTCTATGTAGGAACCCCACGTACGACCAGGTGAGGAATGAGTTTGTAGAGTGGAGCACAGGTGTGCCCTGCTGGCCCCTAGTTTCCACCTGGCGATACCCGCTAGCGATGGCTCTGGGGCCCGGGGATGGCCCTCACTCCCACAGCCCAGCCGATGTGATGTAGGCCGGCCCTCCTCTACTGACAGGCCCAAGGCGTGGCCAAACCTATGCAATGACAGTGAGCACCCTCTCCACCCCTGGGACATGCATCTCTGAGGGTAACTCCCAGGGGGGTGGCTTTGCAGCCAGGGTGACTGCCATCACCTTCAGGTATCTGAGTCATGCTCCCCAACCCCAGCAGAGCCCCAGGCAGCTCCAAAGGCCGCCCCATGTCCCAGGCATCCCCTTGGGCTTCTGTTCACCACTGGTGACCTGCCAGACCAGGGGCAGCCAAGCAGGCCAACACCCCCAGGCCAGGTGCCCCACTGGCTACCTGACAACCCAGCCTGTGCTCTCACTGCACAAGTCCCATATCTGCCCGTTCAGGCTCGTTACTGCTGGAGGCGTTCAGTTCAGGTTCCAGGAGTGTGGCCTCAGCAGCTGTGGAAGGGGCCCTGGGGCAGCCTGTGAGGCTCAGGCCCAGGCAGCTCCAAGGTTGACTTGGGGCCGTGGGGTTTCCACCCACTGATTAATCCCTGCCGGCAGGAGAACGCCGTCCTGGGGGAGCACTGCTGCAGGTGGGATGAGCAGGCTCCGCCAGGCACCCAGGTCAGCAGGTCCATATAGACCTACCAGTGGAATCAGAAGCGAGCTGCAGGAGGCTCAGCAAGAACCCTTCACACAAAGTTCAAGAATGTTACGTAGGCAGGACCTGTTTTCAACTCCATCCACAGGTGCTTAGCCTGGGGTAGAGTCCCTCTGAGTGGAGGAGGGAGAGTAATTGGACGTGAGAGGGGGTCTGGGGTGAGGGGTGGGCTTCTCCTTCCCTGGGCTGAGAGGAGGGGACAGTCAGTAGAGACCCAAAGGGAGGGAAGAAGGAAGCTGGGGCTGGGCACTTCCCAAGGAGGAAGCAATGATGCCGGATTTTCCCCAGGTGTGGCCAGAGGTATAAAGGGCGCTGCCAGCTGGCCACGGCCAGGTCTAGCACCTGGTGCATTCCAGGACCACAGCCAGGTGTGCTTGCGACTGCACCGGGCACACACCAGCTGCTCAGAGTCCAGCCACCGCCACCACGGAGATGGTGAGCCGTCTCTCCCCACGCCCCCACCTGGATGGTGCCATCTGGCCCAGAAGGACTGGCAGTTCCCTGAGCTCCGGGCTAGTGATGTTGGGATGGGGTCCAGGAAGCCCCTCCAAATCTTGGGGCAGGAGGGAGCCAGGACCCAGGAGCTCTGGTCCACTGGGGAGCTTGGGCTAAGGGTCTAGCCTCTCTAGGCCTCAGTTTCCCCAACTGTAGAGAGTGGGCTATACCCTACCTTTCCACAGAGAACAGGGCAAGCGAGGGTGGCAGCGAGGTGCCTTCCTCACTGGGCACCCCCTGACAGCCCACCACCTGTTTCATCAGCTCCTCCCTGGCCTTCTGCTTCTGCTCTGGCTATCTGCCGGCCTGGCCCACCACGGTTCCGCACTCTGGGGAGGCCCCCACAGCCACACCCATGGGGCCCCACGCTGCTACTCAGCCGAGGAGCTGCCCCTGGGCCAGGCTCCCGCACACCTGCTGGCTCGAGCTGCCAAGTGGGAGCAGACTTTGCCAGTAGCCCTGGTGTCCAGCCTGGAGGCAGTGGGCCGTAGGAGGTGGCAGGAGAGGCCCCCAGCTGGGACCCAGTGTCCGGTGCTGCAGCCTGAGGAGGTGCTAGAAGCCGACATCCACCAGCGCTCCATCTCGCCCTGGCGATACCGGTGAGGGCTGGGCTCCCTGGGCACTGGATCCCCACGGTGGGCGGTGGGCTGCTCCCTCCCCTTTCCGGGCACTGGCTTCCGGAAGGCTCTGCGAGTCTGTTTCACCAGTTCAATGGGATGAGCGTCCTGACCTCTGTCCAGCCAGGGTCCTGCCCCGGAGGGTGAGGCTCCATCCGATGAGCTCCTCCTTGCCACTGTTGTCTCAGATCTTAGCTCAGACCTTGGGTACCAGCGTCCCCTAGGAAAATCGGGGGCCCTCACTTGAGCCCCTACAAGGGTTGGGCTGGGCTCAGAGGGCGGAACAGAGGGAGGCCTCTGAGAGGGCACTGGAGACACGGGCAATCATCACTTACAGGGCTCCCGGCAGCCTGACGCTTCAGCTCTCACTCAGGCCGGGAGCACCCTGAGAGTGTGGGGCAGCCATGGGTACAACAGGAAGGGAGGAACGGGCCTGCTGAGGCTCTTGGCAGGGCCTCACCAGTCTTTCCCGGCAGTGTGGACACGGACGAGAACCGCTACCCACAGAAGCTGGCCGTCGCTGAGTGTCTGTGCAGGGGCTGCATCAGCGCCAGGACCGGCCGCGAGACGGCAGCGCTCAACTCCGTGCCGCTGCACCAGAGCCTGCTGGTGCTGCGCCGCCGGCCCTGCTCCCTGGACGCATCCGGGGTGCCCACGCCCGGGGCCTTTGCCTTCCACGCGGAGTCCATCAGAGTGCCCATCGGCTGCACCTGTGTCCTGCCCAGGGTGGTACGGTGACCACTGGCCCCAGCTGTCCCGCTGTGCTGTGGGCGGGGATCACCTCCCAGACTGGACAGTGGGGATCTCTCTGCAGAGAGGGCCCCTCCTATTTATGTGTATTTATTGGCTATTTATATGCCCTGGGTGGCCCTGCTTCTGCTGCCCAGGGTCCCTGGGCAGGTACCAGGGCTCCACGCCTCTAGTTTGAGGGAAAAACAGTGAAGATTGGGCACGGGAAGGGCCAAGTGACCCTGCGCTAGTCAGCCCCCTCTCCACGTTGTTACCTTTCCACGCAGACAGTGGGCTAGAGGAATGTTATTTTTCTATAACTTCTTAAAACAACAGAAAATGTGTTCTGATGGCCCCCACCTTGGTGGTTCCTCTGGGATCCCCCAAGCTCCTTTCCCCACCACCCCTGTATTTCTAAAACTATTTGTTGTAAATGTGTGTCATTAAAATGATAAACACCCCCTGGAGCACAGCGTCCACGGCACTTCTGCCAGGCCCTGGCCCCCAGATGGCCCTGTGGCCCGATTCTGGTGTGTCCAGAAAAGTCTATGTAGGAACCCCACGTACGACCAGGTGAGGAATGAGTTTGTAGAGTGGAGCACAGGTGTGCCCTGCTGGCCCCTAGTTTCCACCTGGCGATACCCGCTAGCGATGGCTCTGGGGCCCGGGGATGGCCCTCACTCCCACAGCCCAGCCGATGTGATGTAGGCCGGCCCTCCTCTACTGACAGGCCCAAGGCGTGGCCAAACCTATGCAATGACAGTGAGCACCCTCTCCACCCCTGGGACATGCATCTCTGAGGGTAACTCCCAGGGGGGTGGCTTTGCAGCCAGGGTGACTGCCATCACCTTCAGGTATCTGAGTCATGCTCCCCAACCCCAGCAGAGCCCCAGGCAGCTCCAAAGGCCGCCCCATGTCCCAGGCATCCCCTTGGGCTTCTGTTCACCACTGGTGACCTGCCAGACCAGGGGCAGCCAAGCAGGCCAACACCCCCAGGCCAGGTGCCCCACTGGCTACCTGACAACCCAGCCTGTGCTCTCACTGCACAAGTCCCATATCTGCCCGTTCAGGCTCGTTACTGCTGGAGGCGTTCAGTTCAGGTTCCAGGAGTGTGGCCTCAGCAGCTGTGGAAGGGGCCCTGGGGCAGCCTGTGAGGCTCAGGCCCAGGCAGCTCCAAGGTTGACTTGGGGCCGTGGGGTTTCCACCCACTGATTAATGCTCATTGTGTGCAAGTGCCTGGGAAGAGCCTGGAAGGACTGAGATCAGCATGTGTTTACTGAGCTCTGTGTGTGGGCACTGGGAGCAGAGCAGTGAACAAAGCGGACAGGTCTCTGCCTGCCCACACACGGGGGTGACTGACAACCACAGGACAAGCAGTAAAGTGCTCCCTCGGTGGACAGTGATGCAGGGAAGGGGCAGGGGCTGCAATTCCAGAGGGTCAGGGAGGCCGTGGAGGCCACCTGGGCAAAGGCCGGGATGGCCAGCCAGGGATCTGTGTTCCAGGCAGAGGGAATGGCCTGTGCAAGGCCCTGAGAAGGCAGCCTGTGTCTGAGGGTCAAGGGTGGTCAGTGTGGCTGAAGCCGAGGAGCAGGCAGTAACTGTGGGGCCAGGGAGCAGAGTATCTGTCCTAGACTGTGGGAGTCTGTGGTTCTGAGTGGGTGCCAGCAGGTCAACTGCAGTGCTGGAAACTGCCTGCAGGGACAGGGCAGAGTGGGAGGTGACAAGTAGACTTATGAAGACAGAGCCCAAAGGAGGCGTGGGGGTACATACAGGGGTGTCAAGGGGGCCTGTGGTTTTATTGTCCTGGGGCAGGGCTGGTACAGTGGAGTGTTGGTCCTGAAATGTTAGAAGACCCCCAGTTCTGAAAGTAGGATTTGCTGAGAGCAGGTGGGGCAAACAGGAGGCAAAGGGTTTAAGGGATTTTCCAGACTTTGGGGGAATGAGTGCCCGGGGAGAGCCCATCGAGGAGGAGGGGGCTTCCAGGCTGGGGTGTGAGCTAAAGGCAGGCAAATCTTGGGGCTCCCGGCTGGGGAGCAGCAGGCAGTGTCCAGGAGGACCACAGCTGGCCCTCCTGGGGGGAGAGAGAGAGCGAAAGAGACAGAGAGAGAGAGGTGTCTGGTGTGTGTGTTTGCAGCCTCAGGACTGGAGAGGCAAGGGCAGACCTGAAGCCCCCACAGCTGGCCTGGCCATCCTGGGTGGCACCCAAGGTGAAGGCTGCTGGGCTCCCTGGGGCCTCCCCTTGCTCCCCTGCTTTCCCACTTCACTCAGCTGCTCAGGTGGGACTGGGGGTTCTTGAAGGTGAGTCTGGGCAGATCCAGGAGAGCTGGTGGGGGGCACACACTCCCTCCTCCCAGGCCTGGGAACTTCATTGCCAGAGTAGAAATGCAATACTTGGAATTTCAGAAACTATATTTCATGGAATAAAAGATGCTTGTGATTTCAAGTACCATTGAGAAAAGATAGGCTTCTGGGAATGACACCAAGAGAGGGCCTGTGGTTCCGCAGGGCAGGCAAGGGGGTACCTTTGGGGTCTGGGTGGGTCCCCCCACCGAAAAGCAACACGAGACAGCAGCCACTCGTAGTAGTTCACACAACCTCATCGGTCACTGGGATAGGGTTTTCCTGGGGGCCACTGGAGACTCCTGCTGCTGCCGCCTCGTCTTCCTCCTCACTGGGCTTCTTGCGGGCCTCGGCTGGGGGCCGGGGTGGGGGGTTGCTGGGTGGCTGCTTGATGGTACCCCCCACCTGAGGCCGCTCCTTAGGCTTGGACTCGATGGGAGTCCACTGCTCACCACGGGTGGCCGCCTGCAGGACACAGAGTGGCTGGGCCCTGGGGGGCCTCTGGGGTCCATCCCCAACATAGCCCCCACCCCTATCAGGGGACAGGGGGGCCCTGCAAAAAAGAGGGAGCTAGGAATCCCTGGGTTTCGGAAAGACCTCCTGGAGGTCACTTCCAGGTACACATTCCCAGACACCCCCAGGAGCAGGACAGGGAGGTCAGGCCAGCATGTCCATCAAGCTGAGTCAAGAAGCCAGGCAGCGCACAGGGTGGAAGAGGCCTAGGAGGGTAGCCAGGGAGGGCAGGGGCCCACTCAGCCTGGAGCCTCCCCAAGGGCACCCAGGCCTGTTGGGTGGGGGTGGGGGAGCATCACTGACATCCCCATCGCATGAGCAAGGACACAGGCTCCTGGCCTTGGCTCAGCCCATGGGTGGCTGCAGGGACTGAGGTGTCAAGCATCAGCGGGGCTGACCACAGACACCACTCACCAGCAGATAGATGCCACTCGCTATGGCCAAGCAGGCTGTCCCCAGGATGGTGGCAAGCAGGAAGCCGGCTGGTACCGACAGCCTGGGGGGAGGGGGAGAGGATGGGAGACTCAGAAGAGCAGCCACAGGGGGTCTGCAGGGGGTCCAGGTCTTGGGCAGAGGCCATAAGATCTCAGGAAAAAACCGACCATAAGTGTGCTGTCCCCATGACCCTGGACTCAGGGACCACCTGGCCCTGCCAAGGCTGGGCTTTTAAGTTTGGGTCCCTGGGGCTGTCCTCTGCTTGACTTGTACCCTAACAATCTTGGGGCCCTTGTGCTTGGTCCAGCCGTCGTGCTGAGGGGATGCCCCGGCAGCTGCAGGGACACAGAGTGTTCTGGCCTCTGCAGTCACCACCAGGCATGTGCGTGAGGGAGCAGAACTACCAGCTGAGCTCCGTCTACCCCAGAACCCTGACTGTTCCTGTTTAAGTTGCTAAGGTTTGGGGTGAACTGTTAGCAAGAGGTGACAAGTACAGGTTTGGGGAACCTCTGGCAGAGCCTGGGACCTGGGTTTGTTTGGAAAAACAGCTAGGCTGAGAGGGACCCCACTTGCCCCAAGCGCCCCTGTCCAGGCAGCCAGGCCAGGAGCAGGCGGGGACTCACACAAGGTGCAGGAAGGCCCGGACGTAGTAATTCCTGGAGAGGGGCCCGAACAGCTTCACCACTTTCGTCATGTACTTCTGTCCGCTAGACCAAGTGAGGGAGGGAAGACAGATGGTTGTACTCAGCAACCCCACCTCCCACCCTGCCCCAGAGCGCCCCAGCTTCTTTCCTCAGGGACCGTAGGCCACAGCAGCTATGCGGGCAGGCACCAGCCTTGGTTTGCCCAGGAGGATAAATGGGTTGGTGCTGGAGCTTCGTAGTGTCCTGGGATGAAGCCCAGAGCAGGTGGGGGACTCACCATCTCTCCATGGTGGAGCCCTTTTTCCTCTTCCCCCGGGGATACTCCAGCAGGCAGACGAACACTCCTGCTACACTGAAGCTGCGGTTAAGGAACAGCCCAGCTCAGCCAGAGGCGCCACAGTGAACCCCTCTGCTGATGAGAAACAGGGGTGCAGCAGCCGCGGGCGAACAGCCAGATGGGATTCGATGGGTCTGGCCACTTCACTGCCTCTCCTGCACTTCCCTCCCCGATGCCTGTCTTGGGTTTCAGAGGACCTGGAACAGCCAGCCTACAGGGTGGCTGATAAAAGAGGGTACAGAGAGGATCCCTGGGGGTGCTGACACCTCTCACTCCCTGCCAGCGCCAGACAAGTCAATGCCCTGCTGAGCCCTGGCTTCCAAAACTATAGCTGAGCCTATCCTGCTGAGTCTGAAGGGCCAGGGCTGTGAGCAGCAGTCCGCAAACTGTGAAGTGCTGTGCCCCCAGAGGCAGTGGCATCTCTGTTCGCAGCCCACTAGTGCCACCCCTGGCAGTGCCACCTGCCCCATGGGGTCTACAGTGGGAGGATACATGGAGTAGGCGCCAAAGTACCACTGGGTGAACTGGCCAGCAGTGGCCACGATGCCGCCCGTGATGAGGACTGTGGACAGAGAAGCAGGTTAGTAGAAGCCCTAACCCATGGGAGAGACATGCCCCCACCCCATCCTTGCATGGCTGGGGCCCACGGGCGGCTGTAGCCACCTTCCCTTCTGCTCCCCCTCCCACAACTGGGCCACCTGCTCACCACAGAGCTGCCCTTGAGTCCCTCTACCAGGAAATGGACCCAGGTGGCTGCAGATGCCCACAGATAACAGAGGATGCCTTCCCCTAGGAAGAGGCACGTGAGCTGGGGAAGGGGTGAGGCTGGTGGAGCTGGGCCTGTGTCCCTGGAGCGGTTGGGGGACAGCCAGCTCACAGCCCTGGGCAGGAAGAGGGGCCTGGACACTCACTCTTGAGCGCTGTGACCCCATCGTTTTTTTGCATTTAAAGACTACACCGTTGACAGCTGATGTGGGGTCTGCTCCATGGAGGCCTCTCCTCGTTGCATGGTGTTCCTGTTCTGTCTCTATTCCGTTTCACCTTACTTTCACTTTTGTCTGATACTGATAATCATTCATGCTTCTTTGGTTAGGACTTGTCAGCTACCCCCTCCCTTTGTTTTCAGCTCTGTATGATCCCAGTGGACCTTCTCTCCCCAGTAATTTTTTTTATTGTGGTAAAATATACATAACGCTACACTGAAGCTGCGGTTAAGGAACAGCCCAGCTCAGCCAGAGGCGCCACAGTGAACCCCTCTGCTGATGAGAAACAGGGGTGCAGCAGCCGCGGGTGAACAGCCAGATGGGATTCGATGGGTCTGGCCACTTCACTGCCTCTCCTGCACCTCCCTCCCTGATGCCTGTCTTGGGTTTCAGAGGACCTGGAACAGCCAGCCTACAGGGTGGCTGATAAAAGAGGGTACAGAGAGGATCCCTGGGGGTGCTGACACCTCTCACTCCCTGCCAGCGCCAGACAAGTCAATGCCCTGCTGAGCCCTGGCTTCCAAAACTATAGCTGAGCCTATCCTGCTGAGTCTGAAGGGCCAGGGCTGTGAGCAGCAGTCCGCAAACTGTGAAGTGCTGTGCCCCCAGAGGCAGTGGCATCTCTGTTCGCAGCCCACTAGTGCCACCCCTGGCAGTGCCACCTGCCCCATGGGGTCTACAGTGGGAGGATACATGGAGTAGGCGCCAAAGTACCACTGGGTGAACTGGCCAGCAGTGGCCACGATGCCGCCCGTGATGAGGACTGTGGACAGAGAAGCAGGTTAGTAGAAGCCCTAACCCATGGGAGAGACATGCCCCCACCCCATCCTTGCATGGCTGGGGCCCACGGGCGGCTGTAGCCACCTTCCCTTCTGCTCCCCCTCCCACAACTGGGCCACCTGCTCACCACAGAGCTGCCCTTGAGTCCCTCTACCAGGAAATGGACCCAGGTGGCTGCAGATGCCCACAGATAACAGAGGATGCCTTCCCCTAGGAAGAGGCACGTGAGCTGGGGAAGGGGTGAGGCTGGTGGAGCTGGGCCTGTGTCCCTGGAGCGGTTGGGGGACAGCCAGCTCACAGCCCTGGGCAGGAAGAGGGGCCTGGACACTCACTCTTGAGCGCTGTGACCCCATCGTTGAGTTTTTGCATTTAAAGACTACACCGTTGACAGCTGATATGGGGTCTGCTCCATGGATGGCCTCTCCTCGTTGCATGGTGTTCCTGTTCTGTCTCTATTCCATTTCACCTTACTTTCACTTTTGTCTGATATTGATAATCATTCATGCTTCTTTGGTTAGGACTTGTCAGCTACCCCCTCCCTTTGTTTTCAGCTCTGTATGATCCCAGTGGACCTTCTCTCCCCAGTAATTTTTTTTATTGTGGTAAAATATACATAAAAATTTCAAGAAACAATTCAGTGGCATCAAGTACCTTCACACTGTTGTGTATCCATCCCCAGAATTTCTAGCAATATATATTGAAATATAATTTTTACATACAGTATAATATAAAGGCATAAGATTCCCATCAGCCCAGAAAGCTCTCTTGTGCCGGTCAACACTGGAACCCTAGATCTGGCTTCTTTAGCTCAACAGGTTGTCAAGATTATTCATGTGGTTTGGATGAATCACTAGCTCATTCTTTTTGTGTAGTTTTTTATTGTATGAATCAACCTCAATTTATCCGTTCTTCTGTCTATGGGAAATTTCGGTTGCTTCCAGTTTTGGGCTATTACAAATAAGCTAATATAGCTGAATTTTTAATATTTTAACCAATCTGATAGTGAATTTAACAGATTTCATTGACTGTGATTGCAGATAATTTGAACTTGTTTTATCTTATTTTGTGTTTTCTCTTTAACAAGTGTCCTTGTTATTCCTCTGACTTGATTGAACTTTAATTTTAAATTCTTCTTCCCGAACCACATGTGGGCTTTAGACTGTTTAACTTCAATCTCACTCCCAAATTACCCATTATTATTAATTATTTACAGACAATACTTAGTCACTAATGTCTTCATTCTTGCATCCCAGTCCTTCCTTCTGGATTCAGTTTCCCTCTTGCTGAAGTACATCCTTTAGTAGTCCTTTCTGTGAGGGTCTGTTAGCAGTAACTCTCTAGATACCTCAAAATGCCCTCATTCTGGAATAATAGTTTATCTGGATACTGAATTCATGTTGTCTCAATACTAAAGATATTATTCCATTGTCTTCTGGCATCTATTATTGATGATAAGTCTGAAATCAGTCAGATACTAATCCATTTTATTCTCTGGTAAATTTTAAGTTCTTTAATGGTCTGTATTTTATTACAATGTGACAAGAAGGGGTTTAAACAAATCCCTTTATTCTGTAAGGAACTTTGTTTTCTTGTTAAATTCTGGAATTTCTCATCCATTATCCCTTTTACATTGCCTCCTTCCATTCTATTCTCTCCTCTGAAACTGCCATTATATAGATGTTGGGTCTTCTTGTACTATTGTACATGACTCAACTTCTCTCAGCCGCATTCTGTGGTTTACTCAGATCCACCTTCCATTTTCTCTTCATCTCTATATAGTGTTTAACTCATCCATTGACCGTTAATGACTTTATATTTTGTTTATTTCTGGACATCCTGTATTAGTCATTTTTTGTTTTGTCCTGTATAATTTTCTATTCTTTTATCTCTTTGAACAGTTTCAAACACACCCTCAAGTTTAAACATGTACCCCTATTCTCAAGTCTCTTCCTAATGGCACCAGTTCTGAGGACATTCTCCAGTCTATGGTGTCTGCTTCCTCAAATGGTGGGTGTCTGCGAGCTACGCCCAGCAGGGCTTGTCTTCCTGTCAATCTGTGTGCCCTGGTTGAGGAAATGCCCTTACAGAACAGTTTCACATTTGCCTCTATGGGGTCTATAGGCTTCTCCAGTCCTGGGTGGACTTTATCTGAATTTCTTGGTCAGTGGTCCTTATATTAAAGGGTAGGGTTCAGCCCTCACCCCATGCACAGCACAGGCCTGAGTTTCTGGGGGTTTTGTCTTGTGACTTTCTTCATCAAATGGCAACAAATGACAAGCTTCCTTGGATGGGATAGTTTTCCAGTCTGTTCTTATACAGGCAACCTTTCCTAGCTCTGGCCGGAAGCATGCAGCTCCATTTCAGCCCTTTTTCTACACAGAGGCCACCAAATCCCACTGGGTAAAAGCCTGAGCCTCTGTCGGTCCCGATTCCCCAGGCCTCTTCCTTCCACCCCAGCACAGCATCTTGAAACCTCACTGTTTTTGTTGCCTGATTTCCTATTCTTGGAGTTGAGCTCAACTATGTAATAACTCTTTTGGTTTGCTCATCGTACTTCTATGAGTTGTAAGAGAGAAGGGTGTTCTCCCCATGTGTTCAGTCAGCCTGTGGTCTACTTATCTTTGGGGATATAATTTTCTCTTTTCTAGCCTGTTTTGTTGCCTGCCATTAGCAAAGGGGGAGCAAGATACCACTGGTTGGCCAGGAAGGCATGAGCAGATAGCACTACTGTGTACTGGGACTCTTATAGGTGCAGGGAACTAGACAGATAAGGCCTGAGCTCTCAGGGGGCTTATGGTCTCAGGAGGGAACAGAAATAAACATCCAACACTGCACTAGAACAGGGACTGTGACAGAGATGTCCAGGTGCTCTGGGAAGACTTCTCTGAGTAGGTGATATTTGAACTGAGAAATGAATGGAGGAGCCAGCCGTGGATATTTCAGACAGAAGGAAATGCTTCTGCAAAGACCCTGGGGTATGTCCAGGAGATCCGGGAACAGAAAGGAGGCCTGTGCAGCTGGAGTGACCCTGAAGGGAGCGGGGTAGGGGCAGAGCAGTCAGAATATGGCTTTTCTTCTTCACAATCCACTGCAGTATTTTCAGCAGGAGGTGACATGTTCTGATTAGATGGGATTTTCTGCAATAAAAAAGCCTGTTGGATGCACATGCTATTAGCCAGGCCTGAGCAGTCCCAGGTGCCTGCAGTTTATTCTGAGTCAGGAAAAAAAGTCAGCAAGAGGAGGAACTCAGAGTGGGAAGGGCCCTGGGAGACCTTCCAACAAACTGCCTTATTTGATGGTGGAAATGGAGTCACAGCTTGTAAATTCTCTAGGACAGCGGTTCTCAACCTGTGGGTCGCGACCCCTTTGGCGGTCGAACGACCTTTTCACAGGGGTCGCCTAAGACCATCCTGCATATCAGATATTTACATTACGATTCATAGCAGTAGCAACATTACAGTTATGAAGTAGCAACGAAAATAATTTTATGGTTGAGTCACAAAATGAGGAACTGTATTTAAAGGGCCAAGAAGGTTGAGAACCACTGCTCTAGGACTTGACTTTACTGTCTATAAAGTGGATGTAAGAAAGAGCTCTGGCCTCACAACACTGAACATTAGCTAAGGTGGTGGAAATGGAGTCACAGCTTGTAAATTCTCTAGGACTTGACTTTACTGTCTATAAAGTGGACGTAAGAACAGCTCTGGCCTCACAACACTGAACATTAGCTAAGGTAAGGAAGGAACAACCTGCACACAGTGGGCATGCCATGAGTGGGGACACTAGGAGGGTCACTATCTGCACGCACTGGGACTAGAACCCAGGCCTCTCAGAGAGCTCCCAGTTGGAGCCCTGTCACCTTCTACTTCCTGGGGGTAGAGAAGGGGTTGTGGAGCTGTAGGACAAAGGGAGGCTGATCTGCAGCAGTCTAAGGCCTCACAGCCTGTGGCAGGCAGGGGGACAGCCTGGGGACAGCTCTGGGAGAAGCGAGAATGATCTGTGCCTGGCTGTGGCTCAGTGGTTGAGCATCCACCTATGATCCAGGAGGTCACGGTTCGATTCCTGGTCAGGAAGCATGCCCGAGTTTCAGGCTCAATCCCCAGTGTAGGGCATGCAGGAGGCAGCCGACACTGGCCGGCGTGGCTCAGTGGTTGAGCATCCACCTATGGTCCAGGAGGTCACGGTTCGATTCCTGGTCAGGACGCATGCCTGAGTTTCAGGCTCAATCCCCAGTGTAGGGCATGCAGGAGGCAGCCGATCAATGATTCTCTCTCATCATTAATGTTTCTAGCTCTCCCTCTCCCTTCTTCTCTGAAATCAATAAAAAAATATTTTTAAATGATTTAAATAATAATAATAATAAAGAATGATTTGACCCACTGAGCTCTCAGTACTCTAGGTTCCAAAAGGGGGATGAGCTGCCTGCACACAGAACAGACCAGTGAGCCTCACCAAAGCTGCTCACACCAAGATGTGATCTTACAGTTTGGGGCCAGAGGGACTTCGTTTATGTCTACTCCCTTCCCTCCCAGAGCTTTGCCAGGCTCCTCCAGTCCCCAGCTGGCAGGGGGCTCTCAGGGTGGTTCTCAGGGCAATGGTGGCGGCTGGGACCCCGCTCATCACCACGTCCCCCACCATCTTCCCACCCACCCACTCCCACTAGGTGCAGGTCCTTCCTGGGAGTGGCAGGTCCCAGGAGGCGGGCAGTGCCTCTGGGCAGCTTCCTCTTGCTGCCGACCCCGCCTGGGCCCAGCTCACCCACACCTCCTGAAAGGTTCCCCTTCCCAGTACAACACGGTGCAGACCGCACTGCTTTCTTCACCAGAGCTCCTGAGCACAGGCTCAGGGTGACTGGGGGGCCTGTCATCCTTCCCCAGATGCAGTCTGGAAGTTGAGCTGGGAGGGTTCCCTCCGGGAAGTTTTAGATGTCCTGGAAAACTCAGAACTGGAAGGGGGGTGGGGGGACGCCCCTGGCGACCCCTGGGCGGAAGCCCCACTCCAGGGCAGGAGGGGTGGCGGGAGCAGGTGGTCCCCGCCCAGTTTTCCCAATCCTGGAGGGCGGTGACTCTCCGGAAACCACCCGGGACGACAGCCTCTTCCCCCAGGGCTGCAACTTCCTCTATCTGGAGAGGTCCGGGCGGGGTGGAGAGGTGACTAGGGGACCGCAGTGGGGGGAGGCGATGGGGGCACGCGGGTCTGCAGTCGCAGAAGGGTTCCCGGACCTCCGCAGCCCCGAGGTCTCCCGCTGCCGGGGCCT
>NW_005356042.1:4228753-4238667 GCF_000412655.1 Myotis brandtii | reverse complement strand
GTTCCCGGGGCAGTCCCGCCCCGCCCCGCGGAACAACAGTGCGTCCCCAGTTCCGGCCCCGGCCCCGCCCCTAGGAGACAGGCTGGGTGAGCAGGGGAGCCACGTTGGTGGGCACTCAGGAAGCCTGCCCGACGCCTTCAAGCTTGCAGGTCTGAGGGGCCCTCGCCTCACCTCCTCCAGTGCCCTTGGGCCCACCGCAGGCTGCACCCACCTGGAAGCCTGCTTGGTGCCGGGAGTCTGCTCTGCCAGCTCCACCGCAGTCAACTTGGAGCGCCCTAACCACTGCCTGGGGGAATGGGCCCTGGAACCCGCTTCATTAGGCAGTGTCACCCCAAAATGCTGAACCTCCTGCAAGTGCCAGCAGGGGCTCCTTTGGAAGGTGTGAGCAGGCCAGGTTCCTAGGGGGTTTAAAGGTCCAGAGCCATGCCCACTCCAGGGAGAAGAGCCTCAGACAAGGAAGGAGCCTGAGCCTGGGGCGGGGCTCCATGAAGTCAATATTTGCTACTTAGGACAGTGGCAGGTCCAACCCTCACTTCCGCTGACCCTGGGCTAGCCAGGTGTGGTGGGCAACCCTCTGCTCATAGGACTAACTTAGGGGAGGAGAACAAGGTGTGCAAAGCTGGGAAAATCTAGAATGTAGGAGTGCTAGGTCCTGTCCCTTTGTCATTTCCCTCCTCTGCCCTCTCCCTTAAGGGTCAGCAGCAGCATCTGACCCTTCTGGGGTGGAGGCAGGGAGCCAGGTCAAAGGGCACAGGTGTCCAGCCTCCTTTTCCCACAAGCTGATGGTGCTGAAGCTGGGAGTGTGGGGAAGAGTGCAATGACTTGCACACTAATTTAAGTATAGCCATTCATAGAAGTACCAGCCATTCCTGGGTTCCAGAAACCATAAGCTTCTGGGCTGAGGGAACCTTCCCGAATCAGTGCTGTCTGCACGCCTTTTTCCCACTTTTGTAGACTGGAAGCTTAAAGCCAGACCCGAACCCTGTCCCCATACCTGTCAGAGCCCTAGTGACCGTGTCTGCCATCTAGTGTGGCCTGTGGCCATGGGAGTGGCTGTGTGCTGAATACCCCACCGCAGGCTGGGCAATTGAAGGGGAGCTTTGGGTCAGAAGGCAGCTTCTTCAGGAGCAAGTCAGCAAGTGGGCAAGTTCCAAGTTTGGCAGAAGCACATGGGCCGTGCCCTCCCCAGCCCTCCCGATGAGTGCTGCCCACTGCCCACACAGGGGCGCTGGTTACACAGAAGCACGCCAAGCCCAATCAGCAATTCTGGCTTTATTCCCAGTTGACAGTTGCCAGGGCTCCTTGTGACAGTGGGGCTTCCATATAACAAGGCATCTTGGGCTGCTCTCCCATCTCCCTCGGAGTCATACTCCTGGTCTTTTTATGAAGAAACATTCTATCCACACCCAGCGCTCTGAGCTCTGGCAGAGGAGCTAGAGTGACTGTCATGCTCAAAGCACTTTGTAGAGGGATCCTGAGCTTGCAGAAGTTGCTTCCTGAACAGTGACCAGTCCTCCAGCTCCAAAGAGGGATGCCAACTCCCCGTCATCTCAGTGAAACAGCTCCTGTTTCAGCGAGTGAACGTAGCCCCAGAGCTCAGGGTCAGAGACCCTTCACAGGGGACACACCAGCAGCTCAACCCAATGGGCTGGATCCACCAGGTCCCACATCCCATCCCAGCCCTCATCTCAGCACAGTACAGGCCGGGAAGGTGAGGCACTTGGCGGGGTGCCTGTTCCTGGCCGCCTGGGAGCCTGCAAGTGGTCACTTCACTGCCCCCACTTGGCCATAGCACACTGACCAGCCCGGGGCCAGGTAGCCACCCTCCAGTCCCAACAAGCATGGCACAGCTGCTGCCACACCCAGCTCCCCAGTCCCAGCAAAGCAGTCCCTTTTCCAAGTGGTGGCCAGGGCTCCTCTCAAGGAGGCGATCAAACTGTTGGTTTCGGTAGGCCGTCCGGGCCCAGGAGGTGAGCGTGAGGGTGGTCCAGGATTTGAGGCCCGGGCCCCACCTGGCAGGTAGAGAAATCAATGTTCAGTTGGGTGACAGGGAAGGACAGGTGTACCCTCCAGCCTCCCAGGAAAGTACAGGCCAGAAGCTGACCACCGTGTGGTGATGCCCTGGCCCTGTGCCCAACTCCCTTAGGCAAGAGCCATGTGGTCCCAGCCTCCATTACCCAGACTTGAGTGAAAGGTAGAGACAGGGAGTCATGAGGACTTGGAATTGAACCATCTGAGTGAAATCCTAGCTCAGCCAGAGCAAGGATCCTGATCTGCTTCCAGTGGGTGAGCGCTGAGGGTCCCCAGGATCCCCATCTCCATGGCCAGCCCTGCCCTCTCCCCTGAGCACTGGGAACACAGCCCAAGTCACAGTGTGTCCTGAAAGCAAGTGAGTGAAACAAACCAGTGGACCAGATTCCTTGAAATTGCTGTTATTCTTGACGAAATGGGGGTGAAGGGAACCCCTTCACCTGGTTTCACCTGGTGGACACACTGGGTCTAAGGCCATGAAGCCCGTGTACTGGATGGAAACTTCCCTGGGTGTGCTGGGCCGTGAGGGCCCCAGGCCCTGGTGTTGAGGGCTGGTACCAGGCCTCACCTGAGTGGCAATGATGTATTTGATGCTGCCGGGGGTAGGATCCATGCCCAGTGCAGCTTTAAGCTCGTCTGAGAGTGGGCCAGGCTTCACGGGCAGCCCCTTCAGAAACCTGAGGAAAGGAAGGCAGGAGTGCTGTGTGCCCATCGACAGGAGCATGCAGACCAAAGACAGGAAGGGTGTGACTGACGATGGGTGCAGGGTTTCTTTTGGGGTGATAAAAAATTCTGGAACCAAAAGAAGTGCTGGTTGCACAACAACGAATATACTCAATGCTGCTGAGTTGTACACTTCTAAGTGTATTTCACCACATATAAAAGCTGAGCAGGAGTGACCAAGGGCCAGGCTGGGGTCACTGTGAAGGGAGGGTTTCAGGAAACCTCCCTGAGGTTTTGGATTCACCAATGGCCTGTGGCTACTGCTCCACCCAGTGGGGTAACAACTTAAATGCCTCAGTTCAGGCATGAGTCCATCACTGTGTTCCTCTGCCCACCACCCACTGCGGTGACAAGGGCCATGAGTACAGAGCTTCTGATGAGGGCACCCCCGGCCTCCCAGGCCATCCTGGCTGTCCCACTTGGTAAGGAAGTTAGTATTCTGGCCTCCCACCCACTAGCCACCAGTGCTGCCAAATTATAGTACTGCCCCAATTATGGAGACAGGTAACCCCCCCCCTTCCAGTACCCCTAACAGGAACATGTCCCCACATTGAGAAGGGACCATTAAAACTGGTGCGAAGAAATCCAAATGCTCTGTCCCCACTGCGGGGCTGTAGCCACTGTCCACACAGGAGCCACGATGCCATGTGCATGGGTGTGACTCTGTCACGGGCTAAGACGTGTGATGGGAAGTTCCCGGTCACAGCAAGGCGCACTTGGTGACACACTGCCTGTGGTCCAAGGGGATCTACACTTCTTGCGGGACTCCCTGTTCAGCACCACAGCCTTAGGAGCAGCTGTCCCTGATCCCAATAGGAGACCCTGCTCCTCCCTCCACGGCTTCCCAAATGGGGGGACCCACAACTCACTTGTCTCCGTTTGACTCAGGGGGAAAGCTGTGCCTCACGGCAGCCACAAACTCAGCCACAGTGTCATCCAGGGTAAAGATCACTGCATTGGGGCCTGCGTCAAATGTATATGCCACCTGGAACCCATGCAGTCAACGTCACTATCTGCACAGTGGCTCTGCCTGGCTCAGACCCTCTAGATCAGCGGTTGCCAACCTTTCGGACCTCATGGACCACCAGTGGTCCTCGGGCCACCGGTTGGCGACCGCTGCTCTAGACTGCCCAGGGACCCAGGGCCTCCCACAGCGCCCGCGAGGCCAACCCCGAGTAGAGCAGTGGCACTTCTGCTGGACAACTCAGGACTGAGGGCAAGGGGGCTCCCCAAACCAGTGCTTTAAAGTGCAGCCTGGGATCCCTCAGTGGGACTTGCAACCAAAATGAAACAGAGACAGAAACATTGCTGCTCTGCACGCAAGAGCATGAAGCAGGTTCCGTGGCGCTCTGTCACAGACAAGCATGTGCTGGTTTTACTGAATATCATGCCCTGAGGCCCACTCTGTGGGTTTCCAGCGCTGCCCCGGCCCCACCTTGCCTTGGTCTGCCCATGGTGGGCATTGAAGCGGTGCACCAGGTGGATGATACGCCTGGAAGTGTCGTTGAGATAAGAGATGGGCGGGAAGGTGTCCAGGCAGGTGGCATGGAACTGGTTGCTGTCCTTCATGGTCAGCTCACCAAAGCCCTGGAAATTTCTCTCTTTGACATAGCGGATCATCTCTGCCATGCGCGCCGGCACCACCGCCTCAGCCCGGAACTGCAAGACACAGGTGCTTCCCAATGAGGTGCTGGCTGCTTCACAGCACAGCGGCCTGCGGGTAGGGCCTCCCCCAGGCCTCAGTGTCCACACATCCAGCAGAGCAGATGAGCTCAGCTTCAGAGGATGTGGGTGGAGCCTGGCGTGTATCCTGACAAGCAGGTTGTTCCCTGGGGAGCTGACACCTGCCCCAGTGCCGGTCTTACCCTGAGCAGGGGGCTGGTCTCCACGCTGGTCTGCATGCCCACTGTGCTGCCTGTCAGCTTCTTCTCAGCGCTCACCTGCACCGAGGGAGAGATGGCCTAGACCTCACACCCAGGCCCCAGCCCTAAACACCCACCCTGTCCTGTCCCTCCCCTCAGCTGGTACAGGCAGTAGGGTGGAGGCCAGCACCTCCTGACCATGGAGGCCTCCTGACTGGCAGAGATGACAGTTCTGAGAACAGCAGCATATAGATCAGAAACCCTCTTACTACATGGGCGTCATTCCTGAACGGTCCGTGGAGAGCCATTTCATCACCCCCAGCTCAGTCCAAGAGGTCCCCGCACTCCACGGCTGTCTCACTCACCACAAGGATGAGGACTCGGAGTTCAGGCCAATGTGATTCAGGGGCCACCTGCCGGGCAACGCTGTCCTTCCCATCAGCCTGCTCCCCCATCTGCCACTCCACGAAACCACCATATAGACTCCGGCAGGCGCTGCCTGAACCGCGGCGAGCCACTTCCGAAAGGTCACTCTCGACCCCGTAGACTCGGGCCAGGGCATAGGCTGTAGGCACAGGAGGGAAGGTGGACAGGGGAGGGGGACTAAGATATGCTCAGCACCCTAGGAGAACGTGCCTTACAGGAAATTAAAAATTCTGAGATGACAGCGTTTCAGCCACCAACTCTCACGGCTAGCATTCACCTACTCACCCACGTGGCCACCCACACGCTCACACACACTCAGCATTCCCAAAGGCGCGCTCTGGACATACAAAGACCCCTGGAGCCTGTGGAGCTGCAGTGGAGGGGAGCCACTCTTGGGGACCTGAAGGACTGAGTGCCAAGGGGCCAAAGTTTCTCCAAGGAGTGGCACAAAATTGGGCTTTTAGGGGTGCTGTTTGGGGCAGGAACCAAGGCACAGAGGCTTGAAGATGTACACGCTTAGGGTAGCTGGCATGCTGGGCGTGAAGGAGCAGGGCTGGGCCTGGTCAAGGGTCTGATGCCAGGATGCACAGCTGGGGTCATAAGGCAAGAGCTCTGCCCAACACTGGCACCCCTCCCGGCGTGGCTCACCCGCCCCCCGGCTCCTGAAGGTGTTCAGGCCTGGATACATAAGCCAAGCCAAGCCAGTAAGCATCATTCCTGGGGTTTTCATGGGCCACTGATTTCATTGGCTATGAGGACGGTGTGAGCCCACTGACCGCCACTGTGGTAACCAGCTTTGTCCCTAAGTAGGGAGATCCTACCAGAGAGTGAACCAACAGAGGTGAGCAAGAAAGGAGAGAAACGGATGCCCAATGAGGCGGTGGGAGAGTCTGGAACCAGCTGCACCAGAAGGCAGCTGCAATCCTTGGAATTTTGTTCTGTAAGCCAAGACAGTATCCCTACTTCAGACGTAAGCCAGTTTGAGATGGCTTCTGTCACATACAACCTAGAGGGTCTGATGTATGGAACCCTCAGAAGACTTTAACGTTCAGATGTGTGAGACAACCAAGGCCTCAGCCTCGTGAGACGAGGGCTCCCCGAAAGCTGAAAGAGCATGAGTCTCTTGTGGGCACCCACCGAGGCAGGCATAGCCTGAAGCTGAGGAGGCCAGGCCTGCGGCTGTGGGGAAGTTGTTCACCGATGCGACGTGGACCTTGTAGTTGAGGCTGAGAGGCAGCGGGTCCTCCTCCTCATCACTCCTCCGCTTTCGGGCCAGGCGGCGGACTGTGGGGAGGGGGAGATAGCCACTGGGCAGAGCTGCCCTGACCTGCTCCTGGCATCTCGCCTGCCAAGGGTCAGAGATACAGCTGACACCGGGCCTCTGCCTCAAATTTCTGCAGGCCTCCTTGTTCAAGAAAGCCCCAGACCCCAGACCCAAACCTGGCTGTGCTAACAGGTGTCCCCAATCCCCGGGGGCTCTCGGAGCCAGGTGGGGAGGGAGCAGCGCCTGCTGTGCTCTCAGACTCCGCCCAGAGTAAGGAAGAGAAGGAGGGGAAGGAACAGGCTGGGACTGGCCCCAACGTCCCATGTGGGACCCCCACTCACTCTCCCTCAGGCAGGCCTGGATACGCGGCTGCCCTATGTCCTCTTCCCGGCCATTAAGCCAAATCCGGTCCTCAGTGAAGTCCTTGCTAATGACAGCTGTCGTAGTGGTTTTTAACTGGGAAAGAAAATGCAGGGCCACCTCAGGGGCAAAGCACCCCTTTTTGCTGAGGAGGCCTTTCCTGCCATGGCCTATCACTGTCACCCACTCAGGGGCAGGGACAGCCTTGCTGGAGAACAGGAGGTTGAGGCCAGACAGGAGGGTGTCAGACAGTGTGGTAGGTAGGCTCGGCCCCAAGCCTGGTTTCCCTATACAGCAGCATATGGTTGGGGGTCACCACAACATGAGGAACTGTATTAAAGGGTCGCGGCATTAAGAAGGTTGAGAACCACTGCTATACAGGGTGAGGCTGATGCTTCCATCTCCCACAGCAGAGCCACTGGGCCGGGCACAAGTGTGAAGGGACAGAACCTCAGAGGAGACCTGGGGGTGCATGTGCAATGAGCATTCCTAACAGTGGAGCATGGAATGGACACTGTTCATGGACTGGGGATTTATTACTATCAATTATTAAACAAAAGTTTAGTAAATTTTTATTTTGGTGTTTATTGTCAGCCCATACTAACCTGGTCCTGGTGTAAAGTGACACTGAGGGAGGAGTTGATGGGCAGGATCAATTCCTCATCTCGCTTCCCCCCTGGAACAGACAACCCAAGGTAAGCTAGTCAGTTTCCCAGCCCCAAACCAGGGCACTGTTGCCTCCACCCACCAAAGCCCCACTCCTCCCCGCTGGTGCTCCCTTGTCATCCCCTCTCCCATATCATAGTTCCCCATCCCCCTGGACCCTGCTCTCTCACTATGTCCTCTTCCTGCTGTACCCACACCTGCAGGAAGCCCTCCTGGATTGCTCCCCACTTCACTGTGCTCCAGGTCCCAGAGCAGAGCTGGAGGCTAGCCATCTTCCTGCTTCATTTTTTTTGTTTTATCGTCTTTCACCCATTGGACAAATCACACTGGAGTGCCTAGTGGGTACTGAACGCTTGACTGGTAGGCTTTTGTCTTTTCCTCCCAAACAGGAGCAGCCTCAGTTACTGAAAATGCCTCAAGTCTCCCTGCTCATACTCCCTGGAGACACCCAAAATCACCCACTGCTGCTGAGCACTTCTACCCCCGTATCTTATGGCAAACAAAGTAAACTTTCTGGAAATTTCAAAACTCTTTGTTAAGCACACACAATGTGCTGCACTTGGGCTTGGGGGAATGGCAGAGTGTTGTACCCACACCTGCAGGAAGCCCTCCTGGATTGCTCCCCACTTCACTGTGCTCCAGGTCCCAGAGCAGAGCTGGAGGCTAACCATCTTTCTGCTTCATTTTTTTGTTTTATCGTCTTTCACCCATTGGACAAATCACACCGGAGCGCCTACTGGGTACTGAACGCTTGTCTATTAGACTTGTCTTTTCCTCCCAAACAGGAGCAGCCTCAGTTACTGAAAATGCCTCAAGTCTCCCTGCTCATACTCCCTGGAGACACCCAAAATCACCCACTGCTGCTGAGCACTTCTACCCCCGTATCTTATGGCAAACAAAGTAAACTTTCTGGAAATTTCAAAACTCTTTGTTAAGCACACACAATGTGCTGCACTTGGGCTTGGGGGAATGGCAGAGTTACGGGAGGTAATAAGGATTCATACCCGGCAGGTGATCTTTGAGACCCAGAAAGAGTCCCCATCAATAAACCCAACTGATTTTTTATAAAAGTGCAAAAGCAATTCAGTGGAGGGACAGCATTTTTGTCAACTGGACATCTATAGATCACCAAATGAACCTCCACCCAAGTCTTATACCTTATACAAAAAATAACTCAAGATGGGTCACAGACTTAAATTTAAATTGTGAACCCTTTAGGAGAAAATCTTCAGGTTGTAGGGCTAGGCAAAGAGGTCTTAGACTTGACACCAAAAGCATACATGGAATAACTAATACACTAAACTTCACCAAAATGTTTTAAACTTTGGCTGTTTGAGAGAACCTGTTAGGAAGATGAAAAGATAAACTATAGAGTAAGAGGAAATATTTGCAAACCACGTATCCAACAAAGAATTAGTATCTAAAATATAAAATGAACTCTCAAAAACTCAATGGTAAAACAAACAATTCAATTAAAACATGGACAAAAGACATGAAGAGACATTTCATCAAATAGTATACAGAGATGGCAAATACGCCCATGAAAAGGTCAGCCAGCAGAAAAATGCACAAAACCACAACGATGTATCCCCTAAAACAAAAAACAGTGACACTACCAAATGCCAAAAAACAATGTAAAATGGTACAGCCACTCGGAAAAACAATATAAAAGTTTCTTTTTTAAAAAAAAAAAACAACTAAACATGCAACTATGACCCAGCAATGGCACTCCTGGGCATTTACCCTAGAACAGCGGTTCTCAACCTGCGGGTTGCAACACCTTTGGGGGCCAAACGACCCTTTCACAGGGGTCACCTAAGACCATTGGAAAACACATATATAATTACATATTGTTTTTGTGATTAATCACTATGCTTTAATTATGTTCAATTTGTAACAATGAAAATACATCCTGCATATCAGATATTTACATTACGATTCATAACAGTAGCAAAATTACAGTTATGAAGTAGCAACGAAAATAATTTTATGGTTGGGGGTCACCACAACATGAGGAACTGTATTAAAGGGTCGCGGCATTAGGAAGGTTGAGAACCACTGCCCTAGAAGAATGAAAACTGATGTTCACACAAAAATCCATACAAAAAGCTTATAGCAGCTTTATTCCTAACAGACTAAGGCTGGAAGCAACCCAGCTGCCTTTCAAAGGGTGTAGGACCTGTGGCCGGGCCGCACCAGGGGACAGGACTCGGCACTAAAGGAGCAAAGCACTGATGCCACTACCATGAGCCTCCAGAAATTACAGAGTGAAGTGGGCCAGTTCCAAAACGCTACGTGCTGCGTTCACTGTTCATTGATGAAGTATTCTTGAAAAGAGAACATGCTAGAAATGCAGAGCAGGTCCCAGGTGGCTGGGGTGGGCGTGACCGTGGGAGTTGAGTCCCACCTTAGGGATGGACACCCTGTGTGGACCATGTCCATCAAGTGTCCCGGGACCCGAGAAGATATACGTCCTACCGCACCACCGGGCCGGGTGGACCGCTGGAGTGAGTGCTCACAATGGTATATGGACCTCCAACCGCGTTATCACCTCCTCCACCGCCACCCGCGCCGGGCTGGAG
>NW_005356042.1:4216699-4228215 GCF_000412655.1 Myotis brandtii | reverse complement strand
ACAGTACTTGATGACCGCGATGTTGACCGGCGCGGTGCAGGTCATCGCCAGGTACGGCTTCTCCGAGGCCATGGCCGAGGAACACTAGCGACCCCAGCCCACAGCCGCCAGGCTTCGGAACCCGCGCCCCAGCAGGCCTCGCCATTGGCCCACGCGGTCCCAGCTGTTCGCACGTTGTCCAATCAATGGCGGGTTCTTCCCCACGCTCCACCTCTCAGCCAATAAGCGTCCCGCAGCCCACGCTTCCTCACTGGCCCTGTCATCTGGGGGGTCTCACGCGCTCCGCATTCTGACCTGTGCCGCTGGGTGGCAGCTGCTAAGCATGAGAGACGCTTTCAAAGCCCACTCTCTCTCTTAAATCCTCCCTCAAGGATGTGTGTGAGGGTTTTTTAAATACACACACACACACATATGTATATTGAATTGATTTCAGAGAGGAAGGATGAGGGAGAGAAACATCTGTGTGAGAGAGAAACAACGATTGGTTGCCTCCCAAACACACCCAGACCAGGGGTGGAACCCGCAACCTAGGAATGTGCCCTGACGGGAATCCGCGGGGGCCCTTCTGTGCCCAGACAATGCTCCAACCAGCGGAGTCACCCTGGCCCCGCTCTCCCTTTTTAAGCTCCATATAAACAAGGATTACTTTTTTAGGGGTTGAAATGGGTTGCCACATAAACACGTACATTGGCTTTTTTCTTGTGGTAAAATACACAAAGCTCATCAGTTTAACCACTTTAAGTACACAGTTCTGTGGCATTAAGTAAATTCCCACTGACATGCGACCATCACCACTATCCATCTCCAGAACTTTTTCAGAATCTAAACTGAAACTCCTTACCCATTAAACAGTAGTAACCCCATTTTCCTCTTCCCTTTATAAAAATTTATTTTTAGCTTTAAAATGGTTCAGACTGCAGTCAAGATATTAAGAGAATTAAGAGTAACACAAAGTTCAAAACAACAATGAGGTACCATCTCACACCTGTCAGATCAACAAATCCACAAACGACAAGTGCTGGCGAGGATGTGGAGAAAAAGGAACCCTCCTGCACTGCTGGTGGGAATGCAGACTGGTGCAGCCACTATGGAAAACAGTATGGAGTTTCCTCAAAAAGTTAAAAATGGAACTCCCATTTGACCCTGTGATCCCACTTCTAGGAATATATCCCAAGAAACGAGAAACACCAATCAGAAAGGATATATGCACCCCTATGTTCATAGCAGCACAAATTACAATAGCTAAGATTTGCAAACAGCCTAAGTGCCCATCAGCAGATGAGTGGATTAGAAAACTGTGGTACATCTACGCAATGGAATACTACACTGCTGTAAAAAAGAAGGAATTCTTATCATTTTCAACAGCATGGATGTACCTGGAGACCATTATGCCAAGTGAAATAAGCCAGTTAGAGAAAGATAAATATCACATGATTTCACTCATTTGTGGAATATATAGAATATCATAAACTGATGAACAAAAATAGATACAGAGGCAGAGCAACATTGAACAGACTGTCAAACTACAGTGGGAAGGCAGGGGAGGATTGGGGGGTGGGTAAGAGATCAACCGAACTTCTTGTATGTATGCATATAAGCATAACCCATGGACACAAGACACTGGGGGGTAGGGGAGGCCAGGGGAAAGTCAAGGGGAGAAAAAAAAAGGAGACATATGTAATACTCTTTGTAATACTTTAAGCAACAAAACAAACAAGCAAAAAAAGAGTAACACAACGTCTCCCACCCTGAGCCCTATTACAGTTTCTTTGTGTATCTTTCTCCCAATATTTTATGCAAAATACAGGTACACCTTGGAGATGTTACAGGTTCGATTCCAGACCACTGCAATAAGGTGAGTCACAGAAATTTTTTGGTTTCCCAGTACATATGAGAGTTATGTTTATACTATACTGTAGTCTATTAAGTATGCAATAGTAGCATTATGGCCAGAAAAACTACATATCTTTTTAAAATAAGATTTTAATTTTTCAATTACAGTTGACATACAGTATTGTATTAGTTTCAGATATACAGTATAGTGATTAGATATTTAACTTGTGGACAAAAGGGGCCACATGCTGACCTGACAAGCTTAGGGAGGCCTGCATGGCTGTCTTGCAAACTCATAGACCTAAAGTAACCACAAAGGATGGTCTGAAATTAAACTTTAAAAGCAGTTATGGTGGGCAGCTACATCCTAGACCAGTATCTTCACTAACAAGGTCAACCTTCACCTTAACTGAGCCTATCTGTCTTTTTGCATCTATGATAACATACCCTTGAAATGTCTGGGTAACTTGTAACTTCCCTTTTTCTGGAGCCCCTGGGGCACAACGAAATGTGCTGGGCGCCAGGACAGATACCACAAATTCCTTCATTATCATGTTAATTGTCCTGCACCCACCTAAGTATGTGTCCATCATTTTACTTTTTATCCAATCCCAGGGGGTTCCCCTGCTTTGCTTTATCCCTCCTCCTTAAATCTGTCACCAATGAATTTCATGTAACCCACCTATGTTCCTCCTTTGACTGCAATGTATAAATACAAATGTAACCCGCCATTCTCAGGAGCATTATCTCAATTCATTGAGGTTCTGCTTCTCGGCATATGTCGACAGTTTGGCTCAAGTAAACTCAAAAAAATTCTTTGCAGGTTTCAATGTTGTTGTTGTTGTTTTTGTGTGTGTGTGTTTTTTACGTTAACACTGCTGTAAGCCACCATGAAAGATTGGCTAGTTCAGTTCTTGCAAACCTCAGTTTGCCTCTGTTGGGATCAGCAAAAACAGCACCAGGTGTTAGATAATTGTTTTTTTTTACGTTAACATGTGCATGTGCAAGTATTTCTTTTTTTAAAAAAATCTTTATTGTTGAAAGTATTACATATGTCCCCTTTTTTCTCCCATTGACCCCTTAGCCTACCCCGCCCCAGGCCTCCACCACCCTATTGTCTGCATCCATGGGTTATGCAAATATGCATATAAGTTCTTTGGTTGATCTCTTCTCACCATTTCACCCTTCCCCACCTTCCCTCTGAGATTCGACAGTCTGTTCCATGTTTCTGTCTCTGGATCTGTTTTGTTCAAAAGTTTATTTTGTTCATTAGATTCTACATTTGAGTGAGATCATGTGATACTTATCTTTCTCTGACTGGCTTGTTTCACTTAGTATAATGCTCTCCAGGTGCAAGTATTTCTGTAGGAGAAATTCCTGGACTTGGAATCGCTGGGCCAAGTGGAATGTGCCTGACGTAATTTTGTCAGCTGTGGGCAAGTTGCCTCTGGAAATTGAATGTATTGTTGAAGTCTAGTGTGCATACTGTGCCAGCACAATGGCTCACCCATCAGTACGATGGGTGAAAAGTGGTATCTCACTGTTGTTTACACTTGCATTTCAGATGATTATTATAAGTTTTTCTTGCAACCACTTTTCTGTTTAATGCAAAGCCTCTCAAATTTATTTTGAAGAATTAATGGTTGATTGCTTTGGACAATAGTCATGGTGTGTTCTCTGAGCTATGGAGGAAAGGGTTGAAGACAAGTTACCCGTGAACCCCAGTAATTTATGTTCTGCTGTGATAGTGATAGGAGGGAGAGCACAGATATTTATTAAGCATCTATTTTGTGCCAGATACTATGCTAGGTGTTATACCTCCATTATATGGGCAACTTTTCTATTTTACTGTTTATAATCAGTTTATAATCAAAGTATCAGAAGATGGGGCCTTTGGGGGGGGGGGTGTTTAGGCAGAGCCTTCATGAATGGGATTAGTGTCCATGTAAAAGAGCCCACAGAACATCCTCGCCCCCTCCACCATGCGAGGACACAGCAAGAAGACAGCCATCTGTGAACCAGGAATCCGGCTGTCACTATACACTGAATCTGCCAGCACCTTGATCTCAGACTTCCAGCCTCCAGAACAGAGAGAAATCAATGGTTGTTTAAACCCCTACTCTAGGGTATTTTTTGTTCTAGCAGCCAGACTAGACTATTATATATCCACTAGAGGCCCGATGCACAAAATTCGTGCATGGGTAGGGTGCCTAGGCCTGGCTGGCGATCAGGGCCGATCTGTGGGGAGACTGGCGGGGCAAGTGGGGGGGGGCCCCCACTGGCACCCACCTTGGCTGGCTGGGGCCTGCGGGCTGAGGGCAGCTCCTGCGTTGAGTATCTGCCCCCTGGTGGTCACCGTGCATCATAGCGACCGGTTGTTCCACTGTTTGGTTGATTTGCATGTTAGGCTTTTATTATATAAGATGATTTAAAACAGCCGTGGGCAAACTACGGTCCGCGGGCCAGATCCGGCCCGTTTGAAATGAATAAAACTAAAAAAAAAAAAAGACCGTACTCTGTTATGTAATGATGTTTACTTTGAATTTATATTAGTTCACACAAACACTCCATCCATGCTTTTGTTCCGGCCCTCCGGTCCAGTTTAAGAACGCATTGTGGCCCTCGAGTCAAAAAGTTTGCCCACCCCTGATTTAAAAAGTTAATTACTGCCCTAGTGGTGTGGCTCAGTAGATAGAGCGTCGGCCTGCGGACTGAAGGGTCCCAGGTTTGATTCCGGTCAAGGGCATGTACCTTGGTTGCAGGCACATCCCCAGTGGGGGGTGTGCAGGAGGCAGCTGATCAATGTTTTTCTCTCTCATAGATGTTTCTAACTATCCTTCTCCCTTCCTCTCTGTAAAAAAATCAATAAAATGTATTTAAAAAAAATAAATAAAAGGCACACTTTCTGATCCTCTGGAGACTGTTTACCTGTTTACAAACTGTTCACCTGAATAAAGTCTCTCCTTTAAAAAAATAAAATAAAATAAAAAATAAAAAGTTAATTACTGCCCAGTTGGCGTGGCTCAGTGGATGAGCGTTGACCTGTGAATCAGGAGATCATGGTCCAATTCCCAAACCAAGGTTGCAGGCTCATTCCCCAGTAAGGGTTGTGCAGGAAGCAACCATTCAATGTCTCACTCTCACATCATTGTTTCTCTCAGTCTCTCTCTCCCTTCCTCTCTCTCTAAAAATCCATTCTAAAAAGTCAATTAAACAGACTGTTCCAGTCTGTTCCTCACCAGACCTGAACCTCACCTGCTCTCCTCCAGGTTCCACTCATCAAAGGCAACCACTTTTAAGTCTTTTATTTTCCTCCATGTTTTTAAATGATCTGTGTATTTTTTAAAAAATATATTTTTATTTATTTCAGAGAGGAAGAGAGAGATAGAAACATCAGGATGAGAGAAAATCATCGATTGGCTGCCTCCTGCACGCCCCGCACTGGGGATCAAGCCTACAATCTGGGCATGTGCCCTGACTGGGAATCAAACCATGACCTCCTGGTTCATAGGTTGATAACCACTGAGCCACACTGGCTGGGCTAACCTGGTTTCTTTTTTTTATTTCTCTCTTTTTTCCTTCCTTCCTTCCTTCCTTCCTTCCTTCCTTCCTTCCTTCCTTCCTCCCTTCACATCTTTTAGCATTTCACATTTGCCTAACTTATAAGAACCATGTTTCCAAGTCATGGGTCTATAATGATTAAAGCATGATATGTCAGGTTATTTGAATATAATTTTTTTTAAATAATCCTCACCTGAGAATAGTTTTTCCATTGATTTCTAGAGAGAGTGGGAGAGAGAGGGAAAGACAGAGAAATATCAATGTGAGAGAAACACATAGATTGGTTGGTTACCTCCTGTGTGTGCCCCAGCCAGGGCCCAGGCTGGGGAGGAGCCTGCAACCAAGGTACGTGCCCTTGACTGGAATCAAGCCCAAGACCCTTCAGTCCACAGGCCAGTGCTCTATCCACTGAGCCAAACCGGCTAGGGCTGCTACTTTTTAAAACATCCTCACTTGAGGATATGTTTTTACTGATTTTTAGAGCAAGAGAGAGAGAGAGAGAGAGAGAGAGAGATGAGAGAGAAACATTGATGTGAGAAACATCTATCATTTGCCTCCAGTACAGACCCCGACTGGGGATTGAACTCACAACCTAGGTATGTGCCCTGACTGGGAATTGAACCACAACCCTCTGGTGTATGGGACGAAGCTCCAACCAACTGAGCCACCCAGCCAGGGCTGAATGTAATTACTTGTTGAAGTGATTGTGATCACAAAACATCATTTTACATGAGGAGTTGTACATCATTTGAAATTACTCAAATGATGTATTTTTGTTGTTGTTGTTAATCCTCACCTGAGGATATTTTGGGGGTTGGGGGTGAGGAAGAAGAAAACAATAATAGGAAAGAAGAAAGCATTGACCTAAACTAATCACTACATGAATTACTTTGTAGTTTTTATTATGAGAAATCCTCATTTGGGGTGCCAAAGGGCAGCTGTACTCTGAAAAAAACAGTATTTTGTTATTTTTTAGTAGTCAATAATCAACCAGTAAATAATATTTTTGATACTTGCGATTGTTACATATAGAGTATTTTTGTTAAAGGTGAATTGGGCCCTGGCTGGGTAGCTCAGTTGGTTAGAATGTCTTCCTGATACACCATGGTGGCAGGTTCAGTCCCATTAAGGCACATACAAGAATCAACCAATGAATGCATAAATAAGTGGAACAACAAATACCTCTCTCTTTCTCTCTCTTTCTCTCTCTCAAAAATCAATTTAATAGCCCTAGCTGGTTTGGCTCAATGGATAGAGCGTCGGCCTGCAGACTGAATGATCCCAGGTTCTATTCCAGTCAAGGGCACATGCCTGGGTTGCGGGCTTGATCCCCAGCAGGGGGCGTGCAGGAGGCAGCCAATCAATGATTCTTGCAGGGCCCAGTGCAAATTGAAAATGTGGGTCCCTTGTTCCAAAAAGCATGAAGAATTCCAAGATGACAATAGCAGAGTGCTCACCCAAGCACAGCGGGTCCTCTGCATGGCCTGTCACATTAAGGAAGAGACTCGAAGAATCTTGTTTCTGCCAGTACCTTGGCCTGAGGCCCAACCTTGTCTGTTGCATAGTCCCTCCTCCTCTCTTGAAATTCCTCACGTTTTTCAGTACTCCAGGAGCTCCTTCGTTCCACTTGTAGATTCCATTCATAGCTACCTGTCTGCCTCTTGGAGGAAGGGAGGCTGGAGTTGGAACCCGTGCTCTGCCATTGGCCAGTGAGCCTGTCGCAGGCCTAGCCTCTGAGCACTCCCATTTCCAACTGAATCCTTTCTCTTGGAAGGGTCATGCCAGTGTCGCGCCCGGGGCAATCCACAGTAAAGGTTGGTTATTATGGTCCCCCAAGAAGCTCTGGGTGCCTTTCAGAAGAAACAGAATGTTCATGTGGTTAAATCAATGAGTAACTCACATGCTTCTCTAGCTTCCAGTTTTCTAAAACGAGGGCTCCGAACATGCCACCACTGACTGTACACACGTGGCGAGGAAACCTGGCCAGCTGGGCCGGCCGGCTGGCACCACCACTCTGCACTTGCCCAGGCGTCCTTCTGCCCGAGTCACTCACCATGGAAAGTATTTTCTTCATAAGAGGACGTGCACTCGGCTCACCCGCCTGCAAACTGGTGCGCCCATTGTCCTGCACACAGCCCGTCTGGGCAAATCGACCCAGGGCTGGTTCATGTGGCCCCGTGAGCAGGAGGCTTGCTTGCCCTGCCTCCTGGGGTTCACTGTGGTCATTAACTCTGCGCTAAAGAGAGATTTCTTTCCAACGCTGAGAGGAAGCCACGATTGTGAGATTAGCCCCAGAGATGGGTTAAGGGAAAAAAGTTTGGTTTAGACTGAGCCTTGGGTGTTCCCTGTTTAGTATCCTTTATTCCCTTGATGTTTTCTGAGTGAGTACCCTGGATCAGATACAGGTTGGGCATGGGGGGTACAGAGGTTGCTACCATATGGTGGGGGTTTGTGGGAGAAACTGGCCTTGTGCTCGATGCCAAGGTCGGAAGCAGGTTGCGGAGCTGATCTGGAGGTACAGGGTAAAGGACGAATCAAAGATGGAAATTGTGAGAGTGTGAACTAAGGTGACAACGCTGGGGACCGAGGTGAAGAGGCTGGTCTGAAAGACTCGGGTGAAGTGACTGACATGGTGTCAGGATGTGGGGCTCCCAGCAGTGAGTGTGGGACTGTTCTCCCGCGGATGCAGTGGGGCTGTGATGAAGTCGCATGGCCTCAGGGATTCATTCCCAGAGTCGTGGACAAAGCAGAATACACACATGGCGTCACCCCTAAGGACCCTTAAAGTTACCCGTGAGGTAGAGCGCAGACCCTCTCTCAAGCTTTTCTCTCAGCACTGGGGTGGGCGGCTGTTTGGCACCAATGGGTTCATGTCCACATATTAAGAGTCCCACGTGGAATAGTGATTCTCAAGCTTTGTGTCTCACTCTTCAAAATTATTGAGGACTTCCCTGGCCCGTATGGCTCAGTTGGTTGGGTGTCATCCTCTCCACCCAAAAGGTTGCTGGCTCTATTCCAGTCAGGGCACATGCCCAGGTTGCCAGCTTGATCCTCAGTAGGTGGTGTACAGGATTGATCGATGTCTCTCCTCCCTTCCTCTCTCTCTAAAAATCAATAAAATATCTTTTAAAAATTAGTGAGGACCCTAAAGATCTATTATTTATGTGGGGTGCATCTATCTGATATTTACCCATATTAGAAATTAAAATTGATATTTTAAAATATATTTTTATTGATTTCAGAGAGGAAGGGAGAGATAGGAACATCAAGGATGAGAGAGAATCATTGATCGGCTGCCTCCTGCATGCCCCACCACAGGATTGAGCCTGAAACTGAGGCATTTGCCCTGACTGGGAATCAAACCGCAATCTCCTAGTTCATAGGCCGACGTTCAACCACTGAGCCACGCTGGCTGGGCAATTGATAATTTTTAAAAGATTTATTAAATTTATTTAAAATCATCATTAAGGAACCCATCACATGTTAACATTTTTTTGAAAAATGACTGCTTTCTGAAACAAAGTTTCCAGAATGTTGAGTGGCCTTTTTGCATTTTTGAGAATCTCGTTAAGTGTCTGCCTCTATGGCGACAGCAGCTGGCTCTCCTGTCGGCCTCTGCCTTGTGCTGCTTTGGTGGGTGCAGAGGAGCCCCCACTGCTTTTGCACTTTTGATATGTGTGCCAAACAGTGAGAAGTCTCCTTCAGCACAGCCTAAGGTGTCCGAGGATCCCTGTGAGGTCTGCCGGCATAGGGGTGCTGGTTCTGTGAGGGGGGAGGAGGTGATGGGACCACGGGACAGCAGGCCACGCCTCACCCACATGTGCCCGGAGGGTCCTGGGGGGCAGCAGGCCATCCCTCGCTCCATTCTCAGTGAAGGAATAGAGCAGGATCAGGCTCCTGACTGTCCTCAGTCTCAGCCTTTTCTTTCTGGCCAATTCAAAACAGTTGCAATTCAGAAGGTGAATAGGCAGATTTCACAGATTTCACCTGTGATCCCATGACCACCCTTACGCCTCTCCTCTGAGTTACCATAAAGGTGTCACTTGTGTCCTGGGCCCCAGGCCTGTTCCCAGGGGAAGGAAATGGGTGCTGGTGTTTTGAACTGAAATGATTAATGACCAGTTACAGTTGATCCTGACAGGGAAAACCAAGGAGAGACAACAAGAGGTGCCCTGAGGGACAGGTGACGAGTGCTCCAGTGTCGGGTCAGCCGGGGGAGTGCTGACTGTAACATCGAGGGGGGGAGAAGGGGCCTCCAACTTCTCTACTCGATACCCAAAGATGGTACACCCACACCTAACAGGAGGAACATGGTTTGAATTCCTGCCCCTCGCCCCTCTCACCCTGCACACCACCCATACTTTAACTCTGTCTAGGGCAGTGGTTCTCAACCTTCTGGCCCTTTAAATACAGTTCCTCATGTTGTCACCCAACCATAAAATTATTTTCCTTGCTACTTCATAACTGTAATGTTGCTACTGTTATGAATCGTAATGTAAATATCTGATATGCAGGATGGTCTTAGGCGACCCCTGTGAAAGGGTCGTTCAACCACCAAAGGGGTCTCGACCCACAGGTTGAGAACCGCTGGTCTAGGGCTCTACTGGCACCTGTGGATGCCCTGACAGGTGCCACACGAGCTTTCAGGCTGCTCATGGGCTGGAGCGGGGCAGCTGGAGGGGAGAGTTACTTCAGCCAGAACTTGGTGATCAAGAAATCGATTCTGCCCTAGCTAGTTTGGCTCAGTGGATAGAGCATTGGCCTATGGACTGAAGGGTCCTGGGTTCAATTCTGGTCAAGGGCACATGCCTGGGTTGTGGGCTCAATCCCCAGTAGGAGGCGTGCAGGAGGCAGCCGGTCAATGATTCTCTCTCATTGATGTTCCTGTCACTCCCTCTCCCTTACTCTCTGACATCAATAAAAATATATTTTAAAAAAGAAAAAGAAATGGATTGTAAGAGAAGTTGAGATATAGGGTTTGTCTACTAGTAAAGTTAGCAGTTATATTTTATTTTCCGTACCTAAGAGCCTGTTTTTACTTTTGTGTTTACTTGGCACTTTCCTGAATTCTGAAATAGAGGTCAGCAGGATTCCTTTTTTACAGACAGAACCCAAGGCTTCCTAATGGAATTGGCTCAACCCCGACATCCCTGGAACCAGGGCGCCTCCCTTCTGGACCTGCACCGACACCCTTGTTTGCCAAGAGCCCTGCAGGCTCCTCAGCTCCAGCAGGAGAGGGAGGGCGCCCCCAGGCCCCCCATCAGGTCTAGCTTCTCTCTGAGCTCCTCTGGGTCTTGGCAGCCAGAATGTTCCTCCATCCACAAGGTGATGAGGGCCTGGAAACTTTTGTTCCATTGAACTTTGCCAGGGAGCTATACTTAGCTATCAAGTGGAGGCCAAGAGTGGGTTCTCCGAGTATAGATAGTAACAAGTGGGCTATTTTCAGAGAACCCCCAAATATCCAGGGCCAACATGGTATTTATAGAGCCCTTCGGGGTCTGGAAGGGAAGGCATAAGCTTAGCGTGGCTATAGTTTCAAGAGGGGTTTCTTTCAACAGGGAGTGGGGTGCGGCTGGTGTCCCCCTCACAGCTGTTTGCAGGCTGGAGCTCAGGCGCAGGCACTCATGTCTGTGAGTCAGGAAAGAGGAGGCCTGCGGTGCTGTCATTTTCTCCTGTGCGCTGTGGTGTCACCCTGTCCACCTGTCACATGCCACCTGGGAGCACTTTTCTTGCTGTGAAGCCTCTGTCCCCAAACTTGGAGAGCCCTTTACCTGGTTTTCTCTTGTCTAGAATCCTCTTGATTTCTTAGGCGCCTGCTTTGCTCAGATTTAACCAGGCTGCAGTCACTGCACCTGCTTCCCACTCCATAGGTCCCAGCTCCCACCTTGGAGAGAGGCTCCAACCACATGCTGGGATAGTGTGGTCAGAAGGCTTTCTTTAGGGAGAAGACGGAGTGTGATGAGTAAATACTTGAGTAGGAGGGGGCCACATAGCACTCCCCCGAGAAGAGAGTTGGCCATGCCAACATCACCTGGGAATGAACGTGAACAAGCCTGAGACCCTTTTCTTTTTTTTCATAAATTATTAATAATTTATGAAATATTTATTAATAAATCTTTATT
>NW_005356042.1:4205135-4215769 GCF_000412655.1 Myotis brandtii | reverse complement strand
TCCTCTAGTCTGCTGTTGGATCTCTGTATATTATTCTTTATTTCAGTCAGTGTATGCTTAATTTCTAATTGGTCCTTTTTCATATCCTTGAGGGTCTCACTAAATTTATCAGCGGTTTCTAGAAGATTCTTGAGTAACCTTATAACTGTGGTTTTGAACTCTATATCCAGTAGTTTGCTTTTCTCCATTTCTTTCATTTGTGACCTGTTTCTTTTTCTCCGCGTTTTGGCTGCTTTCCTGTGTTGGTAGAGTGGCTTTCTGTGCTAGGTGTCCTATAGGGCCCAATGGCTCAGCCTCCCTAATTACCTGAGGTGGACACTCTTGGTGCACCCCTTTGTGGGCTGTGTGCACAGTCTTGTTGTAGTTAAGTCTTGATTGCTGATGGTATCACTGGGAGGAATTGACCACCAGGAAAATTGGCTGTGAGCACCAGCTGTGTCTACAAGGGGAGAACTGCTGTGCTGGAGACGAGACACCCTTATGGAGCAGGACTTGCTTCAGTGAGGCTTTGGTGCTCACTGAGTCTGCCCCCTGAGTGTGTCGCTTATGGATGTGAAGACTGAGACCCTTTTCTGATTCTCATTCTATAGGTGTGGAGAGGGGGCTCCAGAAACCCAAATGTTAAATGGGCTTCTGAACTAATTCTAATGATCAGGGGAGAGGGGCAGGGTGGAAGCTGTGAGCCCAAGGTTGCCACAGGCAGCGTGGCTGGTGGGAGACGTGGTGGCCTCGAGGTATGACTGTAGCCGTGTAGCTTTGAGTGGGACGTCCCCCCATTCATTCTGTGTCAGTTTCCTGGCAGGTGCCCGGGCCTTTCCTCACCCCTCTGCCAACCGGTGCTCCACTGCCCTGCCCTACACCAGTCCAGATATAAATATAAGAGCATTTTCCATGGGCCGGCACAGAGGGCAACATTCAACTTTATTTTAGGCCTGTGAAATTCCCTCCCTTCATACCCAACAGGTGCATCGCCTCATTTAGATATTGGAGCCCAGAAATAGAACACAATTTACAATATAGCTTCCTTCAGGCATCTGGATGCTATTTTTTTAAAAGCCTCCTGTGAGCTGGCCAGGCACAGCACAAACACTGGCTGGAACTTTCACCTTTGCCAGGCTTGGGGAGAGGCAGAAGGGCCAGGCGCCTCAAGAGACATTTTGGGGGCAGGATCATCCTGTTGGGACACAGGCCTGTTCTCAGCCCTACAGGGCTCCCTGACAGGATGGTGGAGAGGAGGAGGGGGACAGACACAGACACTAGAGAGGGGCCAGATACTGAGCAGGGGAACACAAACCTTCAGAGGAGGTGTTTCTAGTAACTCTGGCAGTAAGAGTCCCCCTGCCCCTCGGTTTTTTGTGGACTGGAGATTAGGATTCGGCTCTCCTTGCCTTAAGCCCAAGCACAGGACCCACCTGGCATCTCTTGGCAAACCGTGTGTTATCAGCTGTTGGGGTATGAATGGTGTCCCCTCAATTTATATGTTGAGATCTTAACCCCCAGTACTTCAGAATGTGGAAATAAGGTCATTGCAGATGTAGTCAAGATGAGACCATTCCAGGGTGGATCCTAACCCAATATGTCTGGTTTTCTTATAAAAAGAGGAAATTTGGACACAGACGCAGGCAGGGAGAACACCATGTGAAGATGGAGGCAGAGATGGGGTGATGCTCTACAAACCAAGGAACAGCAAAGAGTGTCAGCAGATCAGCAGGCCTGGGAGAGGCCTGGGCAGTCTCCTCAGCGCCAGAAGGAACCAGCTCTGCTGACACCCTGACTCAGACTTCTGGCCTCCAGGACTGTGGGAACATTAATTTCTGTTGTTTAAGCTGCCCAGCATGTGGGACTTTCTTACAGCAGCCACAGCAAACGGATGCATTAGCTAAATGGGACATTCCCAGTCTCAGAAACATCTTCAGTCCACTGGCTGAGACAGTCTGGTGTAGGCCAGGTAGGGGCTCCCCTGGGTGGTCTGCTTCATCAAGGTCACCGTGGTCCAAAGAAGCCCAAGACCAAGGTCAAGTTTCCTCTGGGATGACCCAAGCCCCCTCCAATGGCCATCATCAAACCAACCATCCAGGGTCCTTCATCCCTGAGGAGCATCAGGTGGAACCTGTGGTGGGGGCCATCAGGGCTGGGACTGCAGCAGAGGTGGCTGCAGAGTAAGATACTTGGCACCTAGTGTGGTCCTGGAAAAGCTCCTGAATGTTCTCCCACGCAGAGGAGGCTCAGCAGGTCTGGTGGCTCCGGGCTGAGAGGGGGGCCTCTGCACGTGCTGTGCGGCTCCATTCCAGGCCCAGGACCAAGGGCCTAGCTCTCCCTTGGCTGGGGCAGCGGGCTGTCCTTCCTGCAGAGAGGAGCAGGTGTGCCTCCCAGCAGCAAGGGCAGTCAGTGTCCCTGACTCTCAGGCCTCCTTCTTTGGTCCTGGGTGCCACCTTCCCTCCAGGTCCTGCTGGAGATGGTTAAGACACGCTGGCAGGAGGCAGGACCAGCCCAACAGGTGACCACCCGGAGGCCTGGGGGTGAGAGGAGTCCACCTATGAGAAGGCAATGACGCCGCCATGCTGGGGCAGTGGGTGCAGGACACTGGGCGGGAAGAGGAGGTTCTTATGTGTTGGCATCTGAGTCAGTTTGGGAAGGTTTGTATGTCCAGGGCGGGGTCAAAGGTCTGGGCCACTCACTCAGGTCACAGATGCCTGCAGCCTCAAGAGAGGGTGTGCAGAACAAAGGTGACAGTACTGTGGGCAGCGTGGAGACACGGCCCCTTGGTGAGGTGGCACAGTGAAGACATCCTGTGGTGACCGCGGAGAGGTGTGCACATACAGCACTAACTTAGACCGTGGGGGAAATGGCGCCCAGCCATGCCGCGCTCACAGCCCACCCCGCCCTTTCCTCTGGCCTCGGTTTCCTCACACTTCTCTTGCAAGCACTCACTCAGGTCACAGATGCCTGCAGCCTCAAGAGAGGGTGTGCAGAACAAAGGTGACAGTAGTCGGCAGGCTTGGAGACACGGCCCCTTGGTGAGGTGGCACAGTGAAGACATCCTGTGGTGACTGCGGAGAGGTGTGCACATACAGCGAGGTTCTCCCTCCTAACTTAGACCGTGGGGGAAATGGCGCCCAGCCATGCCGCGCTCACAGCCCACCCCGCCCTTTCCTCTGGCCTCGGTTTCCTCACACTTCTCTTGCAAGCCCTCACTCATCCCCAGCCCGAGCTCATGCCCCTCAGTCATTCCACAGTTTGATACTGTTCCATCACTCGTCTCTTTCTTCCAGAAGAAGAAACCACTGCTCACCTGCACCCTGCCTCCTGCAGCCTCGCTCCCCGTCCCTAAACAACATCACAGCTCGAGGCCGATCCCTATTCTCCTCCTCTGTGGCCAGGGATCCGGCTGCCTCTGGATAACTTCTCAGAGCTCAGACTCCTCCACAGACGCAGGGGACCGGGAACACGCAGAACCTCAGAGGACATAACAGGCCTGAGCACATGGACTCTTTATTGCCCCACGATGTGGATGGGGGCCTAGGTGCCTGTCCCCCTGGTGCTGCTCCACCTTAGGGACAGCCTAGTGAGATGGGGAGGGTGCGTGGCCCAGATCCCAAGCCAAAGGCAGAGGGAGGTGAGCCTTGAGGTAGCTCTGCCCATGCAGGCTGGACTGTGCAGTGCGCTCGCACAAGTCAGACTGTTCACGTGGAGCTGCGGAGAGATCCAAAGGCAGCCCCATTCGTCGACTTAATGGCAGGCATTGTCCATGCTGGCGACAGTCCCCCAACAGTCTTTCACTCTTAGAGAAACAGAAGCTGAAACCAGAGCAGGTGGAAAACAAAACAGTGGTTCTTGTTTTGTTGAAAGTCGTCCCCTCTGAGTGGGCAGAGTGGGGCAGGAGACCTCCACGGGCCCTCGCTCGTCCTGACGGCCCGCTGGGCTGCTCTGGCTCGGAACAGATGCAGGCTGTGGTGGGCAGGGAACGCGCCTGAGAGTGGGAGGCTGAGCTCCTGCCCTCCCAGTCTGCTTGGCTCCTCTGAGCACACCAGGCAGCAGGAGGCTGCCAAGAGGGTGGCCAGCGTGGTGTCCCTGGGGTGAGGTCTTGTCCCTCCTACAGCACCAAACCCATGCCTCTCAGGGACCGGGGCAGCAGCCGGACTCCTCATGCCTCACCAGGAGCGACATGCGGGAGAAGGTCTTGGCGCAGCCCTTGCACTGGTATTTCTTGGTGTCAGAGTGTGTCTGCAGGTGCGCCCGGAGGTTTGAGCGGTCGGCAAAGGCCCTGCTGCAGTGAGAGCAGGCATAAGGCTTCTCACCTGGGGGAGGGAGAGGGGCAGGCAGATGAGTGACTATCTGGGGTGTCCTGGGAAGGCACCCCAGGGTTCCAGTGCCTCTGTTTATAAATGAGTAACTCCAAATGCTTACTCAATTCCAATTCATTTATCTTCATCACCCCCTCCCCCCGCTCTAGGGCAGAGTGAAAGGAGCCTTAGCCCCTGACCCAGGAGGAGACACTAAGGCCAAGAGGCCGCACAAGCGCCTAAGGTTGGGGCTGCTGGAGGTTGGGCGGAACGATATACCTAACCCTTCCGAAGAGCAAAGGTCCAGCACTGCTCTTTGCTCATCTCCCGCAGCTGCTAGATCTTTCTGTTTCTGCCAGAGCCCTCCTGGGGCCTGTGCCACCCAGATCTGGACGTGAGAAGCACAGCACCTACTGGCAGCTGTGCCACCCACTGAAAGCCAGTGGTGGAGACCAGCGAGGTGGCCGCAGAAGGCGGGCTGGAAGGAGTAAGCCCTCCTGCACAGGAGGCAGGCATTTAGGAAGGGCTAAAATCCTGTATCCTCCAGGCCTACTGTTGGGACCTTGGCCCCTATGATGATTCTGAAAAGTGTAAAAGGAAGGGTTGTTGAGAGTCACCTGTTCTCTGCTTGTGAAGAGCAGCTTCCAGTCCTGCAGCCCTACAGAGTCCTGAGCGCCACCAGCCTGCAGTCCCCCCACTGCCCGACACCCGGGCACACTCCCAGCCAGCCAGCCTCCGGCGGGGACTCCCACCCTCCTGGCTCCCAGAACAAGAGCACCGAGCCTCTGAGATGTGTGCCATCCTCAGCGAAGGGTCAAGGAAAACGGCTCCTTTCCAGCCTCCACCAGGTGTGACTCAGAAGATTCTAGTTACGGGGCCTGACTTAGGATTAGGGAGGCTCCGGTTACAGAAAGTGTGTGTTGCAACTGGGGGTCTGCGATCAGGACCAAAGACTTATTCTGGGAGCTCTGTCTCTGCTCCTGTCACCACTCTGCACAGTGTGCCTGACGAAGTCTCGGGCTCAGGCGAAGCTGCAGGCTGTGGTCCACCTCGGCCACTGGCTGCCCCTGTACAGAGCAGGCCCCTTCCGCTCGTTCTGGGCAGTGTATTGTAATCTACGGCATGAAAAGCTGAGGCTCTTAGGTCTCCTTCCGCTCCCTGCCCACGTTCCTTTCCTTCCTGTTTCTGTCTTTGTCTTATCTCCACAACTGCCCTTCTCTCCATTTCCTATGGGCTCCTGGCCACCCTCTCACCCATGGACAGGTTTGCTCCAGGTCCCCAAATTCCAAGTGAAGTCCCAGCTGTCGTCTCTGCCCTTCAGATAGGCTGTGATGCCCCAGGTTCTTACTCCCAGCCCAAGCCTTTCTCACTCCTTTCTCCTGTTCCAGAATTCTAGAAGGCCATGGAATGTAAGAAATCAGGTCCTGCTGAAGCCGTGCATTCTACGCTTTGCTGGGCGTTATGGGTTGAATTGTGTCCTCCAAAAAGGAGTCATCCCCATCCTAAACAGGTATTTGGAAATAGGGGCTTTGCCGATGTCATCAGGTTAAGATGGGGTCACATTGCAGTTTGTGGGCCCTGATTCAGTGTGACTGGTGTCCTTATGACAAGAGGGAGATTTGGACACAGACACACAGGGAGGAGAGGCCACGTGAGGTCGGAAGAGGAGGTTGGAGTGATGTGGCCACAGCCAAGATCTGCCTGGAGCCCCAGGATCTGGAAGAGGCAGGAAGGGCTCTCCTCTAGAGCCTTTGGAGGGAGGCAACCCTGGAACACGTGGGCTTTGGGCTTCTGGCCTCCAGACAGTGGGAGGGGACGTTGATGATGTTTTGAGGCCCCTCCCCCAAGATTGTGGGACTTTGTTCTGCAGCCCCAAGACACCAATACACCGGAGAGCCAAAGCTGTGAGAATGTCCGTCTTCTTGACCATAAAATTGCCCCACTCCTCTTTCTAACCTCCAGGTCCCACTCCCACCCCAACCCAGATCCCTCTGTGGACCCGTCGCTGTCCTACCTGTGTGGGTCCGGATGTGGCCCTGGAGCAGCCAGGGCCTGGAGAAGGCCTTGCCACAGATGGCGCAAATGCAGGGCAGTGTGTGCGTGCGGATGTGCATCTTGAGGGCCCCCAGGCTGGAGTACTCCTTGTCACAATACTTGCAGGTGAAGCAGCGCTGAGCCTGCAGGTGGCAGTGCAGCTGCCGGTGCCTGGCCAACCCAGCCAGTGTGTGGTAGAGCTTGTGGCAATGGATGCACTGGAAGCCACCTGGGGCACAGGGGGCCTGCTCAGCCCCCAGCAGTCTACCTGGAGGCTGGTCCCCTTCTGGGCCTAGAATTGGGGGCCACCGTGTGGGCAGAACCAGCAGTGGGGGCAGATTGAGGTTGCTCAGGCTGTCTTTGAGGGGTACGCTGGGAGCCCGGCCAGCACAAGGGTCCATCAGGCTGACTTCCAAGGGATCTGGCTCAGAGGTCCCCCGAGCTTCTGGGAGGGGCAGGGAGATGCAGGTGACGACAGAGGTGTGGTCCCAGGGCTGGGCAGGGTTATCAGAAATGGGAGGGGCCACCCTGTCTGGGAGAAGGAGGGGCACCATCAGCCCCCCACAGGCAGAACAGGCCATTGATTTTTCTAGAAGGCAGAAAGAGAGAGAATGGAAAGGTGAAGACTGAGTCCCAAAGTGTTGTGTTCTCTTCCATCTTGGGTCTAATTTTAAGCCCACCTTCTAAGCCAAGCATGTCAAACTCAAAGGCTAACATGGGCCAAATAAATGAGGCATGCGGCCCATGGGCCACGAGTTTGACATGCTTGTTCTAGGCTCTCAGAAGCTTGACATGAAGGGAAAGGCCTGAAAAATGGAAGTGTTGGGAGAAGGAGGGGCACCATCAGCCCCCCACAGGCAGAGCAGGAGCCATTGATTTCTAGAAGGGCAGAAAGAGAGAGAATGGAAAGGTGAAGACTCAGTCCCAAAGTGTTGTGTTCTCTTCCATCTTGGGTCTAATTTTAAGCCCACCTTCTAAGCCAAGCATGTCAAACTCAAAGGCTAACATGGGCCAAATAAATGAGGCATGCGGCCCATGGGCCACGAGTTTGACATGCTTGTTCTAAGGGTCCATCAGGCTGACTTCCAAGGGATCTGGCTCAGAGGTCCCCCGAGCTTCTGGGAGGGGCAGGGAGATGCAGGTGACGACAGAGGTGTGGTCCCAGGGCTGGGCAGGGTTATCAGAAATGGGAGGGGCCACCCTGTCTGGGAGAAGGAGGGGCACCATCAGCCCCCCACAGGCAGAACAGGAGCCATTGATTTCTAGAAGGCAGAAAGAGAGAGAATGGAAAGGTGAAGACTGAGTCCCAAAGTGTTGTGTTCTCTCCCATCTTGGGTCTAATTTTAAGCCCACCTTCTAAGCCAAGCATGTCAAACTCAAAGGCTAACATGGGCCAAATAAATGAGGCATGCGGCCCATGGGCCACGAGCTTGACATGCTTGTTCTAGGCTCTCAGAAGCTTGGCATGAAGGGAAAGGCCTGAAAGATGGAGGTGTCAGCTGGGGAAGTGACGATGGCCCAGGAGTCTAGAGGAGGAATCTGTTTCTCTTTAAGAACAAAAATAAATAAATATCTTACAGCAGCGGTTCTCAACCTGTGGATCACGACCCCTTTGGCGATCGAACGACCCTTTCACAGGGGTCGCCTAAGACCATCCTGCATACCAGATATTTACATTACGATTTATAACAGTAGCAACATTACAGTTGTGAAGTAGCAACGAAAATAATTTTATGGTTGGGTCACAACATGAGGAAGTGTATTTAAAGGGCCAGAAGGTTGAGAACCACTGCCTTACAGAATCCCAAAACAGCCTTCAAGGGGCCAAGGAAGACTCCCTCACTGCCGGGCAGGGTGGATCCTCTCTCTGAGTCCCTTTCCACCTCAGGACCAGCTCACGTGCATCCCCCAGGCTGCCACGCAGCATTAATGCAGAGCCCTTGGCAGCAGGCCGCCATGTAGAAGAATCAGCCTCCGGTCACCTTCTGATTACTCCTCAACACCCTGACAGGGTGCACGCAGCCTCCTGCCACGTCTCCTGGTCCAGAGAAGCTGTCCTCTGACCTCAGCCTGTTGCTCCTGTGTTTGGGGGCCAGCGTGCCCCACTCTTGACCCAGAATGGTGGGCCCCCACAGTAAACAGGTTAGTTAGTAGGTGAGAGTTACATCCTGCATCTCCCCAAAGCTGAAATCTTGAAACAGCTCACAACCCATTTCTTATTCCTTACGTGTTGAAATGAATCTCTGGCCCCGATTGGGAAGGAAGGGGTGGGGGAGCGGAGCAGAGAGAGCTAATGGGCTGCCAGGCTGTTCTCGGACTGTCCTTCACTGGGCCTTGCAGAGTTGCCCAGATTTGCCCATTCAAATAGCGAAGGGGGTTCACTGTATGACTGAACTCTACACAATGGTCTTTAAAGTTTTAAAACTATGGCCCATGTAAATTCAAGTTTCCATCATATATGCCTGAAACAAAACTGTCCTTTATCTGAAGCACCACACTTTGATGGTTTCTATTCTGTTTTATTTTTAAAAATCAAGCCCGGCTGGTTTGAGCATTGACATATGAACATCTGAAGCACCACACTTTGATGGTTTCTATTCTGTTTTGTTTTTTAAAATCAAGCCCGGCCGGTTTGAGCATTGACATATGAACCAGGAGGTCACGGTTTGATTTCTGGTCAGGGCACATGCCTGGGTTGCAGGCTCGATCCCCAGTAGGGGATGTGCATGAGGCAGCCAATCCATGATTCTCTCTCATCATTGATGTTTCTCTCTCCCTCTCCCTTCTTCTCTGAAATCAATAAAAATATATTTTAAAAACAAACCAAAAACCTCTGTCCCATAGTGTTAACAGTAAACAGTGGTCGGCAAACTGCGGCTCGCGAGCCACATGCGGCTCTTTGGCCCCTTGAGTGTGGCTCTTCCACAAAATACCACGTACAGTGCGATTGAAACTTCGTGGCCCATGCGCAGAAGTCGGTCATGGCACATGCCTGGGTTGCAGGCTAGATCCCCAGTAGGGGATGTGCATGAGGCAGCCAATCCATGATTCTCTCTCATCATGGATGTTTCTCTCTCCCTCTCCCTTCTTCTCTGAAATCAATCAAAATATATTTAAAAAACAAACCAAAACCCCCTGTCCCATAGTGTGTATAACAGTAAACACTACCGAATGTAAAAGACCTGCCTGATCTCTGCGATTAGGAAGTTCTTTAAAAAAAAAAAAAAATCGCCTGTGGTGACTCTCCTTTGATTTCAGGACCCTGAAGTGAGGCTCCCGGTCCTGGAAGGCGCCCCCTGGTGGTATCCCTGTCTCGGCACTGGTCAGAGACTCCCCACGCTGGGTTCTGAGAGCTCTAAGGCTCTGAGGTGCCCTGGCCTCCACAGTGTCCCCGCTTCCCCTCTCCCACTTCCCCTCTGGGTCACCAAGCAGTCTCCCAGGAGGTCTTCGCCCCAAGAAGCTGATGAGCTGGGGGAACAGCTCTAACCACTCTAGAGGCCTTTGCCCTGGGACCTCCCCGCGCCCCTCTGCCCAGTGGGGAACGGGAATGAGGGTACAGCTCTGGGTCCTGGACTCCCACCTCCCCACCGAGCCTCCCGGGGAGAGGAGGGCAGCCCCTTAGCCCAGCCTGCCCTGGGCAACCTCCCCTGGGGTAAGGAGAGGCCGGAGGTAGACCCTCAGGAGGGGTGAGGAGGCACTAGAGGAGCCCTTGGAACGCTGGACGAGCTGGGCCTTGGCACCACCGAGCCCATCCATGGTCACTCTTCCCGGCCCCTGCGGCCACCACCCACGCCGGGATGTTCCCCCGGAGCCCTTGGATGGCAGCCCCAGGTGGCCCTCTGAGTCTCTTTCCACCATCCCTGGGACCCCCTCCCAAAGCTCCTGCCCCACGGGTTCTCTCATCTGGGATGGGCGCGCCAGGCCATAGGGGGAGAGCCCAGAGTGATTGGGAACCTAGAAACATCTCTAAGTGGGGAGAGAAGCTCTAGTCGCTCCGCTGGACTCGACAGCCTACCTCCCTCCAGCCTTGCTGGTGAGCTACCGCCTCTCCTCCTTACCTGGGACAGATGTCACCCGCTCCCAGGGGCCTCCCCCTCCTGCCCCGCGAGAGCCTGAGCCCTGCGCAGGGGCTGGGGAGCCCGGCAGCCCCTACCTCTCTGAGTCTCCAGCTCCCCGTAGTTGGGGACCCTGTGGCTGGAGTGCGTTTTCACCAGGAAGGAGCGCGGCATGGTTCCTCGCGGGTGCAGGTCCCGCTTGCGAATCCACAGAAGGCGGGTCCGCAGCGCCGCGGCAGGTGCGGGCAGGGTCAGGCTCATT
>NW_005356042.1:4199824-4204977 GCF_000412655.1 Myotis brandtii | reverse complement strand
CCCTGGCGCGCGCCGCGAGTCACGTCGACCCCTGGGGCCTGACGCACCCACTAGCCGCAGACTAAAGGGCGGAGGTCGGGGCTGGGTGGAAGCCCAGCCGGCTCCATGCACAGGGAGCGGGACCTTGCGTGGAACCCAGCCTGGGAGAACCCTGACTCCGGCCCGTTAACCCGCCCCACCTCCTGCTCAAACCCGCAACGGTAAGATTGATAAGCACAAGCCCTGAACGGCAAAGCTGACCCAGCTGATCAGCTGTAGTGGTGACCAATGGGGTCAGCTGGCCTGGGCGAGCCGGGCCCCTCCCTTTCCAGTGGGCCCCTTCCCCTGGAGACAGTGCTCAAGGGTTGGCCCCAGGCGTCCAGAAAGGACACAGCCTGGAATTCTGGAATTCCAAGGGGTTCAAATATGTGGTTACAGGAAGTTTAATCGAAGAGGGCAAAGCTGTGCACTTTGCAGCAGCCTGTCTGTGCCTCTGGGCAGCATGTTCCTCCTTCCGTGTCCTTTGGAATCCTCAGTGCCACAAAGAGCAGGGTGTCTGGTCCCTTTGGATGTGGACATTTCAAGAGTTCAGGGGTCAGGTGGGGCAGTCTCTGGGCGGTGGACACAGCACCTGGCTGGCCCCCTGAGAGCCACAACCCTGTAGCAGGCCTGCCCTCCCCGCAGAGCCTTTTAAGGCCCAGGTGCTGCACCAGAGGAAGTGAGGAAGGACAGTGTGGGCTTGGGAGGGCGTGGTAGTTATGGCAGCGAGTCTGTGAAGAACCCCTGCAGAGACAGTGGGAGGCGGGCTGTGTCACACAGTGTCTCACATTCCCACAGTTTTGCAGATGAGAAAACAGGCTCTGAAAGTCTGGGAAGTAGTTGAATTGGGAACAAGGCCCACCCTTCCAGCCTTACTGGAGGCGTGTGTACCCCAGGAGGGCGTGTGGAAGGGCAGGTCCTGCACAGACAGGAGAAGGCGAGAGTCTCTCCTGTGGGCCATGGCCTGGCACCACGCTGACACACATGTGGCTTTCGGAGGACACGTGACTGCCTTCTGCTTATTCACCTGTTCCTGGGCCTCGAAAGGTTTCTATTTATACCCTCTCTTCCTTCTTTCTCCCTCTCCCAGACGTAGATAACACTTGCAGATACCTGGGCCAGCCTTTTGCCCATACTGTTCTTCCTCACTCAGCCACCCATTGTGTGGCCACCGGCCAAGATGACCTCCTTAATCCCCAGAGAGACGCTCTGTTATTTAGGGAAGCTGGGGCACTCCTGTGGAGAATCTGCTGATCTCATCTTGGAAACGCACCAGGGACCCGAGGGTCCTTGGAGCACCTTTGGGTTAGGGGCCGTTGACTCCTTCCTGGGGTGGCCATAACAAAGGGCCCAGAGGGAAGTCTCCAATCCCTACTAACATCTCAGAACTGCCCTCCTTTGTTGGCACAGACTGACTTTTGGCTGTGGGGACCCAAGTGGTACCAACAGAAGAAAACCTCAGCATTTGCCTTCCCTACCCGTGCAGCCCAGGGATGGGGGGGGGGGTCCCCATCTGGTCTGCTCTGTGTCCTTCTGTCCTCAGAGGGCTTCTGTGCCTGGCAGGGAAGCCTCACATCTCGCCCTACAGTGGGAAATACACTTCTCACCACCCCCTCTCTCACCCAGAGCAGGATTAGCAGGGAACCGAGGTCACCTTTCCTTGGAAAACCACAGCAGTCTCCCATGGGCACCTGGGGATGTCAGCTTCCAGGAGCCAGGCTGCTGCCCCTCCCGTCGCTGTCAGTATGGGAACCCCACCCCCCTGGGCCAGGTGGGAGCCAGCCCCTGTTGCTTTGCAGCACCCGCATTTGCTCAGGTCCACAGTGGAGGTTCGATAATGCTCGTCGGACTAGACGGAAAGCATCGAGTCCCCAAATAGCCTGGCCCCAGACATGCTAGCATGTCCCTGAGGGTTAGAGGTGTGAGCCCGTTTGTGCTCTCTACTGCAGACTCGTGTGTGAAGGTCCCAGGCCCAGGGGTGAGCCTGGCACCAGGACTCTTGGAATAGTGCTCAGAACCAGGTCTTGAAGCTGGGGCTCATCTGTCCCAGGCCCTAAGCAAATGGCCCTTGCGCTGGGGGCACCAGCTACTGTGACAGTGGCCCCCAGTATCAGTGTGTGGAGCTTTTATGGAGGGAGGGTGGGCATGGAGGGGAAATCCTGACTTGAGACAACCTCATGGCTACCCAACGTGATGGACACATGGAAACTTGGGCCCAGTGCTCCAGCTCCCAACAGCCGGTCAGAGAGGTGGCCAGTGTGTGCTTGGTCACCCCCAGTGAAGGGAAACTCACTACTGCTTATAGCTGCTCATTCCATTGGGACATGATTGTTAGAGGTGATACTGGTTCTTAAATAGAGGTTCAGTGGACATATCCTATGTGATACTGGGTATGAGAGGGAACATTGTCCCTCCACACACTGCTTAGAAGGCAGGCAATGGAGGCCTAGACACCGTAGGCTTGTGATGTTGGATGATGAAGAGGGTCCTGGGGGCTGGGGCAGGAAAGGTGAGAACTGAGTGGTGACTGGACAGGAATACGCTGTGTGCACATGTGTCAGTATGTGTGCATGCTGGTATGTGCACGTATGCAGACCTGCCTCTTGTACATGCACACATATAATATTTTGTATACGTGTGTACATGTGTGAGGTTGCAGGAACTGTTCTCATGTGATACAGAGGTCGGGCATCAGCAGATGAGCCCTGGCCTTGAATGGAGAGGTCTGTCGGGTCCACAGCTCAGTTCCCAGCTCCTCACCCCACTGAATCCTCTCTGCAATCGTCCCCAGCAGGTTATCATAGAGACTCAAAGGCCATGTGTTGGGTGGCTCTCTCTCATAGTGATGGACTGGACAGGACAATCCCATTTGCCGATCCTCCCTCAGTGAAGTGTCCGAACCTCGGCACACGCGGTCTCAAGTTCACTCAGTCAGTGTGCTGTGCTTCTCTCGCTCACCCAGCCACCGGGACACAGAGAGCAACAAGGCCTGTCCTGTCCTCGAGGGTTGCTGGAGAGGCGTCTTGGCTGGCTCTAACCTCCGCAGCAGCTTCCAGCCAAGGAGCTCAGCCTGGCAGCCAGAGCATGTCAAGGACCCCAGAATGCACCTCCGGGGCCTGGGGATCCTGTCAACACTCGGCCAGGCCTAGGGCAGGCTCTCTAGAAGCCACTGACTGCAGGATCCGACATGCTGGCCACCACGTTCAGCAGAGCCCAGCGGCTCTGTCCCCAGGCTGGGTCAGGGCACCAAGCTAGAGCTCACGCCCAGTTCTTCCCCACTTTCCCTACTCAGTGTGTGCTGACAATGAACTGACAGACTTCATTAGGAGTTGAAGCATTTGTCCCCAAAACACGTTGGAGTACCAACCCCAGCACCCGTGGTTGTGGTCTTATTTGGATATGGGGTCTTTGTGAGTGTAGTCAAGATGAGGTCATTAGGGCGGCCCCAATCTGATGACTTGTGTTCTGATAAAAGAGGAAATTTGGACACAGACACACCCAAAGGGCAGATGGCGAGGGCACAGGGAGAATGCCACGTGACGCCGACAGCTCAGTGATGCCCCTGTGAGCCAAGGCTCCTGGAGGCTGCTGGAGCTGGAGAGCTGAGAGCAGGAACAGAATGGGTGCTCCCGCCCTGACTGGTTTGGCTCTGTGGATAGAGCATCGGCCTGCGGACTCAAGGGTCCCAGGTTCGATTCCAGTCAAGGGCATGTACCTTGGTTGCGGCATGTCCCCAGTAGGGAATGTGCAGGAGGCAGCTGATCAATGTTTCTCTCTCATCGATGTTTCTAACTCTCTATCCCTCCCCTTCCCCATGTAAAAAATCAATAAAATATATATTAAAAAAAAACAAAGAATGGGTGCTCCCCCTCAGCCCTCAGAAGGAACCAGCCCTGCCGACACCTGGACCTCTGGCCTCCTGAGCAATGGGAGGTCCATTCCCATGGTGGAAGCCCAGTTGTGGTTTTTGTTACAGCTGCCTCAGGACACTCACCCAGACAGCAGCCTTGCTCTCTGCGATTTGCAATTTGCTACGAGGGCCTAATCAAGTAGAACAAACCACAACGCCACAAACCCATGCACCAAACGTGCTCAGAGTTTCTAGAAAAATACCACATTGATGCTGTTTGCACTTTCCAGCGGCCTGTTCGTGAGCCCACCCACCCTTCCTCTCCAAGTGCTTCCATAGGTTTGATAGCAGACTCCTGCGGGTTGCGCAGGTCCAGGAAACAGTCTGCCAGCTCCTGCCTCTTCCGCTCCTCAGTTGGAGAGGAGCCCACACCAGGCAGGGCCCAGCAGCTGGCCGAACCTGAGGCTGTGAGGGCTGCACTCAGAGGAAACGCCTGTTTCAGCCCACCTTGTTCCCACCTGGTCGCCTGTCCTTCTCCTTGGCTGAGACCCAGGCTCTGGCTGGGAGGCCAGCCTCCCCTCCTTGCTTCTGGCTGCCAGAGATGCGGTCCTGAGGCTGATTGTGCAAGGGCACCTGGGACCCCCTCAGCCCTGGAGTTCAAGGCCCTGCCCTGTGAGTGGGCTGACTGCAGCTGTGTCATGACGCAGTGCCCTCCCTGTACCAGACCCTGGGTGGGGCAGAGGTGTCTCAGGACTTGTCAAGATACACTAGTAGGAAGAGTCCATGTCAGGCCCTTTGCCTCTGTGACAGGTTCTCAGAATCTCTTCACTCAGGAAACGGGAACAGTGACTTCCGCCTGTCACCCCTGGGGTGTGTGAACCTAAATCAAGATGGCCCCCAAGGGATTGGGGAGGGTACAGCTCTGGTGGCAGGTGTGCTGGGCCCCTGATGATGAGATGAAGCAGGTAGCCCCGCTTGTTAGTTCTTTGGTGCCAGGCCTCTGTATACACTTGTATTTCATGAAAAGACTGGCCTGGAATCCCACAACCCAGGCTGAGCCAAGCCCACCAGGAGCCGCTCTGCAGTGGGCCTGTGTAGCTGTGCCCAGCCATACCCTGTATGTCCGCCCTGCTGCCCATCAGTGCCCAGAGCTGGTGGCCAGATCTCAGGAGCCCCGGGCTAGTGATGGAAGCCCAGCCTGGGCCACGGGCTCCGTGCTCTGGGTGTCCTGCCTTTGGCGGCTGGTTGCCTGTCCCCATCCTAGCAGGGAACCCAGAGGCCCTTT
>NW_005356042.1:4178682-4193236 GCF_000412655.1 Myotis brandtii | reverse complement strand
CAGCCAGAGCATGTCAAGGACCCCAGAATGCACCTCCGGGGCCTGGGGATCCTGTCAACACTCGGCCAGGCCTAGGGCAGGCTCTCTAGAAGCCACTGACTGCAGGATCCGACATGCTGGCCACCACGTTCAGCAGAGCCCAGCGGCTCTGTCCCCAGGCTGGGTCAGGGCACCAAGCTAGAGCTCACGCCCAGTTCTTCCCCACTTTCCCTACTCAGTGTGTGCTGACAATGAACTGACAGACTTCATTAGGAGTTGAAGCATTTGTCCCCAAAACACGTTGGAGTACCAACCCCAGCACCCGTGGTTGTGGTCTTATTTGGATATGGGGTCTTTGTGAGTGTAGTCAAGATGAGGTCATTAGGGCGGCCCCAATCTGATGACTTGTGTTCTGATAAAAGAGGAAATTTGGACACAGACACACCCAAAGGGCAGATGGCGAGGGCACAGGGAGAATGCCACGTGACGCCGACAGCTCAGTGATGCCCCTGTGAGCCAAGGCTCCTGGAGGCTGCTGGAGCTGGAGAGCTGAGAGCAGGAACAGAATGGGTGCTCCCGCCCTGACTGGTTTGGCTCTGTGGATAGAGCATCGGCCTGCGGACTCAAGGGTCCCAGGTTCGATTCCAGTCAAGGGCATGTACCTTGGTTGCGGCATGTCCCCAGTAGGGAATGTGCAGGAGGCAGCTGATCAATGTTTCTCTCTCATCGATGTTTCTAACTCTCTATCCCTCCCCTTCCCCATGTAAAAAATCAATAAAATATATATTTAAAAAAAACAAAGAATGGGCGCTCCCCCTCAGCCCTCAGAAGGAACCAGCCCTGCTGACACCTGGACCTCTGGCCTCCTGAGCAATGGGAGGTCCATTCCCATGGTGGAAGCCCAGTTGTGGTTTTTGTTACAGCTGCCTCAGGACACTCACCCAGACAGCAGCCTTGCTCTCTGCGATTTGCAATTTGCTACGAGGGCCTAATCAAGTAGAACAAACCACAACGCCACAAACCCATGCACCAAACGTGCTCAGAGTTTCTAGAAAAATACCACATTGATGCTGTTTGCACTTTCCAGCGGCCTGTTCGTGAGCCCACCCACCCTTCCTCTCCAAGTGCTTCCATAGGTTTGATAGCAGACTCCTGCGGGTTGCGCAGGTCCAGGAAACAGTCTGCCAGCTCCTGCCTCTTCCGCTCCTCAGTTGGAGAGGAGCCCACACCAGGCAGGGCCCAGCAGCTGGCCGAACCTGAGGCTGTGAGGGCTGCACTCAGAGGAAACGCCTGTTTCAGCCCACCTTGTTCCCACCTGGTCGCCTGTCCTTCTCCTTGGCTGAGACCCAGGCTCTGGCTGGGAGGCCAGCCTCCCCTCCTTGCTTCTGGCTGCCAGAGATGCGGTCCTGAGGCTGATTGTGCAAGGGCACCTGGGACCCCCTCAGCCCTGGAGTTCAAGGCCCTGCCCTGTGAGTGGGCTGACTGCAGCTGTGTCATGACGCAGTGCCCTCCCTGCACCAGACCCTGGGTGGGGCAGAGGTGTCTCAGGACTTGTCAAGATACACTAGTAGGAAGAGTCCATGTCAGGCCCTTTGCCTCTGTGACAGGTTCTCAGAATCTCTTCACTCAGGAAACGGGAACAGTGACTTCCGCCTGTCACCCCTGGGGTGTGTGAACCTAAATCAAGATGGCCCCCAAGGGATTGGGGAGGGTACAGCTCTGGTGGCAGGTGTGCTGGGCCCCTGATGATGAGATGAAGCAGGTAGCCCCGCTTGTTAGTTCTTTGGTGCCAGGCCTCTGTATACACTTGTATTTCATGAAAAGACTGGCCTGGAATCCCACAACCCAGGCTGAGCCAAGCCCACCAGGAGCCGCTCTGCAGTGGGCCTGTGTAGCTGTGCCCAGCCATACCCTGTATGTCCGCCCTGCTGCCCATCAGTGCCCAGAGCTGGTGGCCAGATCTCAGGAGCCCCGGGCTAGTGATGGAAGCCCAGCCTGGGCCACGGGCTCCGTGCTCTGGGTGTCCTGCCTTTGGCGGCTGGTTGCCTGTCCCCATCCTAGCAGGGAACCCAGAGGCCCTTTCTAGGCAGCAGGGTGTGCCTAACATGAAAGGCAGGGGCTGACACCTCCCGCCGGTGACACTCCAGGGCATAGGCATAAGGGGGCCCTGAACATAAGGACTGTTTGGCTTTGTGCTGAAGAGAAAAGCTGCCGGGATTGTCAGGGTGGAGGAGACAAAGCAATGGGAGCCTGAATCTGAGGCCACACACTGGGCGGCGGGAAACCTGGGATGCGGCTGTGTGGGGGCTCTGGCTCTGGCTGCCTGTGGATTTGTGGTGAGACCTGAGGAACGCCCTGAGGGGCTGGCCTGGGTGTGTGGCTTTCATCCCAGCTGTGGTCTGAGCCCCCCATTCTCATTGGGAGGCCCCACTGCATGGGTTTTAGACATTTGGCTCCACCTCAGATTTTAGCCAAAGTAAGAGGAGGCTTCTGGTGCCAACAGCTTCGACCTGAGGTGTCCCCCACTCCCCACTGCGAGTCTGCTGATCCAAGTCACGTGTCCACAACCACATGGGGTTCACATTAATGCCCCTCCCTGGGCAGACGATCCTGTTTTGGAGCAGTGGTGTGGCCCATGTGTCCCCGTGTGTCTCATGGACCCTGTGTGCCCTATGTGTTCTGTGTGCCCCGGGGGGCTGTATGGCCCCATCACCCAGCCATCTCCCTGACGGGCGGACAGCAGGCAAGGGCATGGTGAGATCAGAACCTGCTGAGATGGTGGCCAGATCTCAGGAGCCCCTGAGGCCACCTCCAACTGGCCCACCAGGCACACAGACCCAGGTCCCGGGCTGGGGAATGTGGCCTGGGTCTGTGTGCCTGGTGGGCCAGTCGGCAGGGTTGGGCAAGAGGGCTTCACTGGGGTCTCTGGCCTCCTGCAGGAGGGACCTCAGCTGCCTCGACACCTTCCTTTCCTGTCGGCCCTGGGGAAGCTGAGGTTGGATCCAGACAGCTCCTCTGGGCATTGCATCAAGGGCCTCCTTTTGGAAGGCTGGCATGTGGCTCTGCTATGCCCTGGAACCTGGCATCCTTGGCCAGTGGGGTCAGAAGTTGGTCAGAGGGGAGTGGGACCAGTGGCTCCTTAAAGGTGTCCAAGGTTGACTGCTTCTAAACGGGTAACTTCAGACCAAGTCCCACTCCCCTCTAGTGACCACTTGTGGAAACTTCCGCTTGCGCTGCTCTGCCACAGCTCAGGGGACCCCTGCCTCTGTAGAGGCATGGTCCAGAACACAGCCCCCGTCAGGTAAGCTGTCTGATGACAAACGGAGTGAGGCAGGCACAGGGCTCAGGTGACCAGCCACCAGGATACTGGCCGGCAGGTGATTCTTGTGGCTTTGAAAGGCCCACGGTGACTTGGAGAACAGCAGGGCTGTGTCACCCATGGTGGCCATGGAGCACCCCCCTAGGTGGATGTTTCAGTGGAGGAAGGTGGGGTGCCAATGTCTAAATGGCTCCTCACGGCCCTTCAGTGGCTGAGTGAGGCTTGGGAGCTAAGGTCACACTCGGGGGGCACCAGGCAGGCTGGGGGTGGGTTGCAGAGTGCCAAAAGCCAGCAGTAGCGTGGCTGCCGCGTGGGGACTGCAGGACTGTGGGGCTTCACCCCAAGGACATCCTGACGACTACCACACCTCTGGGCCCAGAACAGGCCCTATTCAGACCAGCTCTGACTAGGGAGCTTGGGGAGATACCCGGCCAGTCCACTGGCCTCAGCAAACCCTGTCTTAGGACCAAGGAGGTGTAAGCCACCAACACCCAGCAAACCTCTGCCTGGGTTTGTCACGAGGGACCAGATGCAATTCAAGAATTTGCTCTCACAGAGGCAGAAACAGGCCGGGGGACGAGGGTCCCAGTTGCGAAGCCTCCAGTGCACTAAGGAAGCATGGTGTTCGTGGGAGGAGTAGGAGGCCCTGGTCTTCCCAGTGACCGCTGGCGGCCAAGGCTAGCAGGGCCTGAGAGCATTGGCGGGCAGGACGCTTGACCACAGTCCTCCCCCTGGCCACCATGTCCTCTTCACGGGTGACCCTGAAGCCAGCTTCACTCTGAGTTGGAGCTGCCTGGGGACAGAAACACACTTGCAAAGGAAGGTTGTGGTGACTCCACACCAGCCCTAGGCTTTCACTATTTGCACAATGAAACCCATCCTGCTGCTATCGATGCTTTCAAACATTTTATTTTTTTTTTAAGGATAGCAATAATTTATGCCATGAACCAAACAAGAGTACTGACAAGCATTTTCTGGCCCAGTCCACCATTGCACAGCCCTGTCCCCGCCAAGCTCTACCACCACTGGGGGTGGCCCTGCCTGAGGCAGGATGTGGTCAGGGGGCTGAGGCCAGGACCCTGGGCAGGAGGAGGCCCCAGAACAGCCCAGCAACCACTGCAAGTGCCAAGGAATTGAGATTTCTTCCAGGTCACTATCAAAGGGAAATGACAAACCAACCACAGGAACCCTCGAAAACACTGAGATGGCCTGGGGCGTGGCCACCTCCACCCCGTGTGCACAAGTGAAACTCCATGGTTCATTCTGGCCCCAGTATTTGCCCCCTCTCTCCTTCCCTCCCCAGCTTGATCCCACAAGTTTGTTTTTGACTTTTTTTTAAAAAATATAATTTTGTAAATGCTCCATAAAAATACTATTGTTCCTAGTCAAACACAGATATTGCAATATGAAGAGAAACTGCTTTGACTTTGCTCTATAAAATGTGAAAAGGTTATCACACTGGATAATATAGAAAAATGCCAGAATTTCTAGGTATCACAAAGCCAGTACCAGGTGCACAGGGGAAGTGCTGCCAGACGCCGGCGGCCAGCCGGGTGTCGCTGGGGCTCCCCCTCCACATGGGGAGGACACCATGGCTTTGAGAGAGGCAGATAGCTGACTGCTCTCAGTCCCAACAGGTCGGCCCTGAGAGGGCTGCCTGCTTGGCCTGAAGCACCGAAGAAACCAGCCACGCTTGACCAGGAGCACAGGCAACCATCCTCTGATGGAGGGGGGACAGTGGTCTCTCCCGGCCTGGCAATCCGAGTACCGCCTCTCCTCTGAAATGATGGAGGACCACCTGGCCCGCAAGGCGCATTCAAGTGCAGGCACTGGGCCACAGAGAGCAAGCATGGCCCTGTCCCCCGAGGCGGGAGGTTCAGTCCTGGTGGCTGGGCTGCGCCTTCAGTTCTCGGAGAGAGACAGGGCCAGGGCAGCCTGGAAGGCGGCTTCCTCATCAATGCTGTAGTCCTGGAAGACAGGAAGTGGAGATGGGCTGGGGGACTCAAGGGCCCAGACATGAGGGCCCAGCTGTGCTAGCGACTTCTCAGGACCACTTCCTCTGTCCAGTCACCCGAACAGACCAGCAGTACCACGTCCACTCTCCCCACCTCCCTCCAGCACGACTCAGGCCAAGAATGAGGCCCCCTGCAGTCATGGGGTCACTGCTGCCATGTGGAGAAAGCTCTGTTGGAGGTTAAAGTGCTGCCACATGTGGGATCGCTGTCTGGCATCTCCCAAGTTCTCCACATTGAGGGCCCCTGCAGCTGTCCAGCGGACACCTTGTCCAACAGACCCCTTGCCCAGCGGGCCTGTGGGAGGGGCAGACACTTGGAGAAAGAGGTGTCCTTTTGCCTCAGATGTGAAAACGAGGGTTGTGAGAGGAGCAGAGAAGCCAGAGAGCTCCACGCCTCCAACCACAGGGACCCTGGGGCAGACAGGAGCATGAGTAATTATCCCATACAGCCAGGAACCTGGAGGCTGCAGGCTGGCAGGGACAGGACAACAAGGCTGGGTGGGGAGGGGCTGAGCAGGAGGAAGAGCCTGAGGAGGTGCAGGCCTGGGGCAGGCAGGTTTCCGACCAGAGCAGATGAGATTTTCAAGATGGTGAAGTCCCTTTGGCTTTTCTCCAATAAGCACCTGAGGCCAGGCCAGCCATCACCCTCCACGGGTTCTCTGTCCTGGAAGGGCTGGGGAGATGGTCCCCCTGCAACAGCCACTGTACCTGTGGTCACCTCTCCCAGAGAAGCACCCCCCTCCCCGCGCAGTGTGAAGAGAGCTCTGAAGAACCAAGGGGCCCTCTCAAACCATTCTGTGCTGATCCAGAGTCCAAGGACCTCTAGCGGCCACGTGGACCTGCCCGCCATCAGCACCAGACCTGTAGGTGCTTCCACAAAAATTTGGGGAGGGCCCTAGCGGGTTTGGCTCAGTGGATAGAGCATCGGCTTATGGACTGAAGAGTCCCAGGTTCGATTCTGGTCAAGGGCACATGCCCGGGTTGTGGGCTCCAGTACGGGGCGTCCAGGAGGCAGCTGATCAGTGATTCTCTCTCATCATTGATGTTTCTATCTCTCTCTCTCCTCTCCCTTCCTCTTTGAAATCATTAAATTAAAATCTGGGGAGGCTTTTGTGTGTTCAGCTCCCTTTGAATTATGGACCTGAGGCTGGTTAAGGGCTGGGGAGGGGGAGGACACGCACCACAAAAGTGTCGTAGGAGAACTTGTGCCGGTGGAGCAGGTGCTGCAAGAAGTTGGCGCTCTTGTAGCTAGGGTCACCCCAGGGCATCGCTGAGCAGATGGGGCACACCTGGAACAGGGACACTGGGGTGAAGCTGAGCAGGAGTGAGAAGCGAGCCCCCGCCCTGGGGTCCCAGGAGGGCACTGTGGGTGGACAGTGGGGCTCAGGCACCCGGGCAGCTGGCAGCGGGCGCTCACCACACGGTTGGGATCGCTGCGGTGGTTGTCCACACAGTGCTTCACCAGCTCCTGCTGGTCCAGGTTGCGGGCGCCACAGTAAGGGCAGGTGAAGGTTGACCTGTTAGGGACGGCACTGGGGTGGGGAGGGGAGGGGTAAGTGGTGGCCCGACTGGGCACTACCGACCTTCTTGCAGCCCAGCCCCACCTGCCCCAGCACAGGTGTGCCCTCCCCTCCCCTGGCAGCAGGCAGGAAGGAGGCTCAGCCTAAGTACTGAGGACCCTGGCCACCTTGGGGCCCTCTGTCCTGCTCCCCAGCACACCCCACTGCAACTGCTCTGTAACCGCTTGCTGCCTCATACACTCCTGTCCCTCTCCTTCCCAAAATGGCTGGGCAAGTGGGGCGAGGACAGGCCACCTGCCCCGAAAGGAATCATCTGTCCAGACCCTGCTTTTCTGGGGACAGCACACCCCTGCTGGGAGGTGATGCAGAGCCCCTTCCACTTCCTCTGGGCGGAGCAGCACTGCCTCCACCTAGTGGCACAGACCAGGAGCTGCTCCCACAACCCACAGGGACTCTGAGTGCCCCTGGTGGGGTGGCCTACCTGGGAATGGGCTGGGACGTGTGCACCACAGGGACAAACTTGGGACAGTTGGCCATCTGCTCCTGGACCTTCATGCATGAGGAAACGTGCACCCTCATCTTGGCCAGTGTCACCTAGGAAGAGAGGCAGGGCAGGGGTCAGGCAGTCGGGGGGTGGGGAGAGGGTAGCAAAGCCTCTGGCTCCGTTGGACCAGAGAACAACCAGCAAGCAGGCTGGTCCTGCTCCTGGTGTTCACAGCCCAGCGGTGCAACAAACAGATTCTGGGGCCTCTCTTAGGGGCCCACTGTCCCTGCTGGAGAAAAGAAGGCAAGGGAAGGAGACAGACTCGAGACCCCAGGACATGCCTCTGAGCTATGCCCAGCGGCAGGTGCACACTGCTTTACTGCAGCGTGGCAGGAGGCTGGCACAGTCCTCAGCCCCTGGATGGGAGCACCCCAAGCTGGGGTCCCTGGGGAGCTGCGGAAGTGCAGAGCCCCTGGGGGAATGGGAAGTACGTTCATTCAGGAAAAATGCCCCCGGTAACAGGAACCAATGAGCCAAATTCTTTTAGACAGCCAAACAGCTGACAAAACTCCTTACCAAAAGGTACCAAACCAACCCAAACCAAACCCAGCTTGACCTTCTCCTTGGCTGCCTGAGTCACAAACTCTGGCAGGGTGTTGGGGAGGAGGGGTCCCAGGTCAGAGCAGGGCCGGGGCAGGGCTGCGCTGAGGAACCTTGGTCAACCTCCCTGGGGAGTAGACACCACCTTCCTGCCATGTGGCCAACGCCAAGAGGCTGGAGGGTAAACATTTCACAAACAGAGGACTAGTTCACAGAACGGAGGAAACAGCAGGAGAGGGCGCGGGAGGGACAGCTGCCTCCATGAGCACAGGGCACTATCCCCAGGACCAAGGTCTGAGCCAGGTGTCTGGGTAACAGAATAGCCTTCCGATACCAGCTCTGCCCAGGGTTGGGGGGCATGGAGTGAAGGGCAGAGCCACTTCACATGTGAAACTATATGAGGATCAAGGGGAGAAGCGGGGAAGGGACTATGTGAGCTGGAAGGGAAGCCCCAACAACCCCTCCTGGAGGTTCTCAGGTCAGCCCCGAAGTTCAGACCTTTGACCTTTAAGGCAAAGCAACCAGTGGCAGCTTTCCATTGTGCTAAGTTGGTAGAACTTGTTAACCAGAGAGATGGCTAAGTCTGAAAATGTAAATTTAAAATCAGTTCCAGTTCCATCCACCAGGAGGCAGGGTCTCCCAGCCCTGGGGGAGTGGTGGGTGTGAGGAAGGTGGTAGGGTGGGCTCTAGGGCAGGATGCCTAAGGCAGGCGATGTAGGTGACAGAGGCCAGAGGGCAATGTGCTCCATTCAGCCCGTGGCCCCAAGCTGCCCTCCTCTCCCTTACATCAATGCCCCGGTGAGCATCGGATCACCGGAGTGTCAAGGCTGTGTCGCGTGGGTTTCAGCTCAGCCCATGTCCCTGCATCAGCCACAAGGCACACAAGTAACCCAGAGCCCAGGCCAGACAGTGGAGTTGGGAGATGCAATGCGGGACCAGAGGCAGAGCCACCTGAAGTGCTCGGTGCCGTGAGGGAGGGGCTGAGCAGAGCTGCAGGGTCCTCAACAGGAAAGGGAAGAGCCCAGCTCCTCTGCTGGAGGGCGAAACCAGGCCCCAAGCACCCTCCTGGCCCCGAGGGCACCCGGGGGTGGGTACCTTCTTGCTACAGCCCCGGCAGGGTGCCTTGTAGGACGAGAGCTGCTTCTCCACGTGGGTAGCCTTGTCCACCTTCTTGGGGTCGAAGGGCAGGCGGCACAGCGGGCACAGGGGGGATGGTACCTGTAGGCATGGCTGGAGGCACTCCCCGCAGAACCTGCAGGGGTAGAGGACATGGGCCTGAGGTCACAGGCCAGATTGCTCCAGCACACGTAGGGCAACTCACCATTGTTGTCAACTGTGCATTTCTGGAGACAGTATTTCCGAGCCTGAGTCCCACTGGCTGGATGGGTACCATTTGGTTCAAAGATGACCCCAGATCCCTTCCCAGCTATGGGCTCTTGGGACCCTCTGCTGTATCCTGGAACTGGGTAGAGCTGCAGCTGTAGCTCTCTAGGACCCGTGCTGGCCCATGGCCCTGGTCCCAGCAAGAGCTCTGGCTATAATAGGAGGCCTGAGCTCAGCCTGCCAATCTCACTGCCACATGGCGATACCTCAGGGGGCTCAGAAAACATGGGGACAGTACAGGGGACCTTGGAGACCCTCCACTCACTAAGCTCTGGGGAGTGAAATCACTAACAATGGTGGGAGAGGAAATCACAGGACTCACTGATGGGGAAGGGCCAAAGCTGGCAGGTGAGCATCACCAGCCTTGGGACAGTGCCACCTTCTGGGCAGGAAGGGCTCCCCTGATAGGCCTGACTGGAGGAACAGTGACAGGAGGAACTGTGCTCAGGCTCCTGACAGTCCAGCAGTGATACTCCTGGCCCTGGGCATACACATGGGCACCTGAGGCTCCTTGCAGCCCTGAGCTCTTGGCGCTGTCCCTGGAGATGCCCCGTCCTGTGTAGGCTGCATGTGCAGAGAGCCCTCCTACCCATGCACCCCTCAACTGGAATTTACAACCACCCCAACACTGCAGAGGAGGGTGCTGCTCTTTAGAGAAAAAGCTGGTCAGAGGGGGTGAGAGGGAGAAGGCGCTTGATCACAGGACCACTTCAGTCCAGCTTCGTAGGAAGTGCTGTGGGGACCACTTAGCTGCAACAAAGGATCTAGAACCGACACTGAAATGGAGCCTCCGCAGCCCAGAAGAGCATGTGCTCAGTCCCATCACGGGGACTGAGCTCAGACGCACACACGAGAAAGGTGGTAACTCTGCAGACTACAGGAAACCAGGGCGGGCACCCCTCTACTCCCACCTGTGTAAGTCAAACAGGCTGGGCCATGGTGGGGACAGGAGCTGTACGGGACAAAGGGATGTGAAAATGTTTCTGAGTATACAGAGGACTCAGCTAAGCTAAGGGGTCAGAGTTCCCTTTGCCATCATATTCTCACTTCCTTCTCAGAAAAAGGCAGCCAAGGGAGATCCACAGTCCCTCCTTTGCCCAACCCGAGGCCCGCCTCCTACAGGCTGGCCTCTAGTACTGCCACCACCTGACTGGTCACCTCTCACATTAACATCTGCACGTGAGATAAGGCTCAGGTAGGCCTGACACCTAGAGTGCAGCGTTCCTGGTGACCACTGTCCTGCAGAATAAGGAGGTGGGCCCACTGGTCACGTCCTGCACCCAGTGAGGGCTCACCAGGCATCACAGCAGGCATGCAAAGGAGATGTTATGCACCCAGCCCTGGTGCTCCAGTGGGATGCCAGGGCTGTTCCTCACCGGTCTTAGGGTATTTATCAGGCAGTCTCTCACTTCACCCAGCCTCTGGAGGGAAGTGCTGCCTCGAGGGTCACAATGGGGAAGCCGAAAAAAAACCAACGAGTGCTCACCCAGCACTAGTGACAACAGCCAAGCAGAAACAACCACGTGGCCATCGATGGGTGTCGGACATGTGGATCTCAGTCTATCTCTGTGATGCACTACGACTCAGCCATAAGAGGGGGTGTGTACTGACAGGTGTGACCACTGGAGGAACCTTGAAAATATCATGCTCGCCCTGACCGGTTTGGCTCAGCGGATAGAGCGTCGGCCTGCGGACTCAGGGGTCCCAGGTTCGATTCCGGTCGGGGGCATGTGCCTTGGTTGCGGGCACATCCCCAGTGGGGGGTGTGCAGGAGGCAGCTGATGGATGTTTCTCTCTCATCGATGTTTCTAACTCTCTATCCCTCTCCCTTCCTCTCTGTAAAAAATCAATAAAATATATATATTTAAAAAAAAAAAGAAAAAAAAAAAAAAGAAAATATCATGCTCAGCCCTAGCCAGTTTGGCTCGGTGGATAGAGCATCAGCCTGCGGACTGAAGGGTCTCAGGGTCAAGGGCACATGCCCGGGTTGCGGGCTCAATCCCCAATAAAGGGCATGAAGGAGGCAGTCGATAAATGATTCTCTCTCATCATTGATGTTTCTATCTCTCTCTATCCCTCTCCCTTCTTCTCTGAAATCAAGAAATAAAAAATAAACAATATCATGCTCAGTGAAAGAAGCCAGTCACAAAGGACTACATGGTATGATTTCATTTATGTGAACTGTCCAGAACAGGCAAATCCACAGAGACAGAAAGCAGGTTAGGAGTTGTGGGTATAGAGGTTGACTTCCAATGGGGATGAGGTTTCTTTTGGGGACGATGAGAATGTATTAATACTGAGTGTGGTAATGGTTACTCAATGCTGTGCATATACTATGGGCCACTGAATTGTACACTTTAATAAGGGAATTGTCTCTCAATAAAGCTGTAAAAAACACATGCAGAAGGAATGGACATAAGACAAAGGACACACATGGGGATGAGCTGTAACCCTCAACACTGGCAGAATGCAGGGTCCAGTGCAGGCCTCCGGAGGAGCAGGTCTCCGATGAGACACAGAGGTCAAGGTGAAGGGTACCCCACTGTCCTCCAGTAGGAGGCAGGGGAACTTTGGGAGTCGTGGGAAGGCACACCTGGACCCCTGCCTGACTCTGGACTCGCCCAGCCCCGCAGCACTGCTTGTCTCCTTTTCACAGTCCCCGAGGAGCTAGAGGCAGAACTAGGTGTCCACACAGTAGCTCAGCTCATGGCCTAGTTTCCAGCATCATCAACGTGGTGTGCTGAGGGCTAGAGCAGACTACCAGTGCTCACTTCTCCTGCAGGAGGTTCCTGCCTGTGTCTGCCCAAGGGACTGGTGCTGGGCAGCTTCTCAGCTGAAGGGGCCCGTTCTCATGTCAAACCCACAGGCACAGCTGCCAACAGCCTGACGACCAGTGCAGGGACTCCAGGCTACAGCAGCACCACTCAGCTTTTCTGGGTGGTCACTCAATGGCTCATGTGCTGACCCACCTCACTGGGCTCACCCACACAGATCCTGAGCCGCCTTTGAGCCCATGTGCCTTGTCTGAGGCTTGTGTTCTCGGGCAGCCAAGCAGGGAGTGACCAAAACTCCTGGAGCCTCTGGGACCCCCACCCAGAGAAGCCAGCTCATTGGCCTGGGTGCCGCTGGCAGAGGGCTGTAAAGGCTCAGTGGTCTTAGGGTCTGCAGTCACTGCTGCAAAAGCAGAAGGTGGAGAGGGGCACTGAAGGTGGTGGGAGGAAAGCGGCTAAGAGGCAGGGTGGGCCTGGCTGCCTGAGCTCAAACCCTGTCTTTGCTGTGAGAATGGGACCTTTATTCAGCCTACCTCGCTTTCCTTGTACAGAAGGAATAGTGGCAGTACCTGCCTCACAGGGCTGTGGCATGCAGGGAATACTCAGAAAACATCTATTATCATTCCCTACAGTTCCCCTTAAAAATGAACTTTAAAACTTTTCTATGACCTCTGTTCAGTAACAAACTGTATGTGGGGATACTCAGATGCAGGGACAGATGTGACAGCACTAACTAGAGGGGATGAAGAAGAGGGATAAAGGCTAAACCCTGCCCCCAACACAGGCCCTCAGGGGAGGGTCCATCAGAGGGTTAGAAACAGCCATGCAGTTTCTGTTTCCGGATGTGGCTCACTGCCCAGGATGTCCCTTGAGTGTGACAGAAAACCAGCTTCCTCTAGGGCCCCTGGGGAGTTCCTGGGAGCTCTCCCACAAGCTCCACTGAGGGGCTCCTGCTCGAAAGCCTATAACCCCTCCTTCTGTCTGGGTGCTGGAGCAGGGGTACCTGTCCCATACAGGGCCGCTCTCACCACCAGAAAACCTATTTTGAGAAAGGAAACTACTTAGTCAGGTAGCTGTAGAGGGAAATAACCAAACCACCAGCAAGGTTTTTAAAAGGAAAGGCGGAGCCTTTAAATCCTCTTTGCTCATCTGTATACATGCCTTCAAAACACTGGGCCAGAAACTTCAGGAAAGTAAGAAGTAGAGACAGAATAGCTAGGAACACAAGCCAGCAGGGAGAGCCAGGGAGTAGGTCTTTTTAAGGCACAAGCTGTAGAAGAGGCCCTTGTAGGACCAGCCCTAGAAATAGGAGAGGGGTGAGATTATGCTAAGAAAAGCAGGGGGGAGGGGCTTTATAAGAGATGTTTCACAACAATCCTGTGTAGTTCTGTATTCTGGAAACCATATTTTAAGAAACGATGTACTTGGATAAAAAAAGAAAAAATACAGTTTTGTGCAGACCAAGAGGCTGGAAACACTGTGGCCCAGGGCTGGGTGAGTGTCAGTGCCATGGGGACACCTCTGAAACCTAGGGAAGGGTTTCTAAAACGAGAAGCCTCACAGTTCTCTCAGTGATGGACTGAAAGACGCAGAACACACCTCCAAACACCCACTAGTATGTGCTTACAAGAGACAAGTGCTGTTCAGAAGCTACCCCTGTCAAAATGTCACCAGCAGCATGAAAAAGTCTGCAGGGCTCTCTGTGCTGCCTGGCATGGGGCGGGGGAAAGGAAGGGAAGGCTTTCTGGATCCTGACACTATCCCGGCCACCTCCCTGGGTGAGGAGCAGTCACACACTCACCCAGCAGTTCCAGCGACCACTTTGTATCGAGCCTCCCAAGTCAGCTACCTTTGTTTGCAACTAGGGCCTCCTACCAGCCCCGTGCACCTCAGCCCAACCCCTTGGAGCGAAAGCTCCGCCTCCTCAGCAGCTCTTCCAGCCACCAAGCCCTCTGGGCCCGCTCCCCACCTGGCTGACTTCACTCGAGAGCTGCATTATTCAGTCACTTGGGAGATTCAGAGCGGACACTCTGATCTCAGCTCCCTCCCAACCAGGCTGGCAGCTCCAAGATGTCTTGAGTGAAGCGCTCAGCTGGGAGGAGCCCACATCCTCAGGTTTCTGTTCCCCGGACCCTGCAGGAGGCCTCTGTAAGCCCTGGTGCAGGCAGCTGGAAACCCTGGCAAGGTGCTTCACGACTGCTCCCCTGTGGGCCGGCCTGCCTGGCTGATCGGTGATCGATGTGACCCAAGTTCTCCATCAGAAAGAAAGGAAGCAGCACCAGACTCCAAACAAGCCCCGCTCCTAACTTTAGGGAACTTCTCTCCTCAGTAAACTAGACAGCAGACAGCCGGTCCGAGAAAGAGTTGACATCAAAAGCCACAGGCATTTATTTACAACCGCCCACTCCAGTCTCCGCGGGGCCGAATCCAAGCGCCGGGCGCAGAGGTCGCGCGGCTGCCCTCTGAGCACCGGGGGAGGCCCAG
>NW_005356042.1:4135604-4177842 GCF_000412655.1 Myotis brandtii | reverse complement strand
AGCCCCGGGTCCCGGGGTGGCTGGAGCGCGCTCCGCAGCACCTGGGAGAGCCTGTCCAGCGGGTGGTGGACTCCCCAGGGCGGGCCCCCTCTGCTCTCTCGCACCTCAAGTTCTTGCAGTCGGTGGGACAGCGCTGCCGCTGACCATGCCTTCTTTCCTGGAAGAGAAGTCGGCTTTCCTGTCGCTGTCACACATCGACTCCCCGTCTCCCGTCCTGAGCCACACAGAGCAGGTTGACGCTCCTGGCGGGCCAGCCCTGGAGAGATGAGAGGTGGCCTTTAGGTGCCCCCTGAACGGCTTTAACAGAGCGGAATCCTCCAGGGCCCTTGTCGTTTTTCAAATTGGAAGTTTGGTTGAGGCACAAACTGGTTTGCCTGTGTTCAGCCGCCCACATGACCTCTCCCCTCCACCAGGTTGGGGTGAGAAACAAGACCTCTTTCTGAAGTCTTAGGAAGGGACGTGTGCAATGTGTTCTTGTTCTCTCTTCCCCCCATGTCTCCAAAGCCGTGAGCTGAAGTGTGTGAAGTGCTCGGAAGGCCTGCCCGTGGTGGTGATCCGAGCAGGGGACGCCTTCTGCAGGTGAGGCCTGGAGGAGGATAGGAGACCCTGGCAGAAGGGCTTGCTCAGAAGCTAGGATTGCCTTCCTTTCTGTGTGGGTACCAGTCTCCCACCATTCAACTGAGGATCAGGTGGCAGAAAGGTATATATGAGGGCACTTAGGAGGAGAGCTGGCAGAGTGAGTGAGTGAGGTGCAGGCAGGATGGCATTTCTGGGCAGCTAGAACACATCTCAGGGCGATTTGGAGCATCCTGGGATCTTGGGCAGGTGCTCCGGGTGATGCCTGTTTTACTTGTGAGGGACAGAGGAGTGGAAGGTGGGCTCAGCCTTCCCCTGCCTCGGGGTCGGGGAGGGGGTCCTTTATACAGGAGCAGAGACTTATTCTCAGAGGGGCCTGGGCACCAGCATGTTCTGTTTTTTTTTTTTAATATATTTCTTTATTGATTTCAGAGAGGAAGGGAGAAGGAGAGAGAGATGGAAACATCAATGATGAGAGAGAATCATCGATCAGCTGCCTCCCACATGCCCCCCACTGGGGACCAAGCCCGCAACCCAGGCATGTGCCCTTGGCCGGAATCGAACCCGGGACCGCTCAGTCCGCAGGCCGACGCTCCATCCACCGAGCCAAGTCGGCCAGGGCAGCATGTTCTGTTTTATCTGAAGCTCTGCTGTGCCCCGGCACATCGCCTTTGAATCAAAACTCTTCTGTGTCTGATCACTAGATTCACAGCTCCGCGATGGCAGGGCTGGTCTCCCATTTTACCCCTGTTAATTCCTGGTGATGTTGCACGCTTTGTATAGCAAATGAACATTTGCTGAATGAGTGATCAGCTCACATCTTTAAATTGGTCTCCAAGAGTGTCGGACTCTGCTTTCTAAAATGTTCCGAAAAAGAAACTGAAGGGACTGAATAAATTGTTTTCCAAAAACTTTCTCGTCCCTGAACATCTTTTGGGAGCTTAGTAGACTTGGTGTGTGCTTAGTAGGATGAAGTATATGCCACCAGGAAAAGAAGCCACTGCTTTAATCACTTCAGAGCATCTAAAAAGGATGATCCCTCCAATCTGCTTGGAGAACTCGCTGATAAGAGGACAGCCTGCAGCAGCTCTAGGCAAGGCCTGCAGGACTTCGGGGCCCAGAGCTATCCCCCCACCCCCACCCCCGTGCTTGATCAGTTTTGGGAAAAGGTGGGAAGCTGACTTTCTGGTTGTAGGTTTTGGCAGTCTAGGTTTTGAACATTTTCCTCAATGATTGTGAGGATCGGCACATGTGGGAAACGCTGGCCTGACCCAGAGGGAAAGTATGGTGCAGGGAGGACATGGAGTGGGGGTAGCCACAGGGTGAACCACCCCCCCCCTCCTCACCCGCAGTGTCGTGTCTGCTGGGGGAACCTCACCACATTCCGGCTTTCCTGGGAGTCACTTCCTATGGCTGGTCACTTGGGGTCCCTAGAGCTCCAGCATTTTGCAGTCAAACACTGAGTTGAGTTACCGTCCTCAAAGGACCTGTGGGGTGTTTGGTTGGCTCATTATAAGGAGTTTCTGTTCAGTGTTGGGGGGATTGTTGTGGACACAAGGATAGCTGAGCAAGAAAAAAAAGCAGACAGTGCATAGCCCCAGGCATGGGGCAATTTTGGGGGTACAGTGTTGCCTCCTCTGTTCAGGGTGCTGTTCTCCACCCAGGCTGTCAGGGGAGCTTTAAAAAGCAGATGCCTGGGCCTCATCCCAATATACTGTGATGTAGTTAGTGATTCTGATGTGCAGTCAAGGCTGACACCTCTGACCTAGTGAGCCTGAGAATCAGCTGGAAGTTTTACCGAGAACGCAGGTTCCCGGGACCTGCCCTGGAAGTTCTGATCTGTGGGTTTGGGGAAGAGCCCAGGACTCTGCGTTTCCAGGAGCTTCCTGGGCATTTCTGGTCCCAGCCGGATCAGAGCACTAGAGAAGGGCCTGTGTGGAGCTTCAGGCCTCGGCTCCTGCAGCCTTCTCAGTGTTTCCCCCTTCACCCCAAGAGGTGGTGCTTCTCTCTGTGGGGGTCTTGGAAGGGGTCATCAACTCTGCTCAGGGAAGGGCTGGGTGGCCTTGTCCTGCGCCTGCCTATGTCCATCTGTTCCACCAGCTGGGCCTTTCTGAGCGCCTGCTAGTGGCGGTGGCACCAGGCTCCTGGCCCCTCAGGCATCAGTTCACACTGGTAAGGACTGTAGGGGTGATGCAGGTGGGCCTTCCCATGTGGCAGGCTCATCCTGGGGCAACCATACCTGGTGAGAACCCCTCCATGCCAACCTCATTGTCAAGATGCTTCTTTTAAAGATGGGAGTTGGTAACTGAGCAGGCATCAGGCTGCCCCCCTGCAGAGGCCAGTATTGGCTTCCCTCTCTTGGCATGGAGGTAGGCAACCTGGGCCATGTGGCTGCAGCCAGTGGTGGTTTGTGTTGCAGGGACTGTTTCAAGGCGTTCTACGTCCACAAGTTCAGAGCTGTGCTTGGGAAGAACCGGCTGATCTTTCCAGGAGAGAAGGTAGAGTGTGGGGTGACTCCTCTGTGGAGTCCCCGACTGGGCAGTTCGGCCCCCCAGGCCCTGGATCTCAGCCCCTGCCACCCTTCCTGCAGGCAGCCTGTCCCAGCTGCATCCTACCAGCTCCTCCCGCTGTCCTGTGCCTGGGCTCTGAGAATGGACCCATGTCGGGATATCCATAGAGGAGGGGGGTGGGGGCATGCTCATGTTGGAGATGTGGTGCCCTCCAGCAGTGTTCCTTCTTTCCCAGGTGCTCCTAGCGTGGTCTGGGGGGCCTTCGTCGAGCTCCATGATCTGGCAGGTCCTTGAGGTGCGTCTCCACACTGTTCTGTGCCCAGGCCACCGCCCAACCGAGCTTGAAAGTGGAGGGTCAGCACCAAGGGGCTCTTGTTTTAGAACTAGAGAGAGCAGCCCCGGAGGGCTCCTGGATGTGTATACAAGAGGTGCACAAGCCAGGAGCTGCGTCCGGAGTACCCAGCTGTGTCCCAGTTTAGCACTCTGTCCATTTGCTCTACTGTAGAAACATAATCACTGGGAAAAGGCTGTCCTGGGCGGGCACAGCAGGGCGCCACTCAAGGTGGCCTTGAAGCCATGGGCCTTCTCTCATCCTGGGAGTGTGTCTGGGGCAAGACATTGAAATAGAAGCAGGTGTCTTGTGAGACAAAAAGTGGTTTGGCCCTGTCAGCTTCCTTGAGAAGTTGAAGAGAATGAGAGGCAGGGGGAGGGATGCTGCCAGGGGAAGCAGTGTTGGTGAAGACAGCTTATGTCGAGGTGGGGAGGGGAGAAGAAGGAACACTCCTGGTTGTGTTGGCCTGCCCAGATCACTGTGGGGCAGTTATGGTTTCTCCCGATGGTGCTATGGAGGCTTTGGCCAGGGGATGGGACACACGTGACCTGCACTGCCTGTGAGGGATGTAGACTGGAAGGACTGGGGACAAGGCTGCAGCCGTGGGGTGGTCTGTATGGGATCCTGGGAGGTGCCCAGAGCTCGAACGTGGTGCGTCTGCTCTCACTTTATGTCCCCTAAACCTGGCTGGAGGGTCTGAGATAAGCGCCTGCTCTCCCAGATGTTTATCCAGCACGTGGTGCCCTTCCATCTGAGCAGCAGTTTCTTGCTTTTGTCCTGTTGTCCTGTTCCATGCTGAGCAGCCAGAGGAGCGTGGGTAGGGGGCATGGATGGCCATGTGGATCCAGCTGCTTTTTGGGGCACTGCCAGGAGCAGGAACAGACTGGGGAGGGCGGGCTTTACAAGGGAGAGTGCAGACACCCAGGCAGTTTGAAGTGAGTCAGGCTATGCAGCTTCCCTCTGCAGCCTCTCCACTACAGGGGCGGTCATTGCCCCTCACAGAGAATGGTTTCTGTAGGGAGTGTCCTGTGGCTTCTAGCCGTGAGGCTGAGGCCAGTCCCTTCCCCTCTCCAGGGCCTGAGTCGAGATTCTGCCAAAAGACTGCGTTTTGTGCCAGGGGTTGTCTACATTGATGGTACGTGTGGCCTTTTTTCTCTCCAAGATCCCAACCGCTTGGTGCAGGCCCCCTGAAACAGCTGGCACTGTGCCCACACCCAGGCCCTGGGGACAGTGCATTTGTCCACCAACAGATGGCACTGCTGTTGTCATAAGTCAGACCATCAGAGAGTCAGGCAGGAGCTTCGGCCTGGCCGCCTCTGCGGGATCTAGGGCACTGAGTGAGATGGTTGAGTTCACTACCAAAGGGGCTGGATGCTAACCTGCCCCACCTCCCCTCCCCACCTCGTCCCTCGGCCACTACAGAGAACCCACTGCCCACTCTGCAAATGCTCCTCCAAGGAGGTCTGCAGCCTATGGTTTCTACAGAAGCTGCTGCTCTGCAGAGCACAGGCTCGAGGGATCTCATGTGTTGGCCTGTCCTGCCTGCCTGGGCTCGTCTCCTACAAGCCATGACTCCTTTCTTTCTGCCTTTTTCAGAGGGAGCAGCCTGTGGACAGAGCCTGGAGGACAGAGCCAAAACCCTAGCCGAGATGAAGCTGATCCTGCAGACAGTTGGTTTTCCCTGGCACATTGTTGCCTTAGAAGAGGTACGTGGGCCCACCCCTGAGAAGGACCTCCGGAGGTGCCCGCTGGGATGTCCACAAGGAGTGCATGCCCACTTGTTGGGGCCAGGCTGCGGGCCTCTTGCCTGGGCCACGCCTCGGTATATACAGTGGTGGGTCTGGGCTTCATACAACTTCTCCACCCTCCCCTGCCCTGCAAGGTGTTCGGCCTGCCGCCATCTGTGCTTCGCTACCTTGACCAGGAGCCCTCAGGGACCAAGGGGGCCTATAAGGCAGCTGTGGACAGTTTCCTCCAGCAGCAGCATGCACCAGCCCAAGGGGAGGAGCAGCTGAGCCAGCCTGGCTCCCAGGACCCCCAGAGCCCAGCTGGGCTACCCACAGCTGCCCAGACCAAGGCTCAGCCACCCACAGCTGCCCACACCGAGGCTCAGGCACCCACAGCTGCCCAGACCGAGGCTCAGCCACCCACAGCTGCCCAGACCAAGGCTCAGCCACCCACAGCTGCCCAGACCGAGGCTCAGCCACCCACAGCTGCCCAGACCAAGGCTTTATCTAGACTTTTCAACTCAGTGAAGACACTGACAGCCAAGGAGGAGCTTCTTCAGACCCTGCGGTGAGCCTCCCCCCTGCCGCCCCCCCCAGGTCCTGGCCCTGCCCTACCTGTGTCTGAGATCCCTTGCCCTGCTCTGCAGAACCCACCTGATTCTGCACGTGGCCCGGACCCATGGCTACTCCAAGGTGATGACGGGGGACAGCTGTACCCGCCTGGCCATCAAGCTCATGACTAGCCTGGCGCTGGGGAGAGGGGCCTTCCTGGCCTGGGACACGGTACTCAGGGGCCAGGCTGCCCAGGGGCCCCTCCCACCCTCACCCTTTAGGCCCTTTCACTTGAAAGTAGTATCTTGTGAATCAGTCTTGGGGTCTTCCTCATGGAGGGAGGAGCCTGACACCCCTCAGCTGGCAGGGAAGGAGGGAGCTATAACCCTGTCAGCTGGGTACGGGGAAGAACACATCCCCCTCCCCCTCCCCAGGGCTTCTCTGATGAGAGGCATGGTGACGTGGTGGTGGTGCGGCCCATGCGCGACCACACACTGAAGGAGGTCGCCTTCTACAACCGCCTGTTTGCTGTGCCCTCTGTCTTCACACCAGCTATCGACACCAAGGTAACTTGCAGGACAGGGCAGAGGCTGCCAGCACACAGGTCCAGCCCTCTAGCTTCAGTGCTTGCCACCTGGTACCACAGTGGCGTCCCTATGTCCCCCAGCATCCTTGGAGCGTATACAGGATATCCCTTGGAGTTGGAGGACAGGTTGGTTGGTGCCTTCGAGGGGGAGAGGGCTCACAAGGAGAGGGAGTTGCCACACCCTGGTACCCATCCCTGGGAAGGCAAGGTGCCCAGCTTGGGGGGAGGGGTGGTCATGGACATGGGGAAGGGGATGATGGAGGGGCAGAATGACCGTTGTCAGAGGTACTTAAAATTTTGACATAATTTTTGTTTGTTTTGGTGTGTTTCTTCGTTAATCCTCACCCGAGGATATTTTTTTCATTAATTTTTATTGAGAGTGGAAGGGAGGGGGAGAGAGAGAGGGAGAGAGAGAGAGAGAGAGAGAGAGAGAGAGAGAGAGAAACATCGATGAGAGAGACACATTGATTGGTTGCCTCCCACACGCACCCAATTTGGGCGGGGCAGGGAGGGAACTTGCAACCCAGCTATGTGCCCTTTGACCAGGAATTGAACTGGCAACACTTTGGTCATTGATTTCAGAGAGGAAAGGAGAGGGAGAGAGAGATAGAAACATCAATGATGAGAGAGAATCATTGATCAGCTGCTTCCTACATGCCCCATACTGGGGATTGAACCTGTAACCCGGTCATGTGCCCTGACCAGGAATTGAACTGTGACCTCCTGGTTCATAGGTCAGTGGTCAACCACTGAGCCACGCCAGTTAGGCCATAATTTAATTTTTAATAATGGCTGTGTTTAGAAGTGTGTGCCTGATTCACTCCAGTCCCAACATGGCAGACTCTCAGGAGTTGACTGTGGAGGAACCCATGGCCCCTTGGCCAGGCCTGGGGGCTGCTCCTCTGCACCAGGGCCACTCCAGCCCCCATCTGATTGTCCCTAGGCCCCTGAGAAGTCCAGCATCCACCGGCTTATGGAAGCCTTCATGCTCAGGCTGCAGGCCCAGTTCCCCTCCACAGTCAGCACTGTGTACAGGTGTGTGTTTGTGCCGTGGAGTGGGAGTGGGAGTGGGAGCGTAGGCACTGAGCTCACCACCCTGGGGCTCAGGTCAGGCAGGAGCAAGGCTCTGGTTAACTGGTGGTGCCTCTGTGCCCTGTCCTCACACTTCAGGACGAGTGAGAAGCTGGTCAAGGCCCCAAGGGATGGCAATGCTGGTGGCCCCCCAGGCCCCCGCTGCCTGCTCTGCATGTGTGCACTGGACATCGACACTGCTGGTCTGTGCTGCATTTTCTCGGGGTTCATGGGTGGAAGGGGTACCGGTGAGTGGGTATTGGGGTTTACCAATCCTGAGGTCCCCTCAGTTCATTTCTGCTTACAGATAGTGCCACAGCTTTTGGGGCCCAGACCTCACATCTCTCCCAGATGCAGCCCCCCACCCCTCCAGCTGAGGCACCCACAACACCCTGCTGCTCTGCAGGGGTGGGCAGGGCCCAGGGCTGTTGCCGGGGGGCTGAGCCCTGCGGGAGGTGAGTCTCTTTCCTGATCCACCCCACCCCACGGCTGGTCCCTTGCAGCTACACAGAGGGTGGTGGTACACCTGGGACCAAGCCCTCGGGCCCTGCACTGAGGGGCCAAGACCAGGCACACAGGTCCAGCTCTGCTCTCACAGGGAGGACCCCCGAGTCAGTGTCATCGAGCAGCTATGCTACGGGTGCCGTGTGAACATGAAGGACTTGGTGAGTGGATCCTGCCTTGTGTTGGTGATAGGGGAGGCCCTCCCACTCTTGGGGTGAGGGTGCAGGTTGGCACTGGCTTAGCTTTGTGCCATGTAGCCCATCACTCATGCCGGCTCTCTGTTGCAGCCTTCCTTGGACCCCCTGCCACCCTACATCCTGACTGAGGCCCAGCTCCGTAGCCAGAGGTACTGGTACCTGCTGTGCTGGGAGCCCTGGGAGGGGTCCTTCTGGATGTGAGCACCTTTGGGCTGATTCCCACTGTGTGGCTTCCCGCAGGGCCTCGATCTTGCAGGAGATACAGGAGTATCTGATTGACAGTGATGATGAGGCACAGACCGGTGAGAGCTGAGCCTCAGGATGGACCCCCGGGACCACCCCGCCTGGACCTCTGCCATGCTGGAGCAGGACACAGGGATGGGCAGGCAGTGTGCTGTCATCTGTTTGTATAAATAAAAGTTTTAATTAAAAAAACTCTACAGTACATGTGGAGAAAGGAAGGCTGGGCCCCCTGGCCCAGTGTGTCTGGCACTGGGCCCTGCAGGGACAACGGAAAGAGACAGCAGTCCTGTGCTGGGCCGTGGAGGGGCCACAGCTCCCTTCTGACAGCAGCATCAAGGCTCAGTGGGCCAGGAGGACCTGTCACAGCTGGTGGCCTGGGACTGGAGTATCTGCTCCTGTGGCCTGAGGAGCACTGCCCTCCTTCCTGCCAGGCCGGCTCCTTCATTCACGTGCACACGGAGCCTGGCTCCTACTCCTTTTCGCGGGTCCACTTGATCATGGTCTCCGGTGAGCGGTAGAGGAAGATGAGCTTGGCGTATAGCTCCTCTTCCAGCTCCAGCTCCCGCGTCTCCCGCACCAGGAAGATGTCCTGGCAGAGCTTGAGGATTCGGTCCACACACGGCAGCTCCTCGAACATGATGGAGTGTGAGATCTCACTGAAGAAGCCACGCACAAACTTGCCGATGACCAGCACGATGGACACATAGAGCCCCATGATCCTGCCAGGCAAGTGCGGGTGAGTCCTGGGGGCTGCTACCCACAGCCGCACCCCAGCCCCCAGGCCCACGGCACTGCACACTCACCCGTAGCCAGCCAGGAAGCCCAGGCTGGGTGGGCTGACCTTGTCGTTGAAGATGACCATGGGCAGCAGGTTGCAGTCAGCCTGGCAGTCCTGTAGCTCGATGACCCACCACTCAAGGAAGCCAGCAGCCCCCGAGCCCACACGCTCCCTCCGCAGCTGGATGCGCACGCCGAGGTAGTCCGCCTCCTCGTCTAGATCAGAGCGGTGAGACAGTCAGGCCACACCCTCTCCCAGGGCAGAGGCCATGGCCCAGCACCACCTTCCCCCAGACACTCACTGGGCTGCAGCTGCTTCACGGGGTTGGCTTCAGGCCCGTTGGGGGCACGGATGTACTTGGGGAAGAGGTTAGGGATGACCCTGTGGGGAGGAATCCAGTGGGTCAGGTCTGGCCCAGCCTTCCTGGTGCCCCCAGGCCCCTTGGTCCCCACTCACACGGACTGGTCCGAGGTGCCCTCCAGCAGGCTGGCCAGCTGCCACCGCTCACTGCTATTGGGGGCCAGGTCCAGGGTGTGCTTCTCGTTGGTGTACTCTACAGTGCCTCCCTTGGCCAGGTCCCTGCAAGCAGGGGTGCAGCGTGACCCACCGAAGCGTGTACCCCATCCAGGCCCCATCCGAGCCCAGGACGTACCTCTGGAAGTTCCAGGTGAAGCGCAGGGTGATGTCGGCAGTGCCGTTGTACAGCTCCCGCTTCATCTGGGCCCTGCTGGGCGGGCTGATGCGCCACAGAGCCCCGGAGCTGCCCTCGATCTGCGCTGTGACGATGTCCTCAGGGCTGTACTGGCTGATGAACTGCATGGCCAGCTGAGCACAAGACGGCGCCTCAGTGGGGTGAAGCCAGGCCACCTCCCCAAAAGCCATCCCTTCCCCTGCCAGGCAGATGCAATGTGGGGGCTGCTCACCGGGTGGGGGTCAAACTGCCTGGACAGCTCCTCATAGGCCTGTTGCGTGAAGGGCACGATGGACGGCTGCTGGGCACTCATGGTGAACAGGGGCTGAGGGTGAAACAGGGTGACATGGTGCTGGGGGAGCCTCCCTGACTCCCCAGGTCGCCAGCATGCAGGCCACGCTCTGCATAGTCCATGAGGACCAGAAAGTGGGGAGTGGGAATTGGGGCTGCCTGGCCTGAGCCCTCAGTGTGCAGGCAGAGCTTGCACCTGCACTGCTTCCTGTGCTGGTGAAGGTGGCTGCTCACCTCGTAGCCCCCCAGCTTGAGGGTGACGGTGACGTCAATGGGCTGGTTGACAACGCCGACAACGGAGCGCACCAGAGACATGAAGAGCAGCGGGAACCAGATGATGGCCACGAGGAACAGGATTATAAGGCCGCCCATGCCATACTTAACGATCTTCTTCTTCTTCTGCCCCTTGGGCTGTGGGTATTTCTGGTGGGAGGACAGGGTACGGGTCAGCTGCTCAGCGCCACCTTCCCAGTGCCCTGCGTCGTGCAGGCCTCCGTCTCTGCTCCCTGCCACAGTGCTGTCTCAGACCCCTCCCTCCCTCTGCTCCCAGAGCTGCCCTCCACGCCTCACCTTTCCATCCTCAAGGCCATGGTCTTGAGCTCACCCCGTGGACCCATAAAGCCTTAATTGAACATCCAAACTGACTGCAGAGCTATAGCAGCTAAGTCTGTGGTGCTGGACAGGACAGAGATCAATGGAGATTCTGAGCCCCAAAACAAACCCACACAAGGAGACAGGTGCCAACCTCTCAGTAGGGAAAGGACAGCCTTTTCAATAAATGGACCCTTAACTAACACCATGTGCAAAAATTAACTAAGACCTAAATCACTGAAACTTTAGGGCAAATCTTTGTACCTTATATTTGGCAAAATATCCTCAGATCTAATACCAAAAGCTCAAGCAACAAAAGAAAAAATTTAAACTAGACATCATGAAAAATAGACTTGTGTGCTTCTGAGGACACCATCAAAAAAGGAAAAGGCCAACCACAGAATGGAGGAAATACCTGCAAGTCGCATCTCTGATAGAATGTAGTATCCAGAGTATCTATGGAACTCTTTCAACTCAATAAAAGGTATAAATGTGCCACCTTTTGTTTACCTAACAGTTGCTTAACCCAAGGAAAAAATGGGCAAAGGCTCTGGAAAATACTCTCCAAAGAAGGGAGACATGGCAAATAAGCACAGGGAAAGGTGCTTATCATTAGCCAACAGGGAAATTCAAAGTCAAAACCACAGGGACGGGTAAAAAAAACGTCAGACCAGAAGGGTTAGCGAGGAGGTGGAAGAGCAGTGGGACTGCAATGGAGCAGTCGCCATGGGAAACAACTTGAGAGTGAAAGCAAGAGTTACCTCAGGGCCCAGCAATCACATTCCTATGTGTCTATCCAGAAGAAATGGAAACTTGTATGTTCAGAGTCTTATATGTGAATATCCATAGCAGCATTTTTTATAATAAAAACAAACCCAAATGTTTATCACTATTTGGAACTGTTGAATAAAAGGTGGCATGAACCATAACCATAGACATAGACCTAGCACTAACCCTAACACTAGACTTGGCCCTAACCCTAACCCAACACTAACATTAACCCTAGCCCTAGCCCTAACTCTAACACTTTTACCAAGTCCTAACTCTATCCCTACCTCTAAACCTAACCCTAGCCCTACCCATAACGCCTAACAAACAAAAAGTTAAACTATTCTGCCATAAAAAGAAATTGTGACACATACTACAACATGGATGAACCTTGATAATATGCTGCTGAGTGAAAGAAGCCAGTCACAAAGGCCACACTGACTTCATTTATATGAAATTTCCAGAACAGGCAAATCTATAAAGCAGGTGGTGGCTGCCAGGAGTTGGGCAATGAGGGGAATGGACAGTGACTGCTAATGGGTACGAAGAGCACGTTCTAACTTTGTGGTGATGGCTGCACAACTCTAAACATACTGAACCACCAAACTGTACACTTTAAATGGGTGAATCTTGTGTATGAATTCTCTCTGTAAAGCTGCTAAAAAAGAACAAAAATTCAGCTAACGTTATGGCAGGCATATTCCACTGTGCGATTTGCTCAGGCCACTGCCAACTGCCTGCCCCTAACAGGGCAGAGTTCACTATCCCCTCTCTAAGAAGCCCCTCTGGCTGCCAGGGAGAGCTCTAGAAATGCTCTCTGGCCCACAGTGGCTCTCTGGCCTCATGTTGCCATGGTTTCTGAGCCCAAGGAGGGGCCACCAGTGTTTGGTTCTCGCAGTTCCCGTCGGCCCCAATGGGGAGTGACCAGTGTCCCTCTCTACCCTTGCCTTGGGCCCAGGCACCTTTTCTGTCTCTCGGCTGCACTTGATGATGAAGATGTTGGCATAGATGTCCTCCACGCACATCCAGTTGGACAGGGACAGCGTGGTGTCTGTCCAAACCCAGTCCATCACGGCCCGCAGCTCCACCAGGAACGGCACCAGCCGGAACCTACCCGAGACGGGGGACCCATCAGGAGGGGCTGAGGGAGGGCAGCCTTGACCCCCCTTGGGCTGGCCCACACTCACCCCTGGAAGAGGAAGAGGTTGAGGTGGTTGTACTTCTTGGTGAGGAAGTTGCCAAGGATGCGGGTGGGGTAGCCACAGCGGATCTGGTAGGCGGACAGGGCGAAGTAGATGCACTTCACAAAGTACCACAGCTGGGCTACTGCGTTCTGGCTGAACATCCTAGGTGGGACAGGAAGCCCAGATTAGGGCACCCCGCCCGAGTCCAGTAGCTGGAGCCCCCAAGGTCCCTGGACCCAAATGCAGCTCTGCCAGGCACCACAAAGCATGTCTCTGCAGGCTGGGCCTGACCCCCCAGCACCCACCTCTCAGTGACAGCGGGCAAGATGAAGAACATCCAGACATGGATGGCCAGCACCAGGACGACCTGGAAGGCCAGCTTGCCCAGCACGGTCTTGCGTAGGTAGAGGGCACGGTCGATGACCATAGTGCTGAACTGGATCAGCAGCATGACCAGGAAGGCTTCCGGAACCTGGTCATCTGACAGGGAGGACGTGATGTCCGTAGCCGCTGAGTGCTTCTGTGGCCAGGAAAGGAAGGGTCAGGGAGAGCTGGGGTGGCCGCTGGGCTCTGCGCTCACAGGGGCCCCTGAGCCCAGCTCACCCCAAAGGCCCAAAAGCCAAACATGATGATGATGAAGTCGACCACGTCAGCCAGGAACATGAGGGCATAGACGTCAGTGGCTGCACGGTACTTGGTGTGCAGGATGTCGTGGAAGAAACGCCGCAGGGGCCGGTACACACTCTGGGCCCTGCGGACAGGCAGAAGGGAGCTCAGCTCAGGACCTTGGTTGCTCCCACCCACCCCTCCCCTAGGCCACTCCCAGGTTGGTCACTCACAGGGACAGGCAGAAGGTCTGCAGCCAGATGCCCACCGCCCTCATTCTTTCCCGGGGACGACTCCGCCTCTTCTGTCCCCGAGAGGTGGCTGCTGCCTCCTGCTCCTCATCCTCAGTCTCGGCTTCTGTGGGGGAGTAGTCACCACTGATGGACTGAGGCCTAGTTCAGCTCCTGACCATCCCGAGAGCCCCCCAAGGGGCTGCCATCACCCCATTTCACAGACCAGCAGACTAAGCACAGGCCCTCCCAGCATCACCAGCACTGGGCCCCTGGGGCTGCATCCTCTGGCTGGCGTGGTGACTCCCATGTGAGAGCTGGGTGGGCTGGGGTGGTTGCAGATTGACAGGGACATGTACCAATGGCTGCTGGTCCTTTGGGTTCTGCAATCTCCTTCCTTCTCCTCCTGAAACGCAGACCGATGCGCTTCGTCTTGTGGGGCTTGATCTCCACGTGTGGCTCTGAGGGCCCATCTCTCACTTCTACTTGGATGTCATCCTCGGTGGTGGTCCCAGCCACCCCCAGCTCCTCCTGGGGCCCTGTGCTCTCCTCAGTCTGGAGTCCCAGCAGGGCTGGCTCCTCCTCAGGCTCCTCCTTCCCATGGCCCCCATCAGGCTCCTTGGAGAGCGGGTCCTCCTCGTGGTCCCAGAGGCCATAGCACTGTGGAAGAAAGGAAGGAGGGCCTTGGGGAGGCAGGCATGGCTGCACGGGCAGCTCTTGGACCAGGCAAGATGCCCAGGCCCACCCTGGGACCCAGTGTCCAGGTTCGCCTCCTGGAACAAGATGGCTGAGAGGTGCCCGCCTGCTGCCCACCTGCCCTGGCACCTGGCACTCACCAGCAGCTGGGAACGATGGAAGAAGAGGGCCAGGAGCTGCACCAGGTCGTACTTGATGTAGCCGTCAGTCTTCTCCAGGCCCAGGATGCGAGGCGGGAAGTAGGGCTTGTTCTCATAGCGCCGCAGCACCGTGTGGCTGTTCCAGGGGAAGAAGCCAAACTGGAACAGGTATTTGGTGACCACCATGACCTGCGGGGCAGCGGGGCTCAGCATGGCGGGCGGGGCCAGGACCACCCCTTCTGCCCCCCAGGCCGCTGCCCACCTCAGTGAAGACGATGGCTGTCATCCAGAAGCGCTTGCTGGGCCGTGGGATGGACAGCATGGCCCACAAGAAGACCAGCACAGGCAACACGAGGGAGGTGGCCGAGGCGGTGACCATATGGTTGAGAACAATGATGAAATAGCAGAGCAGCTCAGAGTGGGCAGCCACACACTGGTACACGGCCTGCAGCAGCCGCAGCGCCCGGCCCTGCCCGGCCTCGAACTGCTCAGCCTCCTCCAGCTCTGGGATGCGCAGGCACCTGCAGGGTCCATGTTCAGGTAGGTTCTGGCCCCAGGCCTAGGCCCACCTGCCCCCGGCCCCACCAGCTGCCCCTCGCACACACCTGTCAAGGAGCAGCTCGCTGGCCGTGCGCATCCGGGTCCGCGTGCTAGCAGGAAGCTCTCGGGAGCCGTGTAGAGAAGCCCTGGGCTCGGTGACCATCTCCTCACTGCCACTGCGGGTGTTGTAGCCCGTGCTCAGGGGGCTGCTGGGGTCCTCGGGCGTGCTGCTTATTGGCTCTTCTGCCCCCAGCCCGCTGTGGGAGGGGAGGCTGGTCACAGACGGCAGGAGGGCCTCAAGGTCCCTGCTGGACAGGGGCTGGGAGGCTATGTGCCCGAGCATAGCCGCTGGGGTGTCCCTGGCTCTGGGCCTGAGAGCAGGTCAGATGCAGTGGGTCCTGGCTTCCACTTGAGCCCCTGCAGCCCATACCTACCTCGAAGCTGTGCTAGGCACATCACGTGCCTCCGAGGGGCCTGTTGGCATGGCCTCAGCCTCACTCGAGTATAGCTGGTCCAGCACGCCCCGGTGCACCTCTCTACCCTGCAGGGCACACAAGGGGGGTAGGGAGGTGGTCCTCCCGGTGTGGGGGAGGAGGGGGTGGGGCAGGCACAGGGGTAAGGTAGTGTGGCAGGGCATGGTGGCAGGGGTAGGGGTGTGATGGGGTCGCGGTATGATGGCACCCACCCTGAGCAGCTCCTGTGTGAGCAGGTAGCGCTCAGCACGCAGCACGTTACTCATGGCGCGGTGGTGCCGAGTGAAGGTGTACAGCCAGCGCGTCAGCCCATCCACCAGCGCCTGTCCCAGCACCCACAGGAACTGCATGGTGTTCAGCACCCGCTGCATCACATGGCTCCGGCCTGCAGGGAGGGGGATTGGCGTGAGAATCCTGGAGGGGCAGCCAGCGTGAGAACCCCAACCCCGAACCCCCAGGGCCCACGTACCTGCCACCTCGTCCGCTGGACCCTCTGCCAACTCCGCCTCTGGACACGGGCCGCCTCCTGGGCATAAGGGAGCTGGTCAGCGCCTTGTAGCCCTACATTCCCCACCCGCTACCCGCACTCAGCCGGACTCACCCACAGGCAGCTGTGCCTGCTCCTGCCGCCGCCGCCTCAGCACCGTCTGGGCGTTGGTCACCCAGGCCTGGTACGCCATCTGCAGGACAGGGCCTCGGGTTAGCACCTGCTTCCCAGGCCCAGGTGCCCTGGGCTCACCTCTGAGCTCCCAAGGAAGAGGAGGAGCCGGGGTCAGCGCAGCTGGGGACCTGCAGCCTGAGCCGGGGCAGGAAGTGGGCACCATGGGGCTGTTGTGGGAGGAAAGGGCAGTTTGCACAGCCCACCCGGCACATCACGGTTCTCACTTAGCACCCAGGCCTCAGGCCAGAACCAGGGACACAAAGGTGGACAAGAGGCTCCTGGCTCAGAAGACAGACGTGCAACCAGCAAACATAATGAGCCCTCTTGAAGGCCAGGCCACTGGTGGCCACCACAGGCCTGGGGGTCAGAGTTGGGACCACAGGAGAAGGTGGGCAGAGGCACATAGCTGCCATGACCTATGGTCCCCACAGACTGCTGTCCTGTCTGGCTGGGCATCTGTCCTCTCTGTGCTGGCCTGGCCCAGGTGCTCCATGGACAGGGGAAGGCAGCCAGGGACCCTTCCACCTCACCTGGAAGGCACTCTGTGCCGATGGCCTGGGGTCCTCGGGCTGGGCCTCCTCCTCCTCCTCACTGTCAGACTCGAACAGGAAGTAGTCCCCAGAGTGGATGACTGTGGGCAGTGTGGGGTTCAGCTGGCCGTCCCCCACGTGGGGTTGGGCTCTGCAAGACTCTCACGTTCATGGGTTTGGGGGGGCAGTAACAGCATCCTGTGACCCCAGGGGCCAAGGCCCGCATGCCCCCAACCCCCCTCCCCGGGACAGCCTCAGTGGCTGGAGGCAGGGAGCAGCAGGCTGGAGGACGGAGGCGCATGCACAGGACACATGCCAGAGTGGCGGGACGAGACCAGACGGGACGAGAGGGACACAGGGAGGGGCCAGGAGAGGAGAGGCTGGGAGTGGGCAGTGGTAATTCAGACTTCGGAATCCCCGAGTTATAAAATGCAGAGCCGGTTGTGGGGGGCCCAGCCCCTTGTTACTGCACGGCCGGCACCCAGGCTGCAGGTCAGTACCGGCAAGCTGTACGCCCCAAAGGCGGTAGCAACTGAGAGGTGAGGGGGTACCCAACACACAGCAGCTTGAGAGAGCGGTCATGGCAGCCAGGTTGGGGCAGTACCTGTGGCGTGGTCCAGCCAGGGCCGCCACCACTGTGTCCGTGGTGGGGAGGAGCCCCCTGGACGGCCGGGACCTGTGAAGGGGAGGGGGTGGCGAGCATGAGCCAGCAGGGAGAGTCACGGAGAATGAGGGTGTCCCCTCAGCAGAGACACACAGAGCCCCTTCATGACCAGCACCCTCCCATGGTGCTATGATGGCAGAGGACAGCCCACACATGCAGACGGACAGTCACTAGCAGGCTGTGTGGCCTGCAGGGACAGAGAGTGACCACATGGCACAGGACAGGTGGGCCGGAAGCCCTGTGTGACGTCACGTGGTACAGACGTGGACAGGCACAGATGCACCAGTGCTCGGGGGCCCTGGGGGCTCTATCCACTCACCTGGCTCCTGGCCGGGGTCCAGGGCCTCCTGGGAGTGGCCGAGGCCCACCGGGCCCTGCCTGTGCTTTTCCTGCTTGGCGCGGATACGTTCCATCCTGTGGGTGGGAGACGACTCTGAGCATCGGGCCAGACAGGAAGACACCCCCACCCCATCCTGGTCCCCCAGACGGCACCTACTGTCTTTTCAGCTGGGCCAGGGACTTCTCCTCGGCCTTGCGGTGGTAGTCGATGCTTTTGAGGTTGGCAGCGTTGTACAGGGCGAAGCCCCTGTGGGAGTCAGTGAAGCCAGGGGTGAGCGCCAGTCTTACGAGCTCCCTCCTCTGGGCTTAGCCCACCCCCCCAGCCGCCCAGGTCCTCCCTGCTCACAGGCTAGCTCTCCAACATGACACCCCATCTGTACTGCAGTGAGAGGGAGGGGAGACAAAAGCAGTGGCTCTTCTGCCCCCAGCCCGCTGTGGTGTGGGGAACGGATAGGGGTCTGGGTCCCTGAAGCAGTGTGTGTCCCTGACATCCCCAGCCACCTGCCCTCTCCCATTCACGGTCATACTAGCCGTGCACACGAGGCTGAACAGCTGGATGACCCAGCAGAAGCTGGGGGGTCCCACCTCCAGTCTCATGGGGTAGAAAACGTGCAAATGAAGAGGTGGCCATGGGGCCTACAGAGGCCAGGGATGGGGAGACTTACTGGCTCCCTGGCCAGGCACGGGGGTGGGGTGGGGCAGGCTCTCTGGTGGGGTCCACCTCAGGCCAGCGTCGGGGCAACAGTAGGACTGAAACGCCAGCCCACAGAAAGCTAGGGCTGAGACCACATGCCGTGGACAGTGTGCACTCAGGCCCCTGAGGAGTGCTGATGACTCGTGGCCCTCAGTCGCTCTAGGAGACGTGTGACATCCGGCACAATGTCCTGCCCTAGAGGGGCCCAGGGGATCCAAGGCAGGGCCAACCTGGAGGCCTGCAGAGCAGTGGCCTGGAGCTCGGCCTTGACGTGCAGGAAGTAGTAGCTGAGGAAGACACGGCGCTGCAGCAGCAGGAACAGGAAACAGACACTGTCCCAGAGGACGCCAGCCTCCTCCACTGGCAGCAGGCAGTCCTGGTCCCTGCCCAGCATCTCCTTGGCTGTGAGACAGGGGCCAGCCCGGGTCAGGGGTATGATCGGGGTCAGGAACACAGGTGGGATCGGGGTGTGGGGCAGAGGTTGGGGACCTGAGTCAGAGGCAGGGCTCAAGCACATTTGTTGAGGATCAGGATGCAGATCAAGACCATGGGGCGGGGGTGTGGGGAACGGATAGGGGTCTGGGTCCCTGAAGCAGTGCGTGTCCCTGACACCCCCAGCCACCGGCCCTCTCCCACTCACGGTCATAGTAGCCTTTGACCGTGCACACGAGGCTGAACAGCTGGATGACCCAGCAGAAGCTGCTCTGCATTTGCTCCACGAAGACACAGGACAGGAGCTGGGGGCAGGAGGAGGGTCAGCCAGCCTACGGGATTGGGTTTGGGGCTGGGGCTGGGGCTGGGCAGGCTGGCCGGCCGGCTCACCGAGAGCATGTTCTTGGAGATGATGACAGTGACGTTGTAGAGGATGAGGCAGTCCCACAGCACGAGGCGGGGACGCGTATCCTTCTGCAGCAGGGAGGTGCCGAAGAGCAGCAGGTAGAAACAGGCCAACAGGTAGCCCAGCCCGAAGACACTGATGCGCGTGGCCCCGGTGATGAACACCACCACCAGCACCAGCCAGAAGAGGTAGCGGAAGACAGCGACTTTCAGCATGTCGAGGTAGGACCTGCCGGGCGGGGTGCCGGTTACCCCACCGCCCCCCGCAGCCTCGGGCCAGAGGAACTCCCGGAGGCCCCTCTGCTGCAAGGTCAATGTCCGCCCCTCGTCTCGCCCCAGGACACCACCGGCAGCACTTGCCCCAGGCTCCGTCCTAGCCAGGTGTGTCCATCAGCCCTGCAGCCCCGCCGCCTATGCAGCCCCAGACTGGGCTCTGCAGGCTGGCAACACCCCGGGACCCACCTACAGTGAACGAAGTTGGGCACGGGGTTGGGCTCCCCCCGCAGAGGCTCCAGGTGGTCGGTGTTGACGCCGGCCATGTGCTGCCACTCCTCGGTGCGCTCAGCCAAGAACACCTGCCACTGCTGGGAGGCGCAGAGCAGCAGCAGGAAGTCACCTGCGGATACACGGGAGCCCGCTGCCACTCGACCCCAGGCACCGCTGGCCGTGCGGAGGCCTGGTCCACGACCGGCACAGGGCACGGACCCCGTACCCAGACCAGAGAGAAGCATGGTGTGTGCACGTGGGGGCTGGGCAGACACACGTCTACGAGTGTGAACACTGGCGGGTGATGTCCACACATGGATATGGATGTTGGGGATCACGCCTGTGTACATGTTCTGCGTATCTGGGCACCACACGCACATTAGGAAATGAGTTAACGTGCCTGACTGCACACCCCGTGGGCATCAGTCTGTGCACACCTGCATCTGTCCCTCTGCCCACCTGTGCACACCTGCATCCACCCCCACATCCATACCTACAACCATCTCTGCATCCACACCTGTGTGCACACCTGCATACACACCTGATGGCAGGGTGTGCACATGTGAGGAGGGCCTCAGTGCCATGGGACTATCCTGCAGGACTAGGCGCACCCATGAAAGGACCCTGCCCCCGCCCCCATCCTGCCGGGGAACCACAGCATTGGGCCAGCTGGCAAGGCCTGGACAACGCACTCCTCGATAACTGAAGGGAGCGTCTGCGCTTGCCCGCTGCCCGTGCAGAACCTCCTTGGCCTTCACTGAGGCTGGCGGGTGGCACATGTGGACAAAGGGCCCAGCCAGTGGGCACTCACTGATGAGGTTGGTGGAGTTGGGGGCCATGAAGAAGTCAGGCAGGTACAGCCACTTGATGAGCACCGAATTCATGGGGATGGCCTGGCTCCAGCGCCAGGGGTAGTCTGTGGGTAGAGGGAGCGTGTCAGGGCTCCGGACAGCCTGTCCCTTCCCCATTGGCTGGCCCACAGCCTCTAGGGGTCCAGTGTCCACGGTTCTTCATCCACATCCACATTCACACAGTCAGCCTCAAAAACACCACCACTCTCCTTTGGAGTCCGAGAGCATACAGGTCCAGAGCTTCCAGCACATGCTTAACTACACGTTTCCCAGGGATAGACCGCACCCCAGGCCCCCATGGGAGCAACTGTGTGAAGCTATGGGGCGGCAGGTGGGCAGGGCAGTCTCCTGAGTGCTGGCCCATGGTATGGCTGGACCACACGAGACATCATTACACACCTATCAGAACGGCTAATACTATAAAAATAGTGACACCACCAAATACTGGCGAGGCTGTGGAAGGACTGGATCACACACATGCTGCCGGGGGAGATGTAAAATAGGACAGCCTCTCTGGGCTTTTATGCCAGAGAAGTGAAAACTATGCCACGCAAAAACCTAGACACCAACGTTCCCAAACTGGAAAAAACGAGATGTGTCCCTGTGTGAAAGGTCAAACCAACTATGGTACATCCAAACACTATATGACCCGGCACGGAAAAGGAAGTATCGATACGCTCAACAACACAGGGCAGGCGGGAAACGCCCGGGGCACTGCATGCGGCCACAGCCACGCACGCTGGCCAACTCCGTACTCCTGCCCACAGCCTGCACCCTGCTCACCAATGCACAGAGCTGGGGGGATGCCCAGGCACAGCAGGTACTGGTACAGCAGGAAGAGCGTCAGGAAGAGGCAGTAGTTGGGCCAGAGACGGGCGATGGCCCTCCGGCGCCGGCGGGTGAGGATGGCCACCAGCCAGCAGCCGTGCAGGATGACCATAAAGTTCATGCGCTGCCCAATCACGTTCACGGCCATCAGGAAGCAGATCTGGGGGTGGCAGAAGGGCAAGAGGAGATGAGAATGGGAGACGGAGGGAACTGGTGGAGGGTCTTTCTTGGACCTGCCTCCAGGCAGCCGGGGGCCCAGCAGGCTGGCTCGGAGGGTCACAGGCAGCACAGGGAGCAGAACACCTTTGCCTCGAGGCAGGTGGGCCTGTAGCCTAGACTCACGGCAGCCCACGCCACGCTCCTGGAGGGATGGGGAGGCTGGACGTGGCTCCCCGTGCAGGGGGAGACTGAGGCTAGGAGGCTCTGTGGAAAACTCTGACCCAGTCTCCTGCCTGAGTCCTGGCCCCCGTCCTCACCCCACAGGCCAACCTTGCCCGGGAGAACACAGCACCCTTGGCGGTCCACCTCCTGTGCCTCCAGGCGGCCCCTGTGCGCCTGTACATGGCAGATGCTCAACCAAGGCCCCTCCCCTGAGGGCAGCACAGACCTCTGATGGTGAGGGGCGACTCACCTCCAGCCCAAATTTGTAGAAAAAGAAGTTGATGAAGTACTTGACACAGCTAAGCAGGTCCCGGTCCAGCTGCTGGCGGGTGCCTTCGATGCAGACGGCCTGGGCAGGCAGCGGGGCCAGCTGGTGCTGCCGGCGGTGGTGCTCCTGGCGCCGGTACACAATGGCCTCGAACACCAGCAGCAGCAGGATCTGCAGGTGGTTCTGGGGAGGGGGACAGTGAGGCCCTCCAGTCCTGCCTCCAACCCCCGAATGCCCCAGTCCCCTCGGTCCCACCCCGCCCGCCGCCTTGGCCCTGCTCTCACCTGGATGTAGCCCAGGTTTGGGAAGCCCTTCCGCACCCCAAACCAGTTGGCCGGATCGACGGGCCCCCGGTACAGCAAGGACTGGTTGATCTCCATCTTCTGCAGGTTGGTGCTATTGGGGAGGGGCTGGGAGACGGGGGCAGTGTCAGCACCTGCCCCCCGCTGGTCACTGGACGCTGACCCAGCCCTGCCTTGAGTCCCTGTCCCAACAACAGCTCCAGAACAGGTCTGGGCCAGGCCACAGCTGCCACCAGCAGGGATACGGGGGTGCTGTCAGCTTCGAGACCACCTTAATGGAGAAGGGGACAGGGTGACTAGGGATGGGGAGGCTTCAGCAGGGGTCGCGGGGGAAGTAAAGAGAAGCTCTGGGCAGGGGCTCCCCTGAGTGGCCTCCCCCTCCCCGGTCTGGCTGGGGCTCCCCTTCGCTTGAGGAGACATCTGGCCCCGGCACCACCTCACCCGTGACCTGTATTTCAGCAGGGAGTTAGCTGAGTCAGGACGCTTCTCTAGCCCAGACACCCTGGCATGGGGAGTGGGTCCCCCATAGACCAGGTCGAAGGACAGTGGGTCCCCCATAGACCAGGTCGAAGGACACCTCCTCTAGGCAGCCCCTGGCCCTGAGGACGGCCCTCTGCATCTGTCCCTCACACCTGCACTAAAGGAGCCGTCCCTGCAGCCCCGCCTGCGGGAGGCTCGCAAGGCTCGGGGACACAGTGCCGTGGGCGCACCTCAGTGCAGTTGCTGGAGTACTTGTGGGGGCTGACGACCTTGAGCTGGTAGAGCATCTTGCACACGATGATGATGCAGGTCCACACGGTGGACAGACAGGAGGCCATGGGCCGGAAGCGGGGGTAGGGCAGGGCGAAGGCCCAGAGCACCACCAGCAGGAGGTTCATCACTGACACCTGTGCGACAGCCAGGCAGGCGGGCTGAGCCAGGCGGGCGGGCACTCCCTCCTGCGGCCCCGGGATCCGGGGAGGCCCACGAGGTGCCCTGAGGGGCCCACTGCAGACAAGGGAGGTGTGTGTCCTCTCACCTCCTTTAGGGCCACCCAGACGGTGTACAGGGCCACCAGCTTAAAGATGTGCAGTTCCAGCAGGCGTCGCACAAACAGCTGCACGCGGGTGAGGACGTTCGAGAAGCTGGCGGACAAGTCCAGCAGCCGCTCGGCCACCAGGCCCCATTTGTTGGCTGCGACTGTGGGGCGGGGGGGCAGGTGGTGAGAAGGGAACAGGCACCCTGGACCTGGGGCTGTTCTGTCCGGGGTAGACAAGACTCCCCTGGGGCTCATAGGGGACCCACCCGGTGACTCAGCTCCTTGGCACCCTACACTCATCTCTCGGGGGTTGTACTCCCTTCTGACTTACCTTCCGGGACCTGCGTGGCCTGGTTGGAGCCAGCAGTGCCCAACCCCTGGTCCCTGGGGGCTTCCTCCTCCTCGTCCTGCTGCAACAATGGGGTCCCGCTCACTGCGTCCTGCCTAGGACAGGGCCCGAAAGTGTCACTTCCTCCCAGTGCTCCTGCCCTCCTGGGCTAACAGTGCCCCCTCCTGCCTCTGCTGGGTGACCTGTGCTATTTGTGCTGCAACCGCTAGGTCAGAGCATGAGGCCCAGCTGACTTTCTACCGTGGAGACCCCGCTGGGTCAGAGAAAACATCCCCTACCTGAGGCCCCTCGGCATTTGAAGACGATGGCCAAGGCCTTCCCACGGCTCTGGGTCCCCCACCCGAATCCCACCAGCCGCCTTCCCCTCCCAGACGAGGCCCTTCTCTGTGCCGGTTCAAGGTGGAGACACTCTGCAAGCCCCTGTGCCCCCACTGCCGACCCCCCACCAGCCAAGACCAGAGCCCGCACTCCTCGGAGGCAGGGGCGGGCGCACCTGTGAGCCCAGCGGGGGCGGCAGGCGCCGGGCAGGGGGATGTGCTCCAGGTCGGTGAGCTGCATGAAGGGCTGGTGGAAGTAGTGCAGCTGCAGGATGCAGGCGAGCAGGAAGAAGCCAGGGATGAGGATGCTGGAGAAGAGCTCGGACACGCTGAACTGCTCCAGGCCCAGGTCCCCCAGCCTGTGCAGGGAGCACCGTCAGCACCGCCCGGCCCTGCAGTCCCTGACGCAGAGCCTGGGGCCTGAGGAGACGAGGAGCCCATGCCCGCCCTCGCCCGCCTGCCCACCCGCCGGTGACTCACTGCTCGTCAGTGAAGCCTGTCAGGTTGCGCCAGTACATGGGGAAGTCCTGGAACTGGAAGGTGTAGACAGCGATGAGCACCAGCATGGTGTAGGCCACCACCAGCCACCAGAACACCTTGAGCAGCTTCCTCCACAGGCTGTAGTAGACCTGCAGGACGAGGTGTGTGAGGCGCCCTGCAGTGAGGCCGGTCTGCTTGAGGGTCCCACCTGCCCGCCCCCAGGTACCTGGAAGAGGGTGAGGCAGAGCAGGAAGAGGAACATGTAGACGATCTTGTAGACGACGAGACGGCCTGCGAAGCTGACCACGATGAACATGCCGGCGCACACGTAGATCCAGTACTTGACATAGATGCCAGTGACCAGCTCCCCCAGGCTCCGGAGCAGCGTCCGAGTCCGCGTGGGCTCTGGGGGCCAAGCCAGGGGACCCGGGTGTGACTTCAGGATCAGGCGGGAGGGGGCTGGCCCAACTGCCCCGCCCACTCACCTGTGTCCGCCACAGTGACCTCCATCAGCGCGGAGGGTGTCTTCTTCCTCCTCAGCAGCTTTTCCTTGACAAATTGGCGCAGCAGGAGCCAGAAGGTCAGGGTATACAGCAACTGCGATGGGGAGGGGCAGTGTCACTGAGGAGTGGGCAGCCTGGCACCCCTCCCAAAGCCAGGGCCCAGCCCAAAAAGATGTGGGCAGGGGAGACCCCAGCAGGGAGGCGGCCAGCCCGGCCCCTTGTTCCTGTAGGAACAAGCTCATCCTGTTGCTTACACACCTGCATACAAGTTCATGCACAAGTGAACACATTTGCACACTAGACTCATATGTCTGCATATGTTCACACATATGTGTGTAGAAGTTCATATGTTTGCATGCACACCTGCATACACATACTTGCACACAGGCTCAAACATCTCACATAGTGAGATATGACCCACTGAGGCCCAGGGGCAGCACGTGACACTAACAGAACCTATGCTAGGGAGACCGGACAGTGCCCCCTAAAACACAAGGTCATCACTCATGCACTCCAGCAACTACTCTGGACTGGCCAACAGGGACCCCGTGGTGACCATTCAACAAGGGCCTGCCCTCCTGAGCTCCCACTCCACTGGGAGCTGGCCCACAAACAGAATGGCACTGTCTTGGGTCCTCACGCAGACACCCAAGGCACCAGCACATGCTCACAGGTGCCCTGGAGTGAGGGCACTCACCATGGCACCGAGGTCCAGGCAGGGGTAGCGCGTGTGCTCCAGCCCCAGCTGGCGCAGGCTGACGGGACCCAGGGTGGTGGGCAGCTCCGAGTGCAGGTCCATGGCCCACACGTAGCGCAGGCTGCACAGCGCCAGCCCGTAGAGCAGGATGAAGGGCGAGCAGAGCATGGCCATCTGGTGGCGGCTGCGCACAGTCCAGATGAGGCAGGCCCAGAGCAGCAGCACGAAGGTCAACCAGCTGTGGTAGGTGATGCTCCACACCTGGTGGCAGGGGCCGGTGGGCATGGCTGCACAGTCCACCTGGCCCCGTCCCGACCTGCTCCCCCAGGATACCGAGGGGCAGGGCCCCAGGGAGGTGCTCAGACAGAAAGGCAAACATGCCCATCGGCCTGGAGCACAGTGGCACAGGACACACGACACCCCCACACCACACATGATCACACACACATTCATATACATGCACATACACGCACAAATACCCTCATACACACACACTCACAATTCATATACACACATGCTCACACATATACACATGAACACATGTTCACACATGCCCACTCATACAAACACATGCTCTCTCACACACACACACACACACGCTCACATACGCAGCTGTGGGCTAGCCAGGGTGACTCTTGGCCAGCAGGACACAGCTGCCTTCATTTCTGGTGAGGACGCATCAGGCTGTGAAACATGGGCCACCATCCACCTCGCATACGTGTGAAGGAACCCCGGGAAGGGCCCACCAGGCTGGCTGCTCCTTACCATCATGGCGATGAGGGCACACACGTAGCTCTGGTCCATGATGAGGTGGCCCAGGCCGTGCAGTGGAGATGTCTCTCTTGGCTCAGCCAGCCTGGGGTGCACTAGAGGGTGGTGCCAGGGTTACCTGGGAAGCTCTGACACCAACAGGCCAGCCCCCTCACCCACACTTGGCTTTGCCCTGTAATGTGGCTGGGGTGCGGGAGCAGCAGCCCAGCGGGAGGAGCCTCCGGGGGCAGAAAAGGCAGGCTCCTATCTGGCACTGCCCCCACTGCCATGTGACTGGGCGTCCTGGCCCTCTCCAGGCTGCCATTTCCAAGGCTCTGAAGAGAAAGGGGGACAAGATGGGCCGGAACCCCTTCCCGCTCGGTGGCTATGCAAGTCCTCAGGCGCCAGCTTTGAGGCCAGTGATTCAGCTCCTGCTTTGTGCAGGGGCAAGTCACAAAATGGAAATCAAGGCTTCGGGCAAAAAGAACACCCAGAAAATTGCCCCGTCCTACCCAGCCGCCATCTGCCCAGATGACAGACAGCCACCCTGGGCCTCTGGGCCAGCCCAGGGCGGAGCAGTCCAATTCTCCAGAAACTGGGAGGTAGGTGCCCCCGGAGGTCAGCAGCATGACTCCAGACAAGCACAGCTGGAGAGGCCAACATGCGAGAAAACCCAGTGGCCACCAGGGGGCAGCAGCAGTGTGCCCACAGAAGGTGATATCCCTAGGCTGCCACGGTGTGTCTACTCACAGGGGCGCTGCTGGACCGGGCTGTGGCTACTCAGGTCGTGCACGATGCAGTTGTCAGCCTCAGGGTCAGGCATCGTGTGCTGAAGAGGCAAGCCAAGACCTAGTGAGCCAAGCCCATGGGCAGGTGGGCTCACTCCCATCACTCAGCCCAGCCTCCTTACCTGGGTAGCACCCTCCTCCTTGGTGGCTGCACCCCTGGCCTTGTCCTGGGGCCAGTGGTCCACCTCAGTCAGCTCCACCTCCCGCTCCTCGACACCCTCAGCCGCCACCTTTTTCTGCAGAGACCAGAGCAGAGCTCAGTCCCCCACCTGCCCGAGAGCCATGGCCTGACGGGGGATGGGGTGTCCAGAGGAGTGAGACAGGGGAGCGCTGGCCCTGGGCGCCCACCTGGCCTGGGGGGTGGTGTGTGCGGAGCTTCAGGAGTGAGGTCACAGTGTAGTACAGGAGCAGCAGGATCCCGGGGCTCACGTACACGGGCCAGTCGTGGCTGGTGTTGAGGGCCAGAGCGTTGGAACTGGAGCAGTTCGTGTGGGCCACGAAGTCCTTAAGACCGAAAACCCTGCCGAGAAAAGGCATGGCACTGACCTCTGGCCGGGAGGAGGGCAGGGATGAGGGGGCAGAGCAGAACCTGTTCAGATGAGCCCTCACCTGGCCCAGATGCCAGCAGGTGGGAGCATGTCCTGGGCGAAGGGCATCTGGTAGCAGTAGAGGCAGATGAGGTGACCGGCGCCAAAGCAGCCCACCATGACGCAGAGTGTGCTGAAGCCCAAGTGGCTGATGGGAAAGTGGCAGGCCCACCAGGTGCAGATGCCCAAGAAGAACAGGAAATAGACGCTGGAGAAGGCCGAGGGGTGGGCAATGCCTGCAGAACCGGACAGAGGCATGCAGGGTCATGCTTGGCCAGGGCGGGGTGACCTCTGTCTCACTGGTCAGCAGGGAACTCGGCAGGTGTGAAAACCCCTCCTGGTGTGACGTTCGGTGCTGGGATCCCCGCTCCCAGCCCAGTGGGTACCTGCCAGCGCGAGCAGCACGAGGGCCAGAGTCCGCCCAGCAGCCACTAGCAGCCAGTGAGCTGTGATCCGGAACCGGGCAGCCAGCCTCGACTTCCGCGTGGGGGCCAGCACAGGGGCTCCCTGCAGCCCCACCGGGGAGCCGGTGTCCACTTCCCTGTCATCGTCTTCCTGCCACGGTCACAGAGAGGGATGGAGGTCAGGGGCATGGCACTCAAGCCACCAGCGCCAAGGGGCTGCGAACCTGAGTGTGGACTTGTGCTGCCCTTCTTGCCCAAAGCCCACTCACTGCCTTCCCACTGCCTCACCCAAGTTCACAGCCCTGCAGGCCTTCCTGGAGGCAGCCAGCCCAACCCCAAAACACGCTCCTGCCAAGCCCTGGCACACACGATGACTGACCGTGCGGGCTGACCGTGGACTATTCTAGAACCACTCAAGGGCCTCTTCTTTGTCTCCCATCTAAGTTGTCACAGATTTCTGCATGAATCTGCGAAGCCCCTGGCCCTGCTCAGTTGGTTCCTGGGAGGCCTGCGAGGAGCCCATGCCTTCCTGCCTCGTCCTGGCTCTCCCTGATGTCCAGGAAACAGCTGTTCCAGGAAGCCTCGAGCTCGGCCACAGGAAGCAGGGTTTTTGGAAAAAGGAAACCAGTATGTGCACATGTGCACTTCACTGCCCAGTTAGAGAGAACCTTCCACGGCTACACTTGGTTCCAGGGGCTGAACCAGCACTTTCCTATAAGTAAAGAAGCAGCGGCTCAGAGGAGACCCCAAATTACGTAGCTGTTTGCATCCTGCTCCCTCTCCACTGCCCAGGGGGCCTCCAGAGAACGAGGGATAGACCCCAGGGGTGTGGCCAGGTGCAAGGGTCTCCTGGGGCCCCCAACAGCTCTTCTGGAAGCCAACTGCCCAGGAAGACACAGGATGACCCTTCCAGGCCTCCCCTGCCCATGGTGGGGCCAGAGATCCAACAGGGCCTGCTTCCTGTGGCCCTAGCTCCAGGCTTCCTGGAACGGAGCTGTTTCCTGGACATCAGGGAGAGCCAGGACGAGGCAGGAAGAGCATGGGCTCTGTGTCGATGCCCAGGCCCTGCCCCAGGTCCTCATCTGCAAAATGCACGCCCTGCCTGTGCCTTTTCCAGCCACTGAGGCAGCACTAGGCATCTGGGCTGAGAGCACAGGCTCTGGCAGCAGGTGACCCGGTCACATCCCAGCTCCGGGGTCTCATATGTGCAGCCTTGAGCAAGTCACCTAACCTGAGTGTTTCCCTGTCCATCAAATGTGGGTGGGGACCAGACAGGAGAGATGAACCAGACAGGTCCTGTCTTCACAGAGCCTGGGGGGTGGGGTGAGGAGGCCCCAGGGAGGTGTGGGTTGTGCCTGAAAGGAGGGGAGGGGCAAGCCAGGAGAATAGGCTACAGGCTATTTAGAACCCTGGGTACCAGAGCAGGGCCCTGAGTTGGAACTTGTAACCGGGGTTCCCTCCAGACCCCAGAATGCAGAAGTTGGAGGCCCCAGATAGCCTGGAAGGGAAAGACGGCTGCTAGAAGGTGGGGCAGCCAGGCCTGAGCTCACCCGCCCACAGCCTGGCCCAGGCCCTGGGAAAGCTTCTGAGAAGGTCTGTGAAAATGAGCATATCTGGGAGTGGAAAAAACAGAGGCGGCAGCTGGGAGAAAGACAGGTGTTGGGGGCTCCGTGTGGTGTCCAGCCTGGCCAGGCCTGGCTCCCGCCCCGACTCAGCTCCCACAGGCCATCCCGGGGAGCAGGGCAGAAACGTCCCCTCATCTCCCACCAAGGCCCATCTCCCCCCCGCAGAGCATGCATGCACACGGGTATGACAATCAGGACACGTGCACGTCCAGATTGTGTGCACCGTGTGTGCGTGGGCTGTTCCCAGCTCTGGGCTTTAAACCTGGCTTTGCTTTGAGGTCTGCCTACACCCGTAGCCCCTGGGTTGGCAGGATGGCACAGCTCTATGCTGTGGAGGACACTTGGATGAAGGTGACATTTCCTGGTTGCCCAGCAGACCAGAGCCCAGCCCCGATGGGCAGCATGGAGTGAGGGGCTGACCCCTCCTGCCCACCCACAGATTTCTGGAATAATCCAGCCCCTTCCCGGCAAAGCTGTTCCAGGAAGCCCTGGATCCACTAATGAGGAAACCAGAGGCAGCCTGGCCCATGCGCACACTGTGCCCACGTGCTCCTGTGGGGAAGGTGAGGGCCAACTCTGCTGGGAGGGGGCCCCAAGAGCAGGGAGGAGGGAAGTCCCAGCCCTGGCTCAACCCCCCACAAAGGCCTGGAAAAGCCACTCAATCTCCAGGTCCCTCTAAAACGTTGGTGCTGGCCTTGCCCCACGGATGGGGTAGCAGCGGGCGGGACAATAGGCTGGGTGAGCTGCAGGCTGACTCCCCCTGACCTGCTGGCTCCCCTCCACGGGCTCTTCTGTAGGTCGAGGCCCTCATGGCCCATGAGCCTTAGCTATTGAACAAAGGGATGCTGGGGATTGGGAGCGGGGGCGTTGAGAGCCTGTGGCCCCCAGGAGGTTCTTATGCCGGGACCCCTGCACAGTCACAGATCCCGCCCAGCCCTCAGACCAGGCCCTACTGGAGGGAGGGCCCAGGCAGGGACCCCAGCATCATACCCTGCCCAAGGCAAGACCCCCTAACCTAGGGCAAAGCCCTCCAAGGACAGTGTCTGGCTTAGGGCCTTGCCGGCCTGAGCCTACGCAGCCCCCACCTTGCCCACAAGCCCACGGATGCTGCTATGGATGTGGCTTCTCAAACATCCACCCTGTGTCCATCAGTCCATCTGTCTGTCAGTCCCTAGGTCTCCCTGATGGTTGGTGCAGACCTTCCTCCAGCACTGCTGACTCCCTCCTGCCCTGTGGACCCAAAGAATCTCCTCCAGGATGGTCCCTAAGGGCACGGACACTGTCTGGGTGCCCCGCAGGGTCCTCTAAGAGGGGCCCTGCCAGGACCATGCCACATCGCTAGAGCCCCCCTCCATGAGACATGCATCTTCTCTCCCCTCTGGTATCCCGTCTTTTCATAATTAGCACATATTCACTCTTACAAATAAAATTCCACATTTGTTAAAATAGAAATAAAGAGATAAGTAGTCCTCAACTGTCCGATCCCAGCTCTAGAATGCCCCTCCCCCCACATGCGCATTCTGCCCGCCACAGCTCACCGGCTCCTGGCAGGGCTGGCTCCGCCGGGCTTCCCGTGTGAGACGCCGACAGAGGCCAAGGCACACAGCAGAGACCACCAGGATGCCCAGGTCGGGGGCCACCAGCCGCACGGCATTGGGGATGTCCTTCAGGTCCAGCCTGTGAAGGGCAGGAGAGTCCATTGGTCAGCCCAGGAGGGCGGGTGCCAGCAGGGAGGATGGGGGCCCTCCCCCTGGGCCTGGAAATCCCAGATGGAGGCAGAGGGGGTCTTACCTCGTGACCCCGACAAGTCGGGACAGGTTCTCCCAGTGGCTGCCTGCGGAGAAAGGCACAGGGGAACCGGGTCAGGCGGGTGGGCTCTGAACACCCCCTCCTGTCACCAGGAGGCCCTGGGAGCCCCAGAGGCACGGAATGCCTGGTCTCCAGGGCACCTGTTCCTGGTATCAGGGATGCTCAAAAACAGTCTTTACTGATAGGGAAACTGAGGCCCAGCCAGGAAAGCCAGGTGGAGCAAAGGCCCTTCAGTTCTGCCCGGCAGGGCCCCAGTGGCTGGGCGGCTGGGCCAGGCTCTCGGACCCATCAGCAGAGCAGGCTGCTCCTTGGGGGCTGGAATGGGGAGGCCTGGTCTCAGAGCCACCAGGACCAGTGCAAGGCACCTGACTTCCCTCCAGTTTCTAACGTGCAGGCGGGGCACATTCATCACAGAATGAATGGGAAGTCGGTGCGACGCCCGGCCTGCCATGTGGGACCTGGAGGGAGACCCTAGCCAGGCGGAAGGACTGGGAGCCTAGGGCTCCCTCGCCTGAGGGCTGGGGTGTTGACGCCAATGGAGCTGGAGGGCTGGGGGCCAGCTGGCGATACCGGCCGCGGGAGAAAGGGCACAGGCAGTGAGTCTCCAACCCCAGCAGGGGAAGAAGATGCTGACAGAGGGGAGGACCTGGGAGACCAGGGCTGCCCCAAGAGCCGGACTCCAGCCCAGCCCCACGGTCGGCCATTACTGGGGCACTTTACTTGGGCCGTCTCGGCTGGACATAAATCAGACAGGCACCTGGATGGCCCTTATTAGGCAAAGCCTGGGTGAGACAGGGCAGCCAACCTCCCAAGGAGACCTGAGGTGCCTGCAGGGCTGCGGTGGCTCTCTCTCCCCTCCAGCCTCCAGTTAGCCACTAGCTCTGCCCCAGGCCTGCTGCTCCAGGCCCCACTTCCCCACCCTCTCAGTAACTCACAGTTCGACCCCAGAAACTGGTCCAGGCCAGGCACAGTGTGTAGGCATATCTGGAAGGTAAGGTGGGCTGCCAGGAAGAGGAGGCTGAGGACCAACAGCGCTCGGAGGAGACGGCCAGTGTGACCTGTGGGCAGAGAGAGAGGGGTGAGGCCAGCCCTGAGCCAGGGCCCGTCAGCCAGCCCTGGACACACCCCGACTGTGCCATGGGGTCTCGGGGGGCCATCGGCAGTTGCTCTCATGCAGTGCTCTGTACCATCTCACTGACCACTCACAAGGGCCCCATGGTTGGGCACTATCATGAATCCCAATTTATGGACACAAACGAGGTGACGTGACTCCCAGTCACAAAGCAGGGAAAAAGGGCACAGCACAGCAGCCCGCCTGCTGCCTGGGGCTGTGGGACAGTTGGGGGCAGGAGCCAGCACCGAAAGGAAAGGCCCCCACACTTTCCTTGTGGGTGTTTCCTTGTCCATCACATGTCGGTGGGTGGTTTGTTCACGTGTCCAGCAAACACGTGTGTCACTGCTTGGCCTTGGCCACAGAGTGTGACTTCACCCCCCGTGTGGACTGAAAACATAACCAGGATTGATGGGTGGAGGGGGGCGGGGCTGGGAACCTGGCTCTTCAAGCAGAGCGGGGACAGCCTCGCTCTCCTGGGGTGTCATGGAGCTAAACGCCCCCAATGTGTGTGTGGAACGAGTCACTGCATAAAGGAATGAAGCTGCCGCATGCCGGTGCCTGCTGGGCCAGGTAGGGCTGAGCGCCTCACAGGCCTTACTTCACCATCCCGGGGCCCACCTGTGGGAAGGCCCTGAGGAGACCAGGGCTGCCCAAGAGCCGGACTCCAGCCCAGACCCACGGTCGGTCATTACTGGGCACTTTACTTGGGCCACCTCGGCTGGACATAAATCACAGGCACCCGGATGGCCCCTGTGTGGGGGAAGCCAAGGCAGAGCTGGGCCCAGGAGCCCTGAGCGCAGGTAGGAGCAGCCTCAACAAGTGCCCTCTCCCCTCCTCACACCTGCGGGCCGGGCAAACACAAACAGGGCTCAGCCCCCCAGGCGGGAGTCCTTGGCTGCAGGAAGGGGCTGGGCAACCCACTCTGCAGAGGCCAGCACCACAGACCTCCACTCGGTTCTCACTGTGGCACTCTGAGCTCTGAATCTGGGGTTCAGGACACCAGCTGTGCCAGCCCCTGACCTTTTGGCAGGAGCCCCCAGGCCCTCACCCCTGCTGGCGGGCTGCTTTGCTAACAACAACTTGCAGAGCAGCTGCCCCTCTGTCAGCTGCAGGGGGACAGTTGGAGTCACCATTAAACCAGCTCTTTTTCTCCTGCCCAGAGGCTGGCAAGCAGAGGGCCCATGTCCCTTTTGCTCACTGTCTTTCAGCACAATCACTATTTGTTGAACAGACTCAGAGCTCCCCATCTCCCCTCCCCCAGGGCTGGCCCAGCAGGTGGCACTTCTGGAGTGACATGTGGGCGCCCATGGTGAAGGACGAGTCCGTCATCATTCACTCGCTGTCTTGCCTGATTTTACCAAGGGAAGCTGGAATCAGAGAGGGCACGGGGCGCCATGGGGCAGCCCAGAGAGGCACCAGGCAGGTCCTAGACAGCTTCTTTGCCTCACTCATTTCGAGGTCCCTCCCAGCCCTGACATTCGGACCCTTGGATTACAGCCTCTGACCTGCAGCAGGCAGGGGTGAGCAAGGAGAGCAGGGTGGAGCTGGTGGAAGAAACCGCCCACTGGCAGGAAGGAGAAATGGAAAATGAATGGGAGAGTCTGGCCCTGGGCCCTGGCTGGGCCCCTCTGCTCACAGCCTCAGGCCAAGAGGAGGGAAAGGCCACAGGCCTCCCTGCAGGAGGACCGAGCTGCCAGTGGGGCGTTGTGCAGGGTTCCTCGCTACCAGGAACCCACAGGAGCCACAGGGTGAGGAGCAGAGCTTCCCCGCCACTTCTCAGCCTCCCCTCTGCCTGCCTCACCTGCACGCTTCTTCTCCTGCAGGTCCGGGAAGTCCCAATGGGTGACATGGTGGGAGGGCGCCTGCCCAGGGCCACCCCGTCCATTCCATGGACTCACCCTGCTCCCAAGCCATGAAGACCTGAGGCTGACCTTGCGGTGCTATCAAGACTGATGGGCTCCTGGCGCACGCCAAGGCCTGAAGGTCAGGGAGGGAAGCACCAGGCCTCAGGCCCGTCAGCAGGAGAGTGACATGACCGCCCACCTGGCTCGCGCCTGACAGCCTTCCTATCCCGCACCCAGGGCATCGCCTGGCAGGCACAGCACATGTCAGCACTTCCCACCGTCTTGCCCTCCCCTTCCCAGTTCATTTCTCAGTTGGCTGCAGGGTCTTGGAACTGCCTGGCCCCCTATCTGGCACTCAACACACCGCCTATCAAAGCTGGGCTGCTCTCCCACCTGCCCAAGCCCAACTAAGCTGGGAGCGGCGAGTCCCCTGGGCCTGGGAATTCACATGTGGATGGCGGGCAGCAGGGATGAGCCAACCCACAGGGCAGCTCTGGCTCTGGGTAGGCAGGGGATCAGGCAGGTGAGGGATTCCTGTATCTGCTCAGGAGGGAAGAGGGGTGCAGCCGGGGCCCATCCCATTACAGATGTTGAAAACGGATCCCTGTAGACTCCGAGGTTCAGCCCTGAGTATCAGGAACGGCTGCCATTAGCGGGTGAAGGAGAAGGGAGCTGGGGGAGTCGGGAGGAGGCTCATCTGTTACAGCCACTGGGAGGTGCTGCCTGCCCTCGCCCCTGGGAACCTTCTGTCACTCACTTGCCACGCAAGGTTCACACAGGCAGGGAGCACCATGGAAGGACAAGGCCCTGCCCTTGCAAGGCAGGTGCCCCCACCTTTGTGCCTGGCAAGGGGGTGGTTGGGCACAAAAAATGCCCATCCTGCAGGGGCTGGAGCTCCCACTTAGGGTTTTACACTCAGGCAGGAAACTCCAGAGAAACAGGAAGAGGGGCTAGGAGGCTGTGGCCCAGGACCGGGGGGAGGGCTCCTCCCAGAGAGGGGCTTGTAAAGGAGCATCTGTCTGACCTAGACAGGGAGCCCCCCAAATCGGCTGATGGTGGCTGCTCAGTCTGCAAAGGCTCCAGAGGGTCCTCAGCAGGGTCCTGACTCCCACTGCCCATCCAGCCGCAGTTCATGGACCCCTGGCCTTCCACCCTCGTATTCCCTCTGAACTGCCGTCCACAAGGCCCGGCTCACACTGCCCTCTTTGGGGCAGCCCAGTCCCTTGCAGATGTGGTGCCAGCCCTGGGCCAAGCTCCTGGGCTGTGATGAGACTCCCCACCCCCCCCACACACAATGTGGGCAAGAGCCAAGCAAGGTGGGTGGGGTATGCGTGGGGACCCCTCGGGGTGGCACAGGGGTGTTCCAGGAAGTGCTTTGAGAAGCCAAGGGAAGGGGCATCTTCCAGTTGTCCAAGGTCCCATCTCATCCAGGAGGGCCCAGAGAGGCGGGGCAGAATGGAGACAGGGCAGGGGCAAACCAAAGTCTGAACAACGAGGCTGGGGGCCATCATCTGCTCTCTGAGAGCTGGGCAGGATGATGGGAATTACACACGGGGCCCCTCATCCCATCATCCAACAGACGTTAGGGATCCTCAGGTGCGCTGCTCTGCGACATGGACCAGAAAGGGTCCTCAGCCCTTCACACATCACCTGAGTCAGGGCAAAGCCCTGAGGCCCACAGGGCAGGGCAGCATGAGGGGTCTTGTCCTAAGGCAGGAATGGGCTCCTTGAGTCCCTACATGTTAATCTGGTCATGGGGAGCTGACCCTCGGTCTCCCTGAAGCTTCTGTTGCACCTCCGCCCTGCGGTGACCTCCATGGCACATGGCCCGCGCCCACCAGCCCTGCCCCTGCTTGGCAGCCCCTAGTGGCCAATGAAAGAATTGGAACTTCCTGAGGAAACGGGCAACACCTCTGGGATCCTCCCCTTCCTGCACCGAAGCTCCACCCTGGCTCCCCGTGGTCAGGCGATGCCCATGTGGGGATGGGGCCAGGGATCAGCGCCTATGGGCCGGGCAGCTTCAGACCTCATCCAGGTGCCAGCGCCAAGGCCAGGCCATACAACTCAGGAACCCGGGGCCAGGCGCTCAGGCATGGGCAGGCCTCCCACCTTCCTCTTTCCCGCCCAGAAAAGCCCACAGTCTCCCTGTCCCTGAAAGGCCTCTAAGGCCCATAGATGGCCTGACAGAGGCCAGGAGGGAGGTCTCCTAGCGCCTAACCCTCCCCAATCCGGACTGCTCCTGCCTCGGCCCTGGCGGGAACATGCACTCCCTCCGCTACAGATCAGAGGAGGGTGTTTCCTGTCACATAAGGGCATGAAATATTTACTGAAATATTTACAGGACAAGCAGCTTTGAGCTGAGGGCCTGGGAACAAACAGAACTGGCTCCACAGAGAAAAGAGAATGGCATGGGTGGCAGACTCTGCCCGGCAGACCCTCTCCCTTGGGGAGGGGAGGGAAGAGAAGGGAAGGAGAGGGGAGGGGGGCCAGCTGGCCTGAGCTGGGAGTCTGGGGCAGACTGCTGAGTCAGCCTGGGAGGGGTCTGGCTTTGTCCCCAGCAGCTCCCAGCCTGTGCCTGTCTGGGCCCCTCCCCTTCCCGCACCTGAACTAACCCTGTGTTCTAAGACGGACCAGAGCCCTCTGCAAACACCCCAGCAAGGAGGCAGCCTGATGGGGCGGTTAGAGGCAGTGTGACAGGCCAGGGAGGGGGACCTGTCCCCTCTGGGAGGCAGAATGCTTCCTCTTGGGACATCCTAGCACAGTGCCTGGGCCCTGTGGGACAGTTTCCTTACACAGTGAAGGGGAATCAGATTGCCAGGCAACTGACCGTAAAACAGGCTGATCATGGGTCCCTGGGTGGGCCCTAACCCTGGGAGAGGGGCAGGAGGGTCGGAGTCAGGGTGATGGAGTGACAACTGAGCAGCCATTGCTGCCTGGAGGATGGAGAGAGGAGACGAGGGACAAGAAGCAGGAGGCCCGCACTCACCCCTCCCCTCTGACACGGGTGCTGAGATGGGACAGCCTGTCTGCTCCCAGCCCCTCTTGGATGGGTCCCTGCTGTGGGCCGCACTGTCCCAGCCCTCCAGTGGGCACAGCTCCCTGATGGGTTTTCCCACATCTGTCTGTGTGGCGGGCACAGGAGACTGAGACAGCGTCCGCCCTCCAGAGCTCAGGACCTAGAGCCTCCCCCCAGCTGTGCCGTGATGCCCGGACTACGAGGTGGTCGGAGGTGCACCGAGGCCCTGGAGTGCTGGGTGAACACGGATGGAGCCTGCCTATGACTGGGGGCAGGGAGAGCCAATGTGCTTGCTGGACTTTAGGGCTAGAGCCTCGCTGGGTGAGGGGATGCATGGATGGTGCTGGGACAGGGTAGGGGATGGGAGAACAAGTGGTGGGAAGACTGGCCAGCCCACAGCCCTGGACCTGAGCCTCAGGGTCAGGGGACTCCACCCAGTGATCCTCCATTACCTTCAGCAAGCCCCTGTAACACACGGTCAGAAAAGAGATTCTGAAGTTAGCAGGGGTCGATGATGAAAAGGAGACCTGGGACCACTCAGGCGTTACCCACAGCTGTTAAACCACAGAAGTTCTTTGCTGCCCAGGGTTTCTGAGGAGGACCCAACACCTCCCTCCCTCTGGGTGCCTGGGCTGTACATGGACAGAGAGCTCTGAGCCCCGAGCCTCCCCCTCCAGGCAGGAGCCACTGCCTGGCCCTTACCTCGGATGCTGTGCCGGGAGGGGCCCGGGAACCAGGGCAGTAGCAGCAGGAACAGCAGGTAGACCAGCGAGAGCGCGTTGGAGCGGAGCAGGCAGGCTGCAGAGGGAGACACATGGTTAGCAGGGCTGCACGCAGGGGAACGGCCAGCCCCATGCCCTCACCTTGTCCCCCGACAAAGCCTCCTGAACATCATCCCCCAAACTTCACCCCCCAGAATACTGCCTTCCAGAACACTGCCCCCCTATCCATGCTTGTCATTCCTGTGAGGCTGCTCATGCCCTGCATATACCGGCCACCCTGTTCATCATGATGTCACCTGTCCCTTGGGACTCATATGCTGTCACACTGTGTCGAGACAACATGCCACCTGTTCCTTAGTGCACGTCCACTGTCACACTGTGTCCCCAGACAACACGGGACACTTTCCGTCACTCGGCGCATGCACGCTGCCACTCGGCCCTTCCAGTAGTCTGCTCGCCACCGTTACATGTTGGGGATTGTCCCTGCGGAAACCTGTGGTTCTCATCGTGTCTGTGTGTCTCAGGCACACACCACAAAGCCCTATCCATCCTCCTGTGGGCAGACACACGTGGTGACTGATCTCCTAGTTTGCTTTTTCTCCTTTAAAAAATTTTATACTTTTAATGAACATACAGCACACTTGGCTTTTGGGGTCCAGCTCCCTGAACCTTCACTTGTGCAAAGCCATGGGGACTCGCCCGTCGCTGGACTAGTCTCTGTGGCTGTGCCTTCCACAGCACATGGCACGTCACATGCGTGAACTGCCCAGCACGGAGCGCTTGGTCTGGCTCCCACCCGTCTCTGTGTCATTAGCTCGCTCCTGCCTTTCCTCTTATTAATCCAACCTGCCTCTCCGCCCTATGGGTACTTTCCTGAGTCTCACCCTGTTTGACACTCTTAATAAAGTGCAGCAGGGTGTCTGGGCGACCTCCCTGCCCCCAGGAATTGCGGGTGATCAGGAGATAATGGGGAGATGCTGCCCGCTCGAAGCAGGTCTCATCACAGGAATTGTGGGCCCACCTGGTCTTTCCAGGGGTGCCCGAGAGGCGCCGCACACTGCCCAAGGGGGCCAGCAGCACATGGGCACCACTGGTGAGGCCCCCAGGACTGGAGCCCCCTCTGCCTGCTCTACTCCTCAAGTGGCACCGATAGTGAACAGGCCGAGACTGACCCAGCCCTGCCCACCAGGCCCCGGAGGACAGCACAGAACTTGGCAGGTGCCGGTACCCACCACAAATCTGTGCCCTCCTTGTCAGCCCAGCCCCATGGCCCAGATGTCTGTGGCTGAGCAGAGGGACCTGACTCCTCCTTCCCACTGGGGGAGGTGGCAGGGCCAGGTGTGATGTGATAAAAACAAGCCAGGGCCAGGTCGTCTCCCCAGGAACAGAAGGGACCAGGATAACAGGCCTCTGTACCCCACCCATACCTTCCAAGCACGGGGGTCCCCTGGGGGTGCGACCCTGGCCTCGCCTGCTCCACGGCCTCTAGCTGCCCTGATCGCTGTGACCTTCCCAGGGTCTTCCAGAGACAAGGGCATCTGAACCAGGCCGAGGGCAGTGCTGCTGCAGAGGTGGCACCATTTGCTGCCAGTCACTAGCTGGGGATGATGGCTTCCCCGCCTGTGCTAGGAAGGTTTGGTTCTTGGGGACCATGCTGCTGGGACAGGCTGGAGCTGGACTCCCTCGGTGGTCTCACCACAGAGGCAGGGACAAAGGAGGAACTCCTCCTTGAAGAACTCAGACCCCCTGCCAACTCTCACCCCCAAGCTCTCGGCCCCTGTGGGCAGCTCGCGCTCTTCAGGCCTGTCCGGCATCTGTACGATGGGGTTAAAACTACTTGCCCAAAGCGTCGTCAGGAGGGTTAAACTGAATCACAGATGTGAGGGGCCAAGGGCAGGGCTGAGCTGCAGGGCTTAGTTCCCTCCTACCTACCCCCTGACTAAGCCCCTTCTATCACCCCAGCAACATGGAAACCCAGAATCACATGGTCAGCGCTATGGTCACAAGCTCCGGGTGGCCCGTCTCCCTTTCTGGACACTGCAGCATGCTCCCAGGCCCTGGGGAGCTGTCCCCAAAGTTAAGATGCCTCCTCCTTCCATTACACACACTAGCTATAGTGATCAGCTCAACTCTAAATCTAAAGTTTTTCAATTTTCATTTTTAAAAAATCAATCTGATCTGGCCCAAGAGGCAGAAGGGAAATGCATGTGACCAAAGGGCTTCTGAAGTCCCTGTGTGCTTTCCAGAGCTGCACTCTTCAGGCCCCGGAGCACTGCCTCTTTCCCCACCCCAGTGCCAGCCCCAGGCTTGTCCCCGAGAGCTGGCACCCCACCCCTCTGTACCTGCTGGCGAGAGCCTCTCCAGCCAGGTGATATCCATCCACCCAGCCGTTCGTTCACCCAGTCCTTCATCCACCCACCCACCTATCTGTCAGAGTAACTCTCTCCTGAGAACCTATTCTGCAGGTCCCTGCCCTCGGGCACTCATGTTCTGATCTGCCAGGGACGCCAGACACTGAGCAAGTATACACACACCAAGGATGGCATCAAAAGCCTATGACAGGGGATCTGATGTGAAGTAGGCACCAGGGAAGCTCCTGGAGGCAGGGGGACAGCTCTGAGGAGGAGGGACAGGTCCTCACCGCCACAAATCTGCAGGCTCCGAGCTCTGTAAGAGGGCCCGAGGCTGGGCAGGGGGAATGCAGTTAGTGTTTAACGGTGCAGAGTTCCAGTTTAGGCTGACGACAAAGTCCTGTAGATGGATGGTGGTGATGGTGGTACAATACTGAGAGCATACTTAAATATGTGTGTGTGTGTGAGAATGTATCTATAATGATAAAAGCATAATATGCTAATTAGATCAGACGGCCAAACGACCTTCTGGATGACATTCCAGACAACCTTCCAGACGAAGCCGGGGCTGCGAGGGCAGAGCCCCCTGCATGAATTTCGTGCATCGGGCCTCTAGTGTATATATGTGTGTGTGTGTGTGTGTGTGTGTGTGTGTGTGTGTGTGTGTGTGTGTGTGTGTGTGTGTATACAGTAACTGATTTCAGAGAGGAAGGGAGATGGAGAGAGAGATAGAAACATCAATGATGAGAGAAAATCACTGATCGGCTGCCTCCTGCATGCTCTCCATGGGGATTGAGCCCACAACCTGGGCATGTGCCCTTGACAGGAATCGAACCCGGGACCCTTCATTCCACAGGCCGACACTCTATCCACTGAGCAAAACCGGCTAGGGCCTGAGAGCTTACTTAATGCCACTGAATGTACATTTGAAAATGGTTAAGATTGTAAGTTTTATGTTATGTGTATTTTACCAAAATAAACAAATAGCCCCTGAAATCAGTGAAGGATTTCAGAAACCAGAGCCCGGGGGGCAGGGGCTAGCCCGAGCCCGACTGCTGCTGCCAGTGGAGCCGCGACCAGGCCTCCCCATCCTCTCCCCCCGTCCCAGGCTGGACAGGAAGAAAAGAATCTCTGAGAAGCTGTTTGCCAAAATTGGGAAATGAGAGACGAAGAATCTGAGGGAGCAGGGCCAGAGGGGAGTGTGTAGGAAGTACTTTGGACAGACTGCACGTCAGCCCCATGCAGGGTGCATGGGCTGCTGCCCCCACCCTGGGAGGGATCCACATGGGCCTAGCATTGGGCCTGCCCTGGAGTGGGTAACAATGCCCCCCACAGAGTCATTCATTCTTTCACTCATTCATTCACCACACAGCTGACCTGCCCCTTGGAAGACACTGCCAAAGCTCCAGGGGCACATCAGACAGTTAGACAGAGGAAGGCAATGCGTGCCTGAGGTGAGAGTCTCCACCCACACAGATGAGGAAACTGGGCCTCCAGCCCTCCTAGAGGCCCCGGGATGTCTCGGAGTGCAGCCTGCCCAAGCCCAGCTCCCCCAGAAATAGGCGGTGAGATGGGCCGGCCCTGGCTGGTCTTCCTGACTCCATCTTCTGCCATAAGCCTAGCCAGGAAGCCGGCACTGGGCAGGCGGGTGGCGCCCAGACAGCCCCAGACACTGGCCTACTGGACAAGAGCTGAAGAAGCTGGCGGCTGGCTCCCAGTCCCAGCAGAGTAGGCTGGG
>NW_005356042.1:4105681-4133030 GCF_000412655.1 Myotis brandtii | reverse complement strand
GGGGGGGGGGGAGACTGGAGGAAACATACCACCAAAGGAGGTTGGGTCCACAGCCCTGGCTCTCCTTTCAGAGAAGGGGCCAGGGGCTGGGAAGGACATGAGTCACCTGTGTCTGCACAGGGTCATGGCAACAGCGGGTGGGACCCGAGCGTTCTCGACCAGGCAGGCACCTTGCAGCCCTGCCTTCTGCCACCAGCCGGGCGAGGCTCCTCAGAGGCGAAGCAGGGCCAGGGCTGGGAGGCCTCGAGTCCCCAGGTGACAGCTGTCAGGCCAGGGCAGCTGCTGGGGACCGGGGTCCTGGTACCAGCCCCTCCCCCAGCCTGCTGCACCTCCTGAGTGCTCCCTCTGTCTGATTTGGCTTGAAGGACAAACCCATAAGCACTTCCCTGCTAGCTTCTGCCAGCAGGCAGACAGGGCAGGGAGAGGAAGGAAAGGGTAGACAGAGGTGGCAGAGGAGGCACTGGGCAGTGCCTGGCTGTCCCCTGCCCTCCACTGGAGCTGCCCAGGCAGCTGAGCCTTATATTCCCACAGTGGCAGCCACAGTACCCAGGCGGTCACACTTGCCATGTCCCCGAGGCAGGGTGCAGAACCTGAACCCAGACCCAGACCCAGACGTGACCCAGGGCGTAGGTCAACCCCACCTTTCTGGAAGAGGAAAGCTGGCAAGGTTGGCCTGGGGCCCCAGGGCAGTCAAGCGTCCCTTACCCTTAGGGACAAGAACTGGTTGGGGTCAGCATGGGCAGTGAGGCCTGGCATCTCAGAGCTCCGGGCACGCAGGGACCCTTGAAGGGCACACAGACTATGGAGGGTGGGAAGGGGAGCTGAGGGGGCCTGGCCAGCACAGACCCTCCTCACCTACCCTGCCCACAGCCCGAGCAAAGCCTACCAGTCTCCCTGAAACACCTGGCACTTCAGCCATCGCCCTTCAAATCACCCTCCGTGACCCACTTTGCAACACTTCCCCGCCCAAGCCCACATTCGTCCCCTTGGTAACTCCAGCGCTGGCCACACACTGGTATCCTTGGGGGCTGCACTCCCACAGCAGGATGGACAGTCACGGGGACATTCCCACCACCCTGCCCAGCCCAGCTCCACAGGACAAGGAGAGCGAGAGAAGCCAGGGAAGTGTCTAGCGCACACCCTCAGAGCATAGCACAGGCATCACTTCAGCACTTCAGTCACAAAGCTCTAAAAACTCAGACGCTCACAGAAATCCCTTTTGTTTCATAGAGAGAAGACTTTCATTTCATGGCAGAAAAAGGGTCTGTCTAAAGTCAACAGAGGAGAAGGACCAAGGAGCCGACATTGGGGGGAGGGGAGGGCAGAGGAAGGGGGGAGGGGCCTTGGCAGCCAAGGGACATTGTGTTACCTACTTGGAGCCGGGCCACGGGCCACGAAGCCTGGGCGCCACGGCTCGGGTTTAACTAGCACGGTGTCCAAACCCCTCCCAAACCCTCACCCAGCACAGCAGATCCTCTCCTGTAGATGAGGAAACTGAGGCCTGGAGAGGGGGCTGATGGTCCCCTGGTCTCAGCTGGTGCCAGGTCGGGATGGGAAGGTGGGGTGGGCTAGTGAAAGTCACAAATATCCGGGACCACTCAGCCAGGACATGCCATTCGGAGGGCTGGACACCATGGCCAAGGGGTCGGGATGGGAAGGTGGGGTGGGCTAGTGAAAGTCAGGACATGCCATTCGGAGGGCTGGACACCCTGAAGGGAGAAAGGGGCCTGCCAAGGGGATGTCTGACATCCGAGACCCCCAGATCACATGCTCCAGGGACAGTCCCCAGAGTCTGGCCTATGCCTCAGGGGAGAAGAGACCGCCAGGCCCTGGAATCCACTTGGATCTTCCCCGCCCAGTCCTACGGGAGCTCAGGGGAGGGCTGCCTGCTCCGAACCTCGGTTTCCTATCTATAAAGTGGGGGCAACCACGCAGCATGGAGGGCTAAGGTGGCGATGGGCAGGCACCTCACACGTGGCTGCTCAGTGTCTTAGCAGCGATGCTCTGAGACGGGCATTTTAGCAACATTTGCAGGACGGCTTCAGGAACAGACCAGCAGCCTGAGCCCGCTGCCACACTGCCTGCACCCACAGGCGGGACAGTGGCTCTACCATAGGAGAGATGCTGGAGCTGCGATGTCCCAGGGAGAGGCGGTGGGCCGGGACCGGGGTTGGGGGCGCAAACACACCAAGGCCATCACTGTCAGTATCCCCATGCACCTGAGGAGCACTATTGCTACCTCTACTTTGCAGGTGAGGAAACTAAAGGAGTCCCAGGGAGTGGCTGGCACTCCCCTGGAAATGGCGTGGATCTAGGTGCCCCAAGTACAGAAGGCACCAGGATAAGGGTCGTCCCCAGGCCAGGGTGCAGGGGCTGCCAAACTGGCCCACAGGCAGGTAGGGAGGGTTGGTCCAGCACTAGCAGGTCTAAGGCGGCAGCTGGTGAGCAGGGACCCAGCCAGCAGGCCCGATGCGGGAAACCAGGACCAGGGCACAGCTGCCCACCCGCCCACTCAGCTAGGGGACCAGGCCCTCCCAGAGGCAGCCAGGGCTGAGCACATGGAGGAAAGGGAGTCAAGGAGGGCAGAGGGAGGAGTGCAAGGGCTGCTGCCTGTCACGCGGCCACTTCCTCCTTTTCCCACTGCGCTCCTGCAGGGGTGAGGCCCAAGGGCCTGGGCTGGCCTTCTGGGTCGAATCGAGAAGGGCTGATGGCCAAGGGCTAAGTAGTCAGGAGGAAAGTCTGTAAGGAGGTGGCTCAGTGGCACAGAGCCCGTGCCAGGAACCAGGAAACATTACTGCCTTCCTCTGGGCCTCGGTTTCCCCATCTGAAACGGGGCTAGAGCCTGCGATCTGGTGGTCCCACTCTCTGTGCCGCAGTTCCCGCAGCTGTTAAGTGGGAGGGATCATAGCTCTCGCCCCTCGGGCTGTGGCTGACAGTGCCTGGTATGTAGCAGGGGAGAGCTAACTGGATCCAGCTCTAAGACACTGCTGGCCGCCCAAGCCACGGTCACCCATCTACGCACACTACGATGCTTCCTGTGTAAGACTGAAATGAAAACAAACAGCATTTGTGTATGCAGACATATAAAAAGGCCCAGAAAGATCAACACCAAACTGACGTCAGTGTTCACCTGTGCAGAGGGACCCTTGGCCCTACTGGTGAGGTTTCCATTTTTACAAGAACATGCTCATGCGTTAGTGTGGCCATCACCAAGTGGACGGGAGGGGGGGTGGGGAGACTGGAGGAAACATACCACCGAAGGGGGTTGGGTCCACAGCCCTGGCTCTCCTTTCAGAGAAGGGGCCAGGGGCTGGGAAGGACATGAGTCACCTGTGTCTGCACAGGGTCATGGCAACAGCGGGTGGGACCCGAGCGTTCTCGACCAGGCAGGCACCTTGCAGCCCTGCCTTCTGCCACCAGCCGGGCGAGGCTCCTCAGAGGCGAAGCAGGGCCAGGGCTGGGAGGCCTCGAGTCCCCAGGTGACAGCTGTCAGGCCAGGGCAGCTGCTGGGGACCGGGGTCCTGGTACCAGCCCCTCCCCCAGCCTGCTGCACCTCCTGAGTGCTCCCTCTGTCTGATTTGGCTTGAAGGACAAACCCATAAGCACTTCCCTGGTAGCTTCTGCCAGCAGGCAGACAGGGCAGGGAGAGGAAGGAAAGGGTAGACAGAGGTGGCAGAGGAGGCACTGGGCAGTGCCTGGCTTGTCTCCTGCCCTCCACTGGAGCTGCCCAGGCAGCTGAGCCTTATATTCCCACAGTGGCAGCCACAGTACCCAGGCGGTCACACTTGCCATGTCCCCGAGGCAGGGTGCAGAACCTGAACCCAGACCCAGACCCAGACGTGACCCAGGGCGTAGGTCAACCCTACCTTTCTGGAAGAGGAAAGCTGGCAAGGTTGGCCTGGGGCCCCAGGGCAGTCAAGCGTCCCTTACCCTTAGGGACAAGAACTGGTTGGGGTCAGCATGGGCAGTGAGGCCTGGCATCTCAGAGCTCCGGGCACGCAGGGACCCTTGAAGGGCACACAGACTATGGAGGGTGGGAAGGGGAGCTGAGGGGGCCTGGCCAGCACAGACCCTCCTCACCTACCCTGCCCACAGCCCGAGCAAAGCCTACCAGTCTCCCTGAAACACCTGGCACTTCAGCCATCGCCCTTCAAATCACCCTCCGTGACCCACTTTGCAACACTTCCCCGCCCAAGCCCACATTCGTCCCCTTGGTAACTCCAGCGCTGGCCACACACTGGTATCCTTGGGGGCTGCACTCCCACAGCAGGATGGACAGTCACGGGGACATTCCCACCACCCTGCCCAGCTCCACAGGACAAGGAGAGCGAGAGAAGCCAGGGAAGTGTCTAGCGCACACCCTCAGAGCATAGCACAGGCATCACTTCAGCACTTCAGTCACAAAGCTCTAAAAACTCAGACGCTCACAGAAATCCCTTTTGTTTCATAGAGAGAAGACTTTCATTTCATGGCAGAAAAAGGGTCTGTCTAAAGTCAACAGAGGAGAAGGACCAAGGAGCCGACATTGGGGGGAGGGGAGGGCAGAGGAAGGGGGGAGGGGCCTTGGCAGCCAAGGGACATTGTGTTACCTACTTGGAGCCGGCGCCACGGCTCGGGTTTAACTAGCACGGTGTCCGGGTTAATGAGCATGGTGTCGGGGACACTTGGTTTTATGGCTCACCTGACCCAGGCAGGACAGGGTGGGGATGGCCGGGTGCCCTCCCTGCACCAGCTCTGTGAAGCCATGCTGAGTGCCCAGGACCTGGGGGGCCATAGAGGAACCCCAAAAGAGGAATGAGGCAGCCACAGGTGCCCACCACAGTCCTCAGTTCAATCCCGCAGGTATGGAGAGCATGCCTTTCCCAGCCACGCTCAGCCCAGGCTGTTGGTGAATCCCCATTTAAGGGGTTGGGAGGGGCGGGGCAGCTGCAGACAGGTGACAGTGCAAGGGACAAAGAGACAGCATGGGTGATAGGAGGAATGACCACCTGCCCAGGGGCCAAGGAGACATCATGAGGCCAACCCTTCGCAGCACAGGTGCCAAGAGGCCCAAAAAGGGGGGAGGGGGGCTGAACCAAGTCTTGGGGGTCCTGGCAGCTCACCAGCAACAACTCCGCAGGCATCACCTATGAGACTCCCACACAAGCCTGGGCCAATATTACTGTGCCCATTTCACAGATGAGCAGGCTGAGGCTGTGAGGAGAGGGCTCGCAGAAGTGCAGCAGGTGGAGCAAGGGGGACTTGAACACCTGAGCCCTCGTTCTCAACCAGTGCTGCCTTGCCGGAGGGAGCCCAGGCTGGGGTGACGTGTGCTGATGTGAGCTGCTCCTTGGGGGCAAAGGCAGCCTTCTAACTGTTTATGAGCCTCACTAACTGTTTACAGGACTAACTGTTTACAGGCCTAACTGTTTACAGGCCTCCCAACCCCAAAGTGTCCACAGTAGAGGCATCTCCCATTCCCCATGGCAGGCAGGCGGCACTCTGCTCAGGTGAACAAGGAGGGCACTCTGTACTCCTCAAGGCTGCTCAGACCCCCTCCCCAGCACTGCCGGGAGCCCCCTTTCCTGCTGCGCAACCCGAAATCCTCTCCTAGGACCCTCCTGACTGCCAGTGGGGGTCCCAGTGATGACCACGACGCTGCCCATTGTTGGGAGAGCAGAAATGTGTTATGTGCTCCGTTCCCCTGAAGAGCAGGCACTGGCTGCCCTGCCTCAGCCGGATTCCAGGGCAGGGGTGGGGCCCACATTCCACAGGGAGGGATCTCCATGGAGAGACCCCGCCTCCCAGGGCAGTAGACCAGGCTCTTATCTGCCCGGACATCTCTGCAGCTGACACAGGTAAACAGGCGGAGGGCAGGGTGCCCAGGAAGGGAGTAGTTTATGGACGTGGGGCCCTGATGTGTGGTGCGCCTGCCCCCGCTTGGGCCGTGGACTGGAACGGGGCACAGCTGGGGCCTATACAGAGGGTCACTTTAACCGGTGACACAGTCGGCCTACATAATGAGGTCCCCAAGGCCAGTCACCAGCACAGGGAGCCCGCCTGCCACACGAGGGAGCGGGGAAGCTGGTGCCCTCCACCGCTCCAAGTGGGTGGGTCCTATTCAGGGCTGAGCCTGATCCTCAGGTCACTGGCCTCCCGAATCTCTGCCACCAAGACTCCTCAGGGCCAGGCAGGACCCCTCCAGCCTCAAGAAAAGGGCTCCCAGCTGAACTGTATCTCCAGACCCTGAAGGGTAGCTCTGTGCAGGCAAGGGGCTCCTCCTGCACCAGCTGCCAGAGTCCACAGGTGGCCCTGTCACAGAGGGTGCCTACCTGGGAGGGGTGCAGCCAGAAACAGGCATGGTGACAGGACAGCTGTCCAGGGGTGGGGCCAGGTGAGGCCTCAGGTTATGATTCAGGTCTGCCTGGGGTCCAGCTGGTGCTCTCCCCAATGAAGTCGCAGCCCCCGGGTAGGTGGGGCAGGTGGCGAAATGGCTCCTCTGTGCCAGAGGCTAAGCCCGGGAAAGACCCAAGGCTAGCCTCGAGCAGAGCCGGCCATGAACAGAGCCGGCCTCGAGCAGAGCTGACCTCGAGCAGAGCTGACCTCGAGCAGAGATGGCCGCAGGCCCCAGGCCAGTGGCTGCTTCTCCTCCACGGCCCCTTCTCTCATCAGCATTTCCGGCCCTGCCTTCCCCAGGTGACTGTGAGGACCTAATGCATGTGCTCGTGGAGGGCTAGTTGGGGGGCTCTCTTGAGAGCGAGAGCACATATGAGGGGAGGGGGTGTGCTGGTTTCAGGATCGAGTTGACTGTAAAACTGAAGAGGGTGCAGCCACCACCCTGCTTTCTGGAATGTACAGAGGAGGCAGTCTGGACAGTCCCCTCACACTATCTGCCTGACCCCACAAGTCCAGAGGCCTCTGGACCACACTGATTAGCGCTAGGCTCTGAGTAAACAATGATGCTCCATGACCCAGAGCCACTCCCACACCCATCCCTACCCCCTAATTCCAGGTCAACTGATATGATTGGGTTCCTACAGAGGTGGCCCCCTCCCACAGTGTGGGGTTCCTGCAAAGGTGGCCCCATTCCATAGCATGGGGCTTCCTACAGAGGCGGTGCCATCAACGCCACATGAAATGATGGGCACGATGAGGCCACGCTGCCCAGAGGACTTCCCTGAACCAGGACACAGGCCTCTCACCCACCCACACACCTCTCCTCAAGGCCACAGCCTAGGCCACCCAGATCCTGCCAGCCAGCCAGACAACCCACCCAGCACTGACCACCAGATGGGGCCTCTTCAGCCCTCAGCAACAACCCTACCCAGACCACTCAGGGCCCGGGGCAAGGGCAGCCACCTCGCTCCCCTCCGTAGAGGGCAGAGGATGGGAGAGGGTGACACAGAGCTCCTACAAGAGCACCACAGCCATTACAGTGAGCTGGCCCACATGGCAGGACGATGCCAGCTTCAAGTTAGGGTGAGGGTATACATCTGCCACAGGTGCCCAAATAACAAACACCAAGGACCAGCACTTCCTGTGTCAGGTGTGGTCATAACCCGGTAATGCAAAGAGGTGGGGCCTGAGCCAGGAAATCCACAGAACATCCATTGCAAAGGCCCTAGAGTGGAAATGCGCTGGGAGCTGTCGGCAGACTTGGAGAAAGGCAGGGGACGGGCAATGAGGTGGGACAGGCTGTGACACACGGCACAGGCCATACATCATGTCTGGGTCTCCATCACTGGAGACTAGACCCTCCCAAAGTCCCCTTCAGTCAGTAGGCCACGTTTTCCCAAGTTCTCTACTGTGACAAAACTTAGCATGACCCACTTCATAGAGCTATGGTCCTCCAGGTGGGGTTCCCACACCATTAGCATCATCTGGGGATTTGGTGGCAGTGCAGATGCTCAGGCTCACCAGACCCATGGGGGGCGGGCCCTGCAATCTTTGTGGTGACACCCCACCAAGGGAACACGGATGTGCCCCACAGACAGAGAGCTGGCCCTCTGGACGACGACCTCAGGAACTGGCAGGACACGGGTGTGCAATTCTTCCAACTCAGAAGGAACAAGCCACGTGCTTCTCCATCACAATCTATTTGCCACATAGATTGCTCCATTGGCCTCTCCCCAGAGTGGAGACACGTCTTCAAGGACAGCCCGCAGCAGCAGGCCCAGAGGCAGCCGGGGCTTCCAGAGCTTCCGGGATGCTCAACCCTCTCAGTGGCCACCTACCCAATGAGGGATCCACCCCAGGCAGAACCGGTGCCCACGCCTCCTCCTCAGCTCACGACACGAGGTCGGGGTGCTGACTCAGAGCCCCGCCCTGTGGCTCAGCAGGCCCCCAGCACCCCAAGTCCTTTGGCCTGTCTGGTATGGCAGGCCCTGCTCTCTAAAGCCCTTACTAACACCGAGGGAGGAATGCCACCTGGCCACTTCTTGCTGGCAGATGGGGGCGGGGTCACTGGCTCCGGAGAGCAGCCTGGCCAGGTAGGGGAGGAGGGACCACAGGCCCCTTCACAATCCTGACCTCCCCAGGGATGAGGGCGCTGGGTGGTCCTTTGGCCTGTCTGGTATGGCAGGCCCTGCTCTCTAAAGCCCTTACTAACACCGAGGGAGGAATGCCACCTGGCCACTTCTTGCTGGCAGATGGGGGCGGGGTCACTGGCTCCGGAGAGCAGCCTGGCCAGGTAGGGGAGGAGGGACCACAGGCCCCTTCACCACCCTGACCTCCCCAGGGATGAGGGCGCTGGGTGGGGAGGGTGTCTCCATCTGGCTGTTAGGGAGGAGGGGCTATCATCATCTATGCATATTTGAGCAGGAGGCTCAGCCTGCCCGCCCTGTGCCATGACTTCCCCAGAATGGACCAGATGACAGGTGACACCTAGGTGTCCTTGGAGAACCTGATATGCCATCTCCATTCTGGATGAGGGCGTGGGGTCAGGGAACTTGCCGGAAGGCCTGGAGGTGTGGCCAGAGATGTCACGGGCAAATCAGCTCAGAGTCTGTGTTTTTTTAGAGTAGCAGGCTGGGTACTTTTGTAACGGAGCAGCTTGGGTGTGGTGGTTCATTGTACATGTCAACTTGGGCGCCCAGTTTAGTCAAACACCAGTCTGTGTTTACTGTGAAGGTATGTTTTAGTTGGGACTCATGTTTAAATCGGTCGACTCTGAGTAGGTGACCCTCCATAAGGTGGGCAGGTCACAGACGATCAGATGAAAGCCTTAGAAGCAAAGACTGAGGCCCCCTGGGGAAAAGAATTCTCCAGGAGGCGGCCTTTGCAGAATTTGGACTCAAGATTGCAACATCAACTCTTGCCTGAATATCCAGCCTGCTGAGCTGCCCTGCAAATTTCAGACTTGCCAGCCCTGAAGTTGTGTGAGCCAATTCCTTAAAAAAATAAGTAAATAAATAAATAAATCTCCTGCCTCGCGTGTGTAAATATATGTATAGACATAAATAAATGTGTGTGTGTATATGTCCCTTATTTAAGACGTCATAGCTATCTGTGTCCTCTTGGTTCTGTTTCTCTGGAGAACCCTGATTATTCAGCTGATTCTGAGGTTCTGCACTGTGAACACCAGGCTGGCCCTCCTGTCTCTGAAGTCCAGGCCCAGGTGACAGCTGTGTGGCTTCGGGGATGGGGTGGACAGGGTGCCTGGGGCCCCACACATTCCCTGGAAATTCAACAAGCTCATGAAGAGACCAAGGGAAAAATCAACACAGTCCGCTCATAACAACCAGCTGGCCCCACCCCCAGGAAACCAGCCCCTGGAACAGGGACCCAGCCCATGCCGCTCTGAGCACCCAAGGACATGACCAGGGAAGGCCTGGCAAGATGGCTGGTGGCCTCCCCAGGCTTGAACCCTGGACTCTGTCAGGCCAGAAATGGGCCTCAGTTTCCCTTTTGCAAGAAAGGTCGCTGACCAGCTCATATAACTTTCACTTTCCTTTTCTTCATTTTCTTTTCTTCATTTTCAAAATGTTGTTTAGATGCAGGAAATCACAGAAAGTAATAAACACTCAGTCCCATCCCTCCTGGTACCACCTGTCTGTCTCACGCAATTCTCCCCCAAATGGATATTTTACCAAATGAAACTTTACTGATTATGCTGAAGTTCCCTTGCTCATCTCCCTACAGCTCCTCTCCCTCCTCGAGGAATCGCTCATGCATTTCAGGATGTCCTCCCAGGACGAGCCACTTCTGAGCGCTGCAATTCCATCCGGGGTCATGTCCAAGGGGCATTCCCTACCTGAGGCTATGGTCTCTCTGGGCCTCAATAAATGTTCCTGTGACCTTCCTGAGCCAGGCCCTGTGCCACCAAGGAGGTGCCAACCTCGCTGGTCTTGGCCACTCCCAATTCCTGGGAGACCAGAGCACAGAGGCCCCAGCCGGCTGCCTAACACAGCCCTGCCGAGGGGGACAGAGGTCTGGATGGCTCAGGATGAGAGCGGAAGGGGGGTGGGGCAGGCCCTGCCCTTCTGCATAAGCAGGCCACGGGGCCTTTCCCCTCTTAAATCAAGTTTGAAACTTCCAGAGGCATGAAGCCTGGGCCTGCTGAGAAGTGGCTGAGGGGGAAGCTGGCTTTGCTGGAAACCACACTCCCCTCCCCAATCTCTCTCATATCCCCGAAAGTACAGTGCCATCAGCTCTCAGCTTAGGCAAGGCGCCGGTCCCACACTTACAGGAGCCCGAGGCGGAGGGAGGCCCCACTGCTGTCTGCTCATGAGGGCCTGTGCCTGGGGAGGGAAGGTCCCCACAGCTCACAAGCCTAGCCCACAGCCAGTGAGTGACAGGCCAGGCTGGACCAGCTCCCTCTGAGCTGGGTCCTTAACGGTGGGGCAGTCCCTTCAAGGACTCAGAGCAAGGAGGGAGCCAGGGGATTCTACAGCTCCCATCACTGGCAGAACAAAACCCACACGCCCCAACATAGCTCCCCACCCCCCACCAGCCTTCCCAATCATGCCCAAGACTTCCAGACAACTGGACTCTCTCCTAAAGAGGCCACACAGCTCATACATGCAGGCCCCTCCCCATGTGCACGGCCAGGCACGCCCACTACCCTGCCTAGCTCTCCACCACCTCCTTAATTCAATGGCCCCTCCAGATGAGGCTTGCAAACCCCTGAAGTTCTGTGTTGTCTTGGGGGTGTCCTTCTGGGGGGAGTGGCAGAGGTGCCTGCTCGCTCCCACAGGCCATCACCCAAGGTTCAGTCCAGTACCACAGACTTCCAGACAGGGCCAGCACGATGTCCATCCTCGGCACAGTGACCATCTCACTGCTGCCCCGCGGGCCCTGCAGCCCCTCCTCCACACCATGCCCAGCCCGGAGACAAAACCACCATCGGCATGCTGGCTCCTGATGATGGAATAAGCTCCCAGATGAGAGGAGAAGCTGATTAAGCAGCCACTTAAGAGCAGAGAGCGACGTTCCCTGAACCCTGGGAGAGGCAGCGGGTGGGGACAGGGCAGTCCGGGCTAAAGCTATACGTTCAGTTCCTGGAAAAAGAGGAGTGAGAAAAAAGACCGACACAGCCATCTCACCCACCACATCCTGTTTTTATGGAAAACTAATCTAATTCCTAACAGCAGAGCAAGCAGCAGACATCCTCAAGGGTCCCAGGAGGCCATGATGAAGGGGACCCAAGAGGTGGGAGGGCTCCCTTGGTCCAGAGTGGCAGAGCCAGCTGCCCTCTCCTGCTAATCCCACCCAGGGCTCAGAGCTCCACCCCAGGGAGGTCAGCGATCGATGGTCCCTTCCCAGCATCAGGGTCGGGCTGGCTCTCACCCACACACCCCAGTCTCAGCTGGACCCTGCCCCCGAGCAGCCTGCACCTCGGGGCTGCTGCCCACGACGGCACAGTCTTGAGGACCTGCTTCTGGACCTGGTGGCCTAGTGGCCACAGGACTCGGGCTTTGGAGTCAGAATAGCCTTGGCTAAAGGTACGGCCCACTGCTGTGAGCTGCATGACTCTCTGAGCCTCAGCTTCCTCGCCTGTCACACAGGGATGCTCGCCCTGCCCGCCTCCGATGCCCTGCAGAAGGCTGGGGCACACTGATGGTATTAGAGTTGATTCTCATTGCCACCGTGTCGGTGCTGTTTTCTTCATGAACATGAGGAGTGCTTTCTGTCCCCCACCTGGGGCTGGGGCTGGGCCTGTGCTCGATCCTGGCGGCTGAAGGCTAGGCTCAGAAACAGCCACCTGCCCAAAGCCATGGAGCCCTGGAACTGGAGTCAGGCCCCCCCGCCCACCTTCTAACCACTGCACCGTGACCACAGATACCCTTCCAGGCCCCTCCTGCTCCTGCTCCTGTGGGTCAGGGACAAGCCTTTGGGACCCAAAGCCATGGAGCCCTGGAACTGGAGTCAGGCCCCGCGCCCACCTTCTCACCACTGCACCGTGACCACAGATACCCTTCCAGGCCGCTCCTGCTCCTGCTCCTGCTCCTGCGGGTCAGGGACAAGCCTTTGGGGACTTGCAGACTCCAGTCAACATGAGGACAGAGGCTGAAAGCGGCAGCGGGCTGGCCCCTGCCCCAGGCCTGGCTGCACTGTGTTCCCCAGAGTTCCTGCTAACACAAGGATCTGTGGTTCTTGGGCTCCTCTTCCAGCTGCTGCAGCCGATGGTGGGAGACCCGTGAGGGACAGAAAACAAAAGGGCCAGGTGAGCTCAAGATGGGAGCCAGGAAGGCCTGGCATCTCCTGCATTCACCAGGCGCCCAGTGGGCCTGCAGAAACCAGCTCCCAACGCCTCCCCAGGTTGTCCCTCTCACTTGGAGAGATTCTTGAGGCCAGGGACACCCCCATCTACATGAAGACATGCTCACTGACACCAGCCCCTTGGCTGGGGTCCCTCCCCACCCACTCTGCTGGCCCAATGGACAATTCCACCCTCACAGTCTCGATCTGGGCGGGCCCTGGGGAGCCTGAGTGGGAACCTGCAGGCACAGTCAGCCCATAGGGTCAGCCTGACACCCATTCCCCGTGAAGAGTCCCCTGGTCCTCTCTGCCCTGATACCAATCACACACCGGCCCTGCTCTGACCGGCCCCGTGGGCCCCACAGCGGACTCTGGCTCCGGTCCTTTCCAGCTGTGGGACTTGGAACTTGCTTCACCTCTAAGCTGTGACCTTCATCCGTACCGCACAGCTGACTCAGCGGCTTCCCCAAGAGGCCACAAGAGGACTTCATGGCTGAGGGGATGGGAAGCAGAGGGAGGGCTTGCCCTCAGGCACTCAGCCAGGGGCCCACTAACAGCAGGGGCCAATGGGGGTTTTACAGGGCACCCCCATCCTGTTCTTTCCGTCAGCCAATGCCCAACCCTGTCCTGGGAGCAGGGAGCTGCCTGGTGAGGCCTTGTCCTCTGCCCTGTAGCTTGCCAGCCAAAGCTGGAGATGATCCCCTGGGTGTGGAGCCAGGTGTCCCTCCTCAGGGAGGGCAGGACAAAATGCTCCCCAGCTGCCAACACTAAGGAACCAGGAGAGGTGGCCACCAGCACAGGCACCCCCCACCCCTAGCCAGGGCTCCAGGCTGTGGGCCGGAGTGTGCCTGCCTGAGCCACTCCCTTCCTGCCGGGCTGGGGAGGACCCTCTGCCAGCAGCCCACAAAGTCGGCCTCTCAGTGCCTTCGCCGCTGTCCTGTGGGAGCACCCAGCAGCCCATGACTCAGCCAGAACCAGCAGACTCTACCTAAAGCTGAGAGCCGTCCACTGCCCCCCCACCCCCACCCCCAGCCTCTGCCTTGGTGGCTGGACGTCACCAAGCCGCTGAACAACTCTACGCCTCAGCTTCTTCACTGGTGAGGCCACCGCCATGCCCGAGGGCTGCGAGGAAGAGCTCCGTGGTAACAGTGCATGGCGTGCAACTGCATCTTGGCCAGGCTTCGTGATGACGTGGGACGCAGCCCTGCTGGCCCTGAGAGGTGGGTGACTAAGAGGCTAGTCATCACATTTTCAGCAAAGGCCATGAGGGCGTGGGCGAGACAGCACCAGCCCTGCCTCTCACTCAGGTGGACTTCGCAAGGTCCTTCTACCCCTAGCACCTAGCAGGTGGTGCCCAGGGCACGAGGACAAGCAGAGCAGGCGCTAATCTTACAAGTGGACATTGAAGCAAGTGGCCTCAGAAAGACCCCATGGGTGGAAGGGTGGCTGTTGGTGCTGGGCGGCTGGCGGAGCAGGCTCTGTGCCCCGGCTCTGCTCCAGAAGGACTGCCTACAGTACAGAAGGTGGTTCTGTTCCACTTTTACAGGTGAACGTTCAAGGCCCAGAGAGGCTGAGTGATCGCCCCAGGGCACCCAGCAGCAGAGAAAGAACTGGGAGCCGAGTCAGGTGGGAGGGAAAAGAGGTAAGAAGCTTGGCTGGGAGCTTCCCATCCCACAGCCTCTGCTCTGGGGGCACTCACCCCCCCACCCCCGCCCCGAGCAGGCAGAGGGAGGCATGAGGCCTCTTAAACCACTGGTTCTGAGACTCACTGCCCAGCAGCTGCTGGGCATACAGACCATACACACTCAAGCCTAAATCCCAACACGGCGTACCCTGGAGTGCCCAGTGACCATTGTAGGGGTTCAGAATGAGCCCCAAGATGTGCCTCTGTGGTACGTGGATTATTTTGAGGCAAAGGCAAGTGAGACCCTGCAGGCTTGACAGAAACTTCTGCCTCCTCTTAACTACTTAGGAGAATTTAAATTAGGGGCCTTGCCCATAATAGATTATCAGAGATAACCTTAAAAAATTTTTTTAAATCCTTACCTGAGGATATGTTTTTATTGATGAGAGAGAGGGAGGGAGGGAGGGAGGGAGAGAGAGAAAGAGAGAGAGAGAGAGAGAGAGAGAGAGAGAGAGAGAGAGAGAGAGAGAGAGAGAGAGAGAGAGAGAGAGAGAGAGAGAGAAACATTGATAGGTTGCCTCCCACACAGACACCGCCTAGGGATGGAGCCCACAACCTAGGCATGTGTCCTGACCGGGAATCAAGCCCGCAAACTTTTAGTGTAGGGCAGCGGTCGCCAACCCTTCAGACCTCACGGACCACCAGGAGGTCCCCAACACTCCAACCAACTGAGCCACCTGGCGGGGCTCGGGGATGACCTCTGACTTATCTATAGGCAGGCGGACCTCTAATTACTGACCATCTGCTCTTATCATCCAGCAGCGACCTCCTCCCCCTACAGCCCCAGGTGCTTTACCGCATCCCCAGCTCAGAGCCTTATATACTTTATCTCCCTTTCTGTCTCTGACTCATGTACGTGGGTTCCCGTGCTTATGTGTATCATTAAATTTGGTTATTTTCTCTTGTTAATCTGTCTCATGTCGACTTAACTATTAGAGCAGCGGAAGGACCCGGGAGCGTGGAGGAAAGGCTCTTCCTCCCTGCTCAGGATGAGGCTGCCCCACAGGGTCCCCACTCTCCACCTGGCACAGAGCGGCCTGGGGCAGAGCAAGGGTCCACAGAAGCGGCACAGGCAGTGACACAAGCAGTGACTCGGATCAAACACTCAATGCCCTGACTCCCTGCATGGCCACCAGAATGACCATCCCGCTACAGCTGGGACCCGAGGTCCAGCATCTGTGTCCACGGCTGAAACCTCTCGCCTGTGTTGAGCGTTGGGTAAAGCAGCAGGAAGCTGGGCCCTTTGCACAGTGGCAAGTGAGGAAACCATTGATGTGCCCATTGCCCAGTGCCTAAGACAGTCACGGGGTTCCTACCGCTCGGCCCCTGGCAGGAGCTGCCGCTAAGAACACAGTACAATGAGGAAACCAGCCTCAAGTTGCAAGTAACCATCATAAACAGAAGCTGGACCTGAGTCCCCTGGAGGCTGGCTCACACCACCAGGCCCCTTGCCCCAGGGGGAGGGGTAAAAAGCAGCACAGCCCCAGGTGTTCCCCATGAAATGGCTCCAGTGCCCTGTCACCTCCTCCTCCGGAGGGCTGACTTCTTTCGGCAGCTCCCGCCCACGTCCTTAAAGTCACCCAGCGCAAAGGCCAAGCTCCTGACACTGCCCTGGCTGGATGTTTCCGAAGCACTGTCCCCCAACAGGGTCACTTCATCCCCAAAGCCCTCAGCCCTCCCGCACAGGGCCACGCCCCACAGGCACGCGGGCAGCGCCTCCTGAAGACACAGCCTCTGGAAGACAGTCGCATGCACAGGCCCCCAGCCCCCGGGGGTGCCTGGAAATGTCTCTCAGGCTCTGGAATGTGATGCAGCCTGTCCAGCCAGAAGCTTCAGCAATTAATCACTCCTCCGGCTGCCTCCTTCCCCAGCCCTGGAAGGTCCAGAAGGTCCGGGGTCGCCTCCCAGCTGGCCCATCCCCCTGTGGCCCTTGCAAATAACTCTTGGCTTCCAGTCTTCATTCCTTGCTCTCCAGGACAGGGACCTGAGGAGGAGGAGGAGGGGACAAGAGTGGGACAGCACGGGGGCCCAACAGTGGAGAGCTACGAGGGGACACCCAAACAGGGAACCACGGACGCAAGGACCGCCCACCCTGTTTAGGGGCAAGGGAGGAGATAGGGAGGGAGAAGAGGGGCTTTGCTCTGAGAAAAGGGGTGAGTGGGCAGAGGTCAGGCGGTGGCCAGTCCGGAGAGTGGAGCAGGCTCCCTCCGTGTGTGGTCTCCCGAAAGCGTAGGCTTTGTTTATTCTGTGTAAGCCGGACCTCACTCTGGAAGGATTGAGACAGCGCCCCACTTCTCTGCCCCCAACTGGAGTGTCTCCACCTGCAACCCCGGGGATACAAAGCGACCAGGAGGCCCCCCAGACTCTAAGGGCAGTGGGGTGATAGGTAGGTACCCCTCCACGGGAAGGAAGAGAGCCTGGTGACCCTTGGCTTTCTTAGGCAGAGGGCACCAGAGGGTCCCTCCAGATCCAGGACCCCACGCAGCGTGACCTCCAGGCCAGACAATGCTCTATACTTTGCTTCTGTGCTAATCGCATTCTCCTGAGGTCACATATGTGCCCATTTGCCAGGATGAGGAAAATGAGGCAGGAGAGGTTGTTGCCAAACTCACAGACAAGCTCAGGTGCCAGATCACAGTCAGCTCCTGGAAAAATGGGGCTGCTGCCCTGAGGGTCCCCTCAGCCTCCACCCTGGGCCCATAGGAGACCTCAAGCCACTGCCCCTGGTTCACCTGCACCTCCAGCAGGTCCCCCACATCCCTCCAACACTGACAAGACCCTGCTCCTGATCTTCGGAGATTAGGGCCCAGCCTGGCCCCCTCTCCGGACTGGGAAGGTCTGCACTCACTGATAAGGTCTGGGACACAGCTCCTGCAGTCAGATAGGAAGTGTCCCCGGGCAGGGCTCGGCAGCTGGTGGGGCCGGTTTGAACATCAGAGAGCAATGAGCCTATCCCCGTCTCTGCCTATGTCCCCCCACCCCCACACACACACACACATACACACAATCCCGTAGGACCTCAGGACCGGCTGACAATGCTGTAATAACATCAGCAAGGACATGCGTGTGCCCAAGAGGGGCCGGCAGGACCTCAAGGGGTGGAGAAAACCCCACCCAGGCACTGGTCTCTGGGAAGCAAGTGGGTGCCTCTCCGCACAAAGTGGAGGAGAAACAGGAGTGTTTGCTACGCCACTGGGTCCTGGGAGGGCAGAAAAGGAAGCAGGAGATGCCGTGCTGACCCCAGGGAGGGGGGAGCCGCCTGACAAGGACAGGCCCCAAGAACTCACATGGCAGCTCATCTACTGCGAAGATGCAGGAGCATTTCAGGGCTGCACATGGCTCCCTGGGGGATCAAACAAGCCAGAGCCAGATGGAGGTGCACTCGCCAAGCACCTGGGCATAGTGTCTGCAGGCCCTGAAACTGCTATCCTTGGACTCGGAGTTTTTTTTCTGAGAAACAGTCAGAAGGACAAGCAGGCAGCACACAAAGATGGCCATGAGTCCCTGGGAACCACAGGGGACGGGGGGTGGGGGGGGGCCCAGACCATCACTTTGCAGAGGCTGAAAGGAACCCACTTCACCCAACAGGTGGCCTAGGGGAGGCCATGCTGAAGATAACAGGGCAAGAGTCCCAGCCACGCCCACGACACCCAGGACAAGGGTGGGTGAGCGAGGGTGGTCCCCATAACAGCAGGACAAAGGCCCTGGGAGAGGATCTGAGAGGGGGAGGGGGACGAACAGAGGGCACAGGTGAAGGCAGGAAGCTTGGGAGGGAACCAGCCCAGCCAAATTGGCAGGCCCACCAGCTAGGAAACGCTGAGCGAGGCCCTGTGCCCGGCACCCAGCCGCAGCTGCCTCACAATGCTCTGGCACGGGGAGCTGGCCATCTAACCAGAGCACGTCGCAAGCTAATGGCTTTCAATTAAAACACCTGCTATTAAACAGACAGCATTCAGGAAATGATTAGAGTTGGTAAGCCACAGGTGGGGAAAATATAGGTTGGGGCAAAAGCAGGTTTACCGTTGTTTATATAGAAAATAATACAGTAATTAATAAATAATACAATAAACTGTGTTCTGTGTATTTGCAACTATAAACCTACTTTTGCCCCACCCTATATTTCCAGTGCATATAGCTGATAAAGGCCTAAAACCTAGAACCCATAAAGAACTCCTGCCCGAGCGGGTTTGGCTCAGTGGATAGAGTGTCGGCCTGCGGACTGAAGGGTCCCGGGTTCGATTCCGGTCAAGGGCACATGCCTGGGTGCGGGCACGGCTGCCCGAGCGGGTTTGGCTCAGTGGATAGAGTGTCGGCCTGCGGACTGAAGGGTCCCGGGTTCGATTCCGGTCAAGGGCACATGCCTGGGTTGCGGGCACGGTCCCCAGTGGGGGGCATGCAGGAGGCAACCGATCAATGATTCTCTCTCATCGTTGATGTTTCTGTCTCTCCCTCTCCCTTCCTCTCTGAAATCAATAAAAAATATTTCTTTTAAAAAAAAAGAACTCCAAAGAGTCAGAAATAAAAAGGCAAACAACAAATTTTTAAAAGAGGGTAAAAGACTTTGAGACTCGTCACAAAAGATATCAAAGGTGATTAACATCAGGGTGATGCAGATTAAAGATATCATCTCACGCCCACAAAGCAGCTAAAATCAGAGGCACACCACCAGGCACTGGCGAGGGCGTGAGCCCTGGAGCCCGTCCCGTGCAGGGAGCGGAAACCACGGCACCCAGAGAACTCAGCAACCCCACGCCCAGGTGTGTAGGAGGGAAGGACATTCGGCATGTGTCCACAGAGACATACACGACTAGCCACCTCGCTCATATCTCCAGCCCAGAACAGAACGGGTAAACGGATGTGCAGGTACAGCAGAGGAGCACTAAGGAGCACTAACTACAGAAGAAGGCACCGCCGCCAGCCTGGGCCAACTGCAGAAGCTCTGCACGAGCAAAGGCACCAGACACAGCAGCACATGGCCCTCGTGGGCCCTTGAACCTGGACCCCAAATACAGCAAAACTGACCTAGGGTGACAGGAAGTCAGAGCCGTGGGGGACGACCAGAGAGGGCATGGGGGGCTCTGGGAGCAGAAGTGCCCTGTCTTATTTGAGGAGGTGGTTGTATGCACGTACTCAACTGTCAAACCTCACCACACAGGACACTCAGGATCCCAGCACTTATCTCAGCTAAAAACATAATGCACGGACTAAGAGCTGCCCTCCACTGGGGACTGTCAGGATCCCCAAAGCTTAAAGCAGGACCTGGCTTAAAGCAGCTTCTCCAAACACATTTGCCAGTGTACAAAGGTGGCAGAGTGCCCCAGTGGCTGGAAGGGAGGAGGGGCAGCCACAGGAAGATGGTGGCAAAGGGAACAGCCGGCAGGGCCTCAAGGCAAACACAAATTCAGCATGTTGGGGGGCAAGACAGAAGCTGGGTGCTTGTGGGGGATGAGGCACAGCCGGAGGAAGGAACTGGGAGTCACCCATTACACCCACAGGTTGAAGGCACAGGGGCCAGAGCTCCTGAGAAGCAGGAGTGTCAACGGCAAGAACCCTGGCTCTGGGGGCAGGCAGACCTGGTGCCAGCTACCACCTACCTTCATGACATCACCCCCAAGTCCTCATCCATGAGATGAGGCCACTACCTCCCACCTGTGAGGACGTGAGCATGCTCACTGACCGCAGAGTGCCGATACAGCAGCAGGCAGGAAAGTCGGGGGCTCACTCTGAACGAAGACTAGATGATCGAGGGCCCTGTGCCAGGCTGAGGAGCAGGGCTTTCACAGTGGGCAGGTCTCAGGGCTGTATGTGGAGGAACTGCTGCCCAGATGTCTCAGGAAGGCCATTTGGGACGATTCTGGATACAGTGCCGGAAGCCTGGGGCAGGGAGGGCCAAGAGGCCGATGTGTGTCCCAGCCTGGGGTGTAACGGCAGTGGACGTTAACGGAGGGTGCAGAGCCGGTAGGGAGACGAGGGCACACCGAGTTGGAAAAATGATGCAGAGGTTTGTGCCAAGTGTCCAGTCTGCTGGAGGAGAGGCCAGACCACTCCACGGGGTTAGGAGACAGAGCGAGGTCAGGCACGGGCGGGTCACATGGCAGATGGAGACCGAGGGCAGGGAGGTCATGGGGGCTGGGAGCTGCTGTACTAGGACGACCTTATGGAGAGGCAACTAGCACACCGGGTCCAAACTGTGCCTGGACTGTAAGTTGCCAGGGCACACTCACGCCTGCGGTTAGTCTGGGAGGCCTGCTCCTTTGTGAGACAGCACGAGAGCACCCCCGCAACGCCAGGAGCGGCGAGAGGCACGCGGCACGGAGCCCGGTGCTCAGGCGTCGTCGGGTTGCCGTGGTCCTTATTATCCCGGCCATCAGGAAGGAAAAGGAGGGGCAACAGCTTAGTTAGGAGTAGTGAATGGATGATCTCATTCCCCTTATAAAAACGTGTTTCAGGTTGTCATAATGATGTGTTGTTTTAATGGTGCTTTAACCATGAACAGAAATCAAGTGAGGAAGGAGGGAGGAGATTGCAGCCATGCCACACAGGGGCAGACCTGGACCCGCTCCGTGGAGGAGCTGAGATGATGGGAGTCCCAGCCGACAGGTCACAGGTGCTGGTGGCTTCACAAGGTGAGACTGAGACCCAGGTCTGAGGCCAGTGGGACTCCTCAGAGGCCCGCTGCCAGGGAGCCCTCACCTGGCCCTCTCTGGCTCTGCCCTCTGGTCCTGGCCACAACCACAAGCCTTTGGTTGCTCCTCAGGCACAAGGAATCTGTTTATGTGGTAGTTTTATTTTGTTTCCCCCAGATCCACAGGAAGGCCTTCACAGGGCAGGGGGAGTGGGGCAAGGAGAGTTTGGGGAGGGACAGGTCTAGCTGGCACACCTGGACATTGTGGGTCTGAGCTGAGCTGGGAACCACCTGGAAGGGGCCTGAGGAAGCATGTCCCGCCCCAGCCTCAGCTCCCAGCACCCAGCTCCTCCCCACCTGGTGGCTCATGGACCTGGGCTGGAGGCATGGCCCCGAGCCCTCGCCTGCTGGCTGGCTCTTAAGCCCATCTCTGCCACCCATTCGCTGGCAAAGGAAACCACAAGAAGTGGCTGAGGTGGCCACGGTCCCTCTTTAGCCTGAACCCAAGGAAGGAGAAGTGGCCTCGGCTATATATACTTACGGAGAAAACAGTGCACAGATAGAAGCCTGGTAAACAGCTGGCCCGTTAGAGGGAACCTAAAAATACTCCCTATAATTATGTTATTAAAACACACCAAAAAATGGACCCACCCCACAGAGCAAAGGCCCCCAGACGGCTGCAGGCAAGCAGGAGGCCACGCACGTCAGCCTGAGGGTGCCCTGGCGTCACCCGGGCGTTGGTCTGGGCCCGGACGCTGCCCCGTTTTGCTCCCAGCCGGCTCTCACCTCCCCCTGATGGGCAGCCTGCCCCAGGACTGACCAAGCTGCCCAGTCTCAGCCTGTGGCTGTTCATCTACAAAATGGGAAGCTCCTGGCCCCATTTCCACCCCCGAGAAACATACAGGAGCAAAAGGGGGCAGCACTGCTGTGATTCCAAAGTCCTGGGAGTAACTCCGCTCCCACGGATGGGGGAGCACAGTAACCATGGTGCCCGCCTGGGCAGGACTGAGGGGAAGCCGAGTCCCGGGCCGCAGGCAGCACACAGGCAACGTTTACGCTCTGACAAAAGAGCCGACACGCCAGCACGATGGGTCCTGCAGGGCCCCCAGCACACCGGCCAGGAGCAGGTGAGGGAGAAACAGGCCTAGCGGGTTAAAACAGGAATTCCATTTTATCTGATTTAAAATTTCACTATTTTATTAAAAGTATTTATCCATTACTTACATAATTAAAACTGAATTAAAAAAATCAAAACCGGGGGGAGGGGATCAAGTCTGGCCCTCACTGTCCACTCGCTTAGCCAGCCCTTCCCCTGCCCACCTCCACCTGGCCACCACCAGAGGCTCTGAGCTTAGAAAAAAACACCCCCCCACAACACCCCCATCCACCAGGCCACCCACTTGGCTCCTTCCAGAGACAGAGAGCCTGACCTGGGGGCGCTGCACTGGTCTGGGAGCCTGGAGTTGCCATCCCGCCTGGCTGCCAGCTTCTCTCCCTCCAGCAGACTGGCCTTGCCTGGTGCTCACCTCCCCCTGCCCTGCCAGCCCCATGCCCAGCCTGCACCTTGTTATGTATGGCACTATTTGGGGACCCTGTCTTATGCGGCATTAGTTGGGGTCTGCACCTTGTGTGGCTAATTTGTTGCACTGTTTCTTGCCCATCTGGCTCAGCACACCGCTGCATGCATAAACCCAGCAAAGGCACTTACAGAACCAAAGCACCAGGAGCTGGGGCACCCCAGACCTTTTACAGCCCAGGAATCTACAGCCTGGTTAGAAATGGAGAAGGATGCCCCCTAGCCCCTCCCACGGCCACCACCATTGGCCCTGAACCAGAACTCGCCCCTGGCTCCTGCCCAGCGCTCAGTCTCTCGAGATCTGGATGAGAACGCTTGAATGGAACCGAGAAAACTCAGGGAAAGGTCCTATGCGAGCTCACAGGAATCTGCCCGCTTGGTGTAATGCGTGTTGGCTGAGGGCCGGGCTATGGATACCCAGGGCCCCCCCAGACACCTCACCTCCCCCTTCACTACTGGCTGGGCAGCCCTGTGTGCATGAACCCCAGTGGTGGGCAACTCCTTCCATTCTGCTCCTTGGAGGCCCCACCTGGCTGCTGACCACCAGCATGTGGGCCCAGCATGCTGGCACCTGGGAACACACTCTAGGGCTCCTGGCCCACCAGGACCATGCACGGGGGCTGCCCTGACTCTGCTCACATCCAGAGTCCTGGATACCAAGAGATCAGAGGCCTGGGAGTGGCCTTCAAGCTTTTACTGTCTCGCTTACAGGTGAGGAAACTGAGACACAGAGAGGGGTAAAGGCCTGGCAAGTTCAGAGCAGGACAGAGGCTTCTATCGCCCACAAACCCCTCCAATCAAGTCAGCTGAGCCTCCCCCATCTGTCCAGTCTCCTCCCCTGCCACTTCCATTCCCTCTCCTCGCTGTCCTCCCCAGGACGTTCCACCCCTGGGTCTCCCACAGGTGACATCCTGCCAGCAGGAATGGGACCACCTGCTCCAGGAAGGAAAAGATTTCATCCCCAGCTTCCTCCCTTCCTACCTGTGTGATCTTGGGTGAGTGAAATAACTCCCCAACACCCAGGTTCCTCATCCAGAAAACAGGCTACACTCACAGGAGTTCCAAGGTCAAGAGTGTAGAGCAGGTGGTCCTGCCCCTCCCCCTCTCCAGGGGACTCAGGGTGAGGGGACAGGAAGCTGGAGGCAGAGCCACCAGTCACACTGCACCCCTGGAGGGAAAGCTTGAGACAGGCACTCCACAAGGTCCACTGCCTGGCAGACATGTGCTGCCTTACCAACTGCTTCCAGCATGCTTGGTCCTTACCACAAGGAAGGACCAAATTATGGTGGCAACCAGAAGGGGGAAATCGCCATTTAAAAGCTTACATCTTTCTAAAACAGATAACAAAAAAACCCCAACATTTTGTTGAATTCTAAGGAAAAGTGTTTTTCTGAACCAGAGTGGTCAAGAGTGGCTTCCTGTACGAGGAGGCTACACTGGACCCTGGAGGGTGTGGTGGCCCCGCGGGTGGGCTGGCCCCATGTCGCAGCCACCACAGAAAGCAGTGGCTGTGCTCAGAGCAGCGGGAGCCAAGGCCTCTCCTCCTTCTCCATCTTTGAGCACTGAAAGCAAATTCAGTGCCCAGTCAGAACCAGGGAGACACCGCCCAGGAAGCAGCCCGAGGGGCCAGGACCCGAGACTGGGCGCTCCTCCCACCTCCAGAGACAATACTTCCTCTGTAGGACCCTTCCTGGCTGGGCCCAGGCTCTCCATGGCCTGGCTGCCAGCAGCATCATGGCCTGCAGATGACCACAAGTGACCCATCCTTGGCTCCTGGCAGACCCTGGCGCCTCCCCCAAACACACACACACCTCAGTCTGTCAACCAGAGACCTCAGTCCTCTGGGGCAGCACAAGGCTGTGTCTCTCCCCCAGGGTCACAGAGGAAAGCAGGACCTGCCCCCAGCTCCACGGCCCTCAGTCTGGGTGCTTTCCTTCCTAGTGGCACCGCAGAGCATGGCCTCTGGATGGGACAGACCTGGGATCTGTGCTGCTCTGAAAGCCAAGCACAGTGTGTCTCCCCCCGCCGCCCCACCCCCGCCCCCGGGGTTACTGGACAAATGAATTCCCACACCTTGACCGCTAACAAGGCTCCAAGCACAGGCCTCTCCTTTCTCATTGCCAAGAGAAAAGACCACGTCCTGCCCTCCTCACAGGGGTGTGGGGACAGTGCTGGTGACACTATGAAAAGGAGGAAGTGTCCCATTCTAAATGGTAACACTTCTCAGTGACAATCAATCTGGTGCAAGTGACGCCCCAGTGTGTGGTGGGCGTGCCTTCGGGGCCGGCAGAAGCCATGCACTGCATTTCCACTTTCACGTAGTCAGTGATACAACGACTGCCTTCTAACCGCCTCCCTTTCTGCTACCAGGTTTGTTTCTGGCTGCCCTGTAAGGTCAAGTCATGAGGTGTGGCCTGTTCTATGGGGATCACACATGTCCTGCCTCCTGACATCTCTCTAGAAGCTTCCAGCATTGGGTCCTGAACCTCCATGGCTCCAGGGACAAGAGGTGAGCTGCTGAGGCCTCCACCCTTCACTGGGGGACTCGGGGAGCCTATCATGACGAGGAGGCTGGGCTTTTCGGGCAGTGATCCTGCACCACGTGGGGAGTGGAGTGGGGGCGAGGGGCACCCCAGGATGATTCAAACTCTCCCCATGACTGCTGCCTGAGCCAGCACAAGTCTGACTAACATCCTCTGAAGGCCTTACCTAGCACCCACCTCTTACTTCCAAAACTGTAGAAACAGCCATTTCCAGAGCTTGTCAGAGAGGAGGAGCTCAGGAGACAACCGAGCGAACATTCCACCTCCAGCCGGGCAGCCGGCCTTGATACCAGGACAGCCAGTGGGCCCCTAGGGACGGGAGCTGCCCACGCCCTGGACAGAGTCTCAGGTATCACCTGCCAGCCCGGCTCAACATCACCCTCCCTCAAAGCTTAAGAAAAAATACTGAAGCCCAAGCCCCACAACCAGGCACAGAAGCAGTGTGGGGTGTGGCCTGGGCATCAGGCCTTTTCAAAAATTAATAGACTTTATTTTGGGGGCAGTTAGGTTTATAGCAAAACTGAGCAACAAGTATAAAGAATTAGTCCTCAAGCTCCCCAGGTGACTCCACTATGACCCAGGTGGAAACCCTGCACTAGCGCCACCTCCACATCCAGGGACAAGAGACCTCTCCGCGTGGCCACATGAGGAGCTGCCAAGACCCAGAAAAGAAGCCAGGACCCCTGCCTAATCCTGGGTCAACAAACTCCGGGCCCTGGGCCGAACCTGGCTCCACCACTTGTTTTGGCACAGCCCACAGCTAGGAGTGGTTTTTACATTTTTTAATAGTTGGAAAAATATCCGAAGATTTCATGATGTGAAAACATTTACTACCTGGCCACTGCAGGAGAAGTCTGCGCACCACCGAGGGGACACATGCCCTTCAGGAGGGACCCCACCTCGGCAGGTCTGAGCATCTGATTCTGTCCTTCTCTCCAGGGGCCAGGCCAGAGAGGATACAGGTGCGCTGTGGGCAGGGCAGGTGGGCCTGTACCTTTGAGAAGCTTCCCTGCCCGCCCCCCCCCGCCGGACCCCTTACGGCACCAGCTTCTAAGCCGACCTCGAGCTGCGTCTGTCCTGCTTGTCTGTGCCCTCTGCTGATCCTGCACGCTCCCAGGCACACCCCATGCTGTCCTGCACACACAAGGAAGGACTCAAACCCTCCTCTCCGACCTCAGTGTTTTCACCGATTCCTGTCTTGAAAAATTTCCCAAGTTTCACCACCTTTCTCTGCTACAAATCAAAACAGTCTGTCTAGGAGCCAAGGACTCAAACCCTCCTCTCCGACCTCAGTGTTTTCACCGATTCCTGTCTTGAAAAATTTCCCAAGTTTCACCACCTTTCTCTGCTACAAATCAAAACACAGTCTGTCTAGGAGCCAAAGTGCAGGCCGCTGTGGATCTCCCACGCTCCTGGCCCACGGGGAGCCTGCCCTCACTTATAACAGAAGCTGGCAGAGGCCTACCTGGAGTGAGTTAGGAGGCTCCGGAAAGGCTTTCAGAATAAAAACACCCCATCCTCCATGGCTTGACATATTTCCACCCAACAGCCAGACGTTTGCACCCAATGCAAACCTTCCCATGGCTCCGTAAATTAATTTAATCAGAGTGCTTCCAGCTCACACCCAGCAGACAGCCCACGTGGAGGGAGCTGGGGGCAGCGTGAAGGATGGAATGAGACTCTGGGCACTCTGCCCGGGGCACAGGGGGCAGGGGGGGCGGAAGGAGAGGCCTGACAGCACGAAGCACAGGATGAGCTTCCGGAAGGGGCGACACTAGTGCCAGGGTTGGGGACCCTGTGCTCGGATACCAGGGCCAGAGCCTCCTGAGGGTGCTCCCTCCCATAGCCCAGGGCCGCACTAGAGAGAGCGCGGAGTGAGCCAGGGCACAGAAGAGAAGCGAAGGGCAGGGAGGAACCCGAACTACTTTTTCCAAAGCCTGGGCCTAAGCTCGGCCGGCGGGGCGTGGGGACTGGCAGGGAAGAGTGGGGGGCCGCGCCCAGGGCACAGACGTTAGTTCTGCTCCGGAGGCTCCAGATTAAACAGCTCCAGGCAGGAAGCCCGCCTTCTCCCACACTGGGCAGGAAGTCATGATGCAAGTTTGCGTGTACTTTTTTTTTTCAAACATGAAATAGAGATTTGTGCCCCCCTCACAGGCTCTCCAGCCCGTCCCACGGGGGCAACAATCCCCTTGGGTGGGGAGGCGCTCCCTGATGCCCGGGCGGGGGGACCAACCGCACTCTCC